>NC_143055.1:92534015-92837045 GCF_052426305.1 Pelodiscus sinensis
TGTTTCTTTTTTCAAGCTCTCTAGTGGCAAAAAGAGCTTGAGGGTACCCCATTGGGAAGAAATTCAAGTGTTTCTTCCTAGTTTTCAGGGTTTAATTCACTTGATGGTGGCAGCCTTTCTCCCAGTATCAGAGAATCTGTCACTCTGGGGAGTTTTTGTAAGCAGAACCTATATAGGCAAGTCCCCTGTGGGCCCCTACCTTCTGCACTCGGAGGGCCAGAGTGGGGAACAGCCTTGACAGGGAGTTTTTCCATCAGCTCAAATGAGAGTAGGACTTAGCTTTGGGTAAGAATACCTGACTTGGATTGAGGCCAAGACCCTAGGGCAAACACCTATCTTTTATAAAAAGTAATATGGGCTCTAGGACTCAATTTCACATTTAATGCACTCAAAATGACCTTTTCAGCAGTAGGGATGTGAATGGGTTATGGGTTAGCCAGCAGCCGGGAGCTCTGCGCCAGCCTCGCCAGGCCCCCGCACAGGCTGGGAGCTGGCAACCCTGTATAGGGTCAGCAGAGCCCCCTTGTGCTCCCAGGGATAGGGCAGCCCCTCACCTCAGGCAGAGGGGCTGGGCCAGCACCGGTGCCCCCTCCTCCGCTTTAATCCGTTAACCAGTTAAACACTACATTTAACCAGTTAACCAATTAAATGGGATTTGACATCCCTATTCAGCAGTACAATGCCCCCTAATAAAGGGTGGGGGCACTATTGGTCAGTATAGACTCAGAGCTGAATCATCAACATGGCTTCCTGCAGCACATAGGTCTTCCTTAGGGAACTCCTCTGTGCCAGATGCTACCAGGCGTGTGCAACCTGAAAAGACGGCAGCACCAAGGGATAAGGCTGCAGCAGAGGTCTGCCATGCCGGCAACCTGACAAACTCCAAAACACCTTTGGAAAGCGCTCCCCGCCACCCCCCCACACACAATTTTTAAGTGGATTGTCTATACCTAAAGATAAATCCTCAGCTGGATTAAACGGTCACACAGAAGTCAAGGAAGAAATGATAGTTAATACCTGTCCCCTGATGCAAACATACACAGCGTGATTTCCTGATGCGCTCATTTTTGATGCACAGTATTTAGCCCATCCCCTCCATGATCTGCAGGTATATCACTGGATAAACTGTGAGCCAGGGAACAGCTGATGCCCGTACAAGGTACAATGCATTCTACATGATTACAAATTAACAAAATGCAATCACATACAAACGATTATCATGAAGTGCTCTCTGATTTACTGCCTAAATAAATGTGAAATTTATCTGAATAGACTTACTACAAAGGCAATGCATGATACAATTCTGCTTCTGAGAGGACCATCTCTCGTTGCTGGATGACATATACACATTGATTTTTAGAACATAAATTAGCATTATGGTATCTCCATATGTATTACATAAGGTTTTCCCTTAGAGAGAGAAAATTATTGCAAGCCTGCACACCCAAAATTGCAGAGCAAGGAAGGAAATACAGGATGGCAAACAGAATCTTTGTGCTTTCTTATGTATATCAAAAGTCCCAGTCTTTTCAGTTTAGAAAAGAGGAGACTGAGGGGGGATATGATAGAGGTCTATAAAATCATGAGTGGTGTGGAGAGGGCTGATAAAGAAAAGTGATTTATTAGTTCCCATAATAGAAGAACTAGAGGACACCAAATGAAATTACAGTGAACCCTCGTTTATCGCGGTAGATAGGTTCCGAACCCGACCGCGATAGTTGAAAATCCGCGAAGTAGGGACATGTATATTTAACATGTATACAGCGAGCCCTCGCTACTTCGCGGTTCGACCATCGCGGATTCACGTATATACATAATGTAATGAAAAAAGTCCGCGAAGTCGTGAATCCGCGATGGTCGAACCGCGAAGTAGCGAGGGCTCACTGTAATGGGTAGCAGGTATAAAACTAATAAAAGAAAGTTCTTCTTCACACAGCGTGTAGTCAACCTGTGGAACTCCTTGCCAGAGGAGGCTGTGAAGGCTAGGACTATAACAGAGTTTAAAGAGAAGCTAGATAATTTCATGGAGGTTAGGTCCATAAAAGGCTATTAGCCAGGGGATAGAATTGGTGTCCCTGGCATCTGTTTGTCAGAGGCTGGAGAGGGATGGCAAGAGACAAATCGCTTGACATTGTCTTCGGTCCACCATCATCCCTGGGGCACCTGGTGCTGGCCACTGTCAGCAGACAGGCTACAGGGCTAGATGGTCCTTTGGTCTGACCCAGTACGGCCGTTCTTATGTTCTTAGATTAAAAGTCCCACCAATTGGATTTTATATAATTTTGAAGGCACAGGAATAAACGTAAGTAAGAGCAGGCATTGTGCACTTAAGCTGAGATCATATAGAGCAGGAGTAGGCAATAAGTGGCCCAGGGGCTGGATGTGGTTCGCCAAAGTTAGTCCCTGGCAGGCTGCCAGGTAGTTTATTTAACTTTGTGTCCGCAAGTACGACCACCTCACAGCTCCTGTTGGCTGCAGATCACTGTTCCCAGCTAGTGGGACATGTGGGAGGTGGTTGCTCAACCTGCGCCGCTTCCCATAGCTCCCATTGGCCGGCAATGTCGAATTGCAGCCAATGGAGGCAGCAAACAGCAGTACCTGGATGCGTAGGTAAATACGGTATCTGGCAGCATGCCAGGGGCTAATATTGACAAACCACATCTGGCCTGTGGGCCAATTACTACCCACCCCTCTCAGGGTATGTCTACACTACCACCCTAGTTTCACGAGGAGTAACGGTAGTTCGGAATGGGAAGCCTAGTCCGAACTACCTAGTCCGTGCCGCGTGTAGCCGCGCAGCACGTAGTCTGAACTAGCGGACATTTAAAAATGGCGGCGCCTGGCGAGATGCAAATGAAGCCCGGGAAATTCAAATCCTGGTTGCATTACCACCCTAGTTCGAACTAGGGTGGTAGTATAGACATACCCTCAGAGAAGTTAGGTTCTTATGTGGTTGCTGAGCTAATTTTGAAAGGTGGGGGGGAACTTACAAGGAGATCTCTAAGAAGTTGAGAAAAATACACTATCGCTGTTACTCAAGGATTAGCTCTAGTGGTGAATTATGGCTACTATGAAGTCCGTTAGTGTAGACTCAGGAGCTCCTCTACATTAGGGTGTTTTTCAAAACACAATAAACTGCACCTGTGCAAATGGTGGTGTACCCTAGAGCAGTGTGTGTGCACTGCATGGAGTATGTGGTGTGGTGTTTGCATGAGCCATAATTCACCACTAGAGCTAATCCTTGAGTAAGAGTGATAGTGGATGCTAGGGTGTAAATAGAGCACAAGTACTTTTGTCATGGCGTCACCTGCATAGTGGTAAAAACACACAAACCTTGTGGAAGCGCAAATGTAAACCACCGCTAACAGCAGCTGGAGATGCGCAAGTAATGAATTAGAGCTGAGACATTTGGCTAGGGTAGATCAGCATTACATGGTTATGAATATCCAATATCTGGATTTATTTTATATCAGTGTCAATGTGTACATGCGTTTGGACTGAAATGGATTGGGATACACATTATAATAAAAAATATTTAAAAGTAATTTTTTTGGCACAAATCATGGATTTACTCACAAAATCATGGATTTATGTAAAGGGTTAACTGTTTCCTCGATAAGCCCTGCCTTACTGACATTCTTACCGGGGCAACCAGTTAACCAGTGCACAGCCAGGCCGGAGAGGGCCTACTGCACTGTTAAGGGGGGGCTGCACCACCCCAGCCAGGCCCACAGTGGGTCCAGTTAGGCTGGAGTCATCTGCCAGGCCCCGTTAACCATAACATTTAACCGGTTAACTTTTTAAGCGTAATTTTACATCCCTACTCACTATACAGAACTCTTTGCTATAAGCTACAAAGCAATCAGTGGGTTTGCCATGATGGCAGGGCAGCCAGAGAAAAGCAGAGTGATTGGGAAGAGAAAAAGGGGGAGAAATCCAGGATTAGTATTTAGTGGTTTGAGCAATACTCTAGTGAAACATTTATGAATAATAAGAGGTCTTTATATGGCTGCACACCCGCAGTGGGAAGTATTCTGTTGCGTAACTACACACGTCTATGCGTGCGCACACATATACACACACGCACACGAAAGCAAGCAAGGAGTTGAGCTTTTCTCTTCAAGGGAGTAGAGCTGTAAAGGCCCCTCCATTTTCATGAGCGCCTTTCTCCTGACCTAGGCTGTGTTTTCTCTCTCCCACTCCCCAGTCATTGCCATGGCTGTATTGTGACTGATCTTGAGCTTTTTCTGCTGCTTCATTAGCATCAAAATTGTACGCTTACAATGCATCTGCTATGCCTACCATTCGTAGCCAGAACAGCCTCACTCAAGCTGTGACTGCGTCTGCAGGTGACACCTGTGCCCATTTCAAGGAAAACATCCTACCCTTTATGTAATCAGAGTCAGTGATCTTTTTCTGAGTAATGGAGTTACTGGGAAGAACTGGAGATGTAATCCCCATGTTTTCTGCAACCTAGGTGCAGTAACTGAGTGAGGGGAATAGAAACTTTTTAAACACCATAGCCACTGCATTATGAATTCGGTCAAAGAAGAGACTGCTGTGTGCCAAGATAAAGGGACTAGCTTCTGTCTAGTGCTGGATCGACCCTTCTGGAGATTGAAAATTTTCAGTTTATCCTTAAAAGGGGGTACGACATGTTTATTAGAAATGCAAGTTTCTAATACCACCCTCTGAGTCTGCCACAACATACCATCCTGTACATATACACACACTTAACATACAAGGGTTTCAGAAATAGAGAATTTGAAATGTTTTTCTTGGTACTAGTTTTTGAATCCACAAGACTCATGGGGAAGGAGAAGATATAACTAACGCAGCTTAGAAACAAGTGAAAATCCCTAAAATTGCTTTCCTATATATAACAGCACTGTGATCTTTAAGGTGTTATAATTTGGCTGTCCCACCTGCAGCCCCCACATGTGGCAGGCCACAGTATAGCTGCACCTGCCCCACATTGGCTCCTTCAAAATCCCCAGAAATACTCTCAACAGCTTTTCTTTGTGCCCATAGCCTTTGTGGGGTTAATTTATCACAAATATCCTCATATGTCCACATCAAGCTGTAATACCACAGTCCAAACAATAGGTCAAAATCGGCCCTGGTGCCTCTCTTCCCCCTCTATGCTCCAGCTCTCCAGCTGCAAGCCTTCTCTGACCCTCAGGCTTTGGCTCTCTGGCTCAGAAACCAGCAGGCACCTCCCTCTGTTGCTGTCAGCCCACTCAAGCCTTTTCTGGCCATAACTCTGTCTTAGAACAGTCAGCAGACTAATCGTTCCACTGACTTCCTGGCCTTCACCCCTGTTCGGCCTCCTAGCAGTAGCTTTGGCTCAGGAAAGTCTACATCAGCAAGCTAATCCATGCACTGGTTTCGTGTTAATTCCTCTCTCCATATTTCCAAAGAGGGTCCATGGAGAGATTTCTACTCTTAGCATCTTTCCCCAGTGTATGTCTAAACTGCACAGCTATTTCGGGATACTGGAGGTAGCTAGGGTTAAGGGATATCTGGAAATAGCACATTATTTCAAAATTTGGTGCTGTGAAGACATGCCAAATTTCAAAGTAAGCTATTTTGAAATAGATTTGAAATAAGATATGCAATTTGTGTAGCACAAATTACGTATCTTATTTCGAGTTCAGGGTGCTGTGTAGAGACACCGCCAGAGACCTTCTCCAGGCTCCCGATAGCATTAGTTCACTGGGCTGGCTGGTCAGCATGCAACAGGCATGCTCCCTCCCTCATTAAGCTCTCTTTGGACTTTTCTATTTCCTACAATCAAACTGGGAACACCTGCTCTGGCACAAGAGTGCTGGACCAAGGTTCCAGCTGCATGGCTTTGTGACCACCCTGATCTCCTGACCTAAGCCAGCTCCTGCACTCCAACCCCATTAGCCCCAGCCTGAAGCCCCTCCTGTACCCCAAACAATTCATCCCCAGCTCTAGCTCAGAGCTTGCCCCCACAGCCAGAACCTTTCTCTCCCCAACCCTGAGCCCCATCGCATACTCCAAACCACTAGGCCCCACCCCCACCACAGATCGTCCATGTGCAGAATGAATTTTGTTATGTGCCCCAACATGGAGGTGAAGTGCCACACAGCATCTCCACATAGTACACACAACAAAATTCATTCCACACATGCTCATAAAAAATTAGAAGGAACATTGCATTGGACCTGCTCCATTGATAGGGACCCTGTGGCAAGTCTTTCAGGGACTTGTGATTGTTAATGGTTTTAACATCTCACTTCCTTCTAGGACTAGAAACCAAACCAAACCAAACCAAACCATGGGAAATGGTCCACCCACAGTATCTAATGGTATAAAGCTCTTATTTCTAGCCTTGAGGAATCAGGATTCACTGGACTAAGAATGTTGGCAGTGTAGTTTTTGGTGAGAAAGCAACATTTCTCTCAGAGGTTGTTTTTAAAAAAAAGTCAGTTCTTTGAGCTGCTCAGTGGTTTGGAATTCGATAGGCCTGGTGGACATGAATTAGTGGGCAGAGTGCAGGTGCAATTGCCAAGTTTATCACATGGACCGCACCATCACTTATGTGAGACTGTATCTAAGATCCCTGTTTTTCCATCTGTCCCATGACTGGTCAAAAACAATTATGGGACAACAAATACTTAATGCTATTTCCATGGGGCTTCCTAGTGTCTGTCTTGTGCCATCTCCTGCAAACTGTGCCCAGCTTTATCAGCTGCCATGAGAACTACAGTGCTAAGCAATAGACCCCTGATAATAAACAAGACAGACTACAAAAAGAAGGAGCTACAGAGTGGAAAATAGGATGAGGACTAAGAGAGGTCAGAAGTGAGGAAAGCAGGAGTTAGAGGCAGAAGAAACATGGTTGGGGAATCAAGGAAAGAAAGAAAAGGGATTACAGAAGCAGAGAAACAACAGGGAATACTATAAAACAGATACTGAGTGAAGGAAAGAACGGCTCCTTGGAAAAACTTTTCTCTTGATTGTGCATATTGAACTAATGGTTCAGGAATTCTCAGAAACTATTTCTTCCCTCCAGGCAATATTGTATATAAATATTAATTTAGAATGTAGATTATTTCAATAATGTTCTGTCTTGTGCTGGGGTAAGTAGTAGAATGGCACAGAAAAAGGGTACATTACTTCAGGGCAGACAAACTCTTTTTCAGGTTGACCTTTCTAAAAATCTTTTGGTTTCTTTTCCCTAAAGAAATTGCATTCCCTTCAGAATCTCCAAAGGGGATAAAGAAACAAAACACAACTTAGAAATACTTTTTCATTGCTTAAAGTAAAAGCTGAACATTTACCTGTAGTGAGGAACTGGGATAACACATGACAAAACAGTATTTTAACACCAGTGTGTTAGCCTGAATAGTCAAAGATGAGACTCAGCTCCTGTAATTAGGAACAAATTCCAGTCCTGGGTAAGTGTGAAATGTCAGGGAGGAACAAAGGCAAAACTTTAGAACAAATGTTGGTTGTAGTATGCCAAGGAGAAAGGGAGTCTCCTCTCACCTGCTTTGTAACTGGAGATTCTTCAAGATGGTGGTTCTTACTAGTATTCCACAGCAGGTATGCTTGTGCCCAATGAATCCAGAGTCGGAGAAATCTGAAAACTGTGTGTTGGTAAGTGCATGTACCCTGGCTCTCTTCATGCCACCAACCAAGGAGATAAAGAGCAGGCTGGACCAACAATTTTCCCAGTACCTTCTCTATCATGAATCAGAGATGATCTGAAGCAAAAGGGAAAGAGGCTGGCAAGTGGAATACAGATGGAGACCGTATACCTTGAAGAACCTCCATTTACCAGTGCTGGTCCTTATGTGTATTCCACAATGGGTGACTGAAAAGCAGTACAGGCAGTCCCCGGGTTACGTACAAGATAGGGACTGTAGGTTTGTTCTTAAGTTGAATCTGTATGTAAGTCGGAACTGGAGTCCAGATTCAGCCGCTGCTGAAACTGACCAGCGGCTGACTACAGGAAGCCTGAGGCAGAGTTGCTCTGCCCCGGGCTTTCTAGAATCAGCCGCTGATCAGTTTCAACAGTGGCTGAATCTGGACATCTGGGACAGAGCAGCTGGGGCACTGCCGAGGAGCGGCGCTACTGGAGCAACCCAGCAGCACCCCAGCTGCTCTGCCCCGGGCGTCCCCAAGTCAGCTGCTGCTGAAACTGATCAGCGGCTGATTCCAGGAAGCCCAGGGCAGAGCAACTCTGCCTCGGGCTTCCTGTAGTCAGCCGCTGGTCAGTTTCAGCAGCGGCTGACTTGGGGACGCCCGGGGCAGAGCAGCTGGGGTGCTGCTGGGTTGCTCCAGTAGCGCCGCTCCTCAGCACTACTGGACCAACCCAGCAGCACCCAGGCAGCTCTGCCCCAGGCGTCCTGATTCAGCCGCTGCTGAAACTGACCAGCAGCGGCTGAAACAGGACTCCTGGGGCAGAGCAGCTAGGGTGCTGCCGGGTTGGTCCAGTAGCGCCGAGAGCGGCGCTGCGGGACCAACTGGCAGCGCCCCAGCTGCTCTACCACAGGCGTCCCGAGAAAAGCCTGGTCTGCTGGGGGGGGGGGGGCGCACTAGTTGCGCCCCCCCCCCCCCAGCAGACCAGGGAGACGTGGGCGGCGGGACCGAGACGCGCCGCGGTCCCGCTGCCCGGGTTCTCCACGTCTCCCTGGTCTGCTGGGGTCCCCCCCAGCAGACCAGGGAGACGCGGAGCAAAGCCGTGGAGGATCCTGCAGGACCGCGGCGCGTCTGGGCAGTCCCGCCGCCCGTGTCCTCCGGGGCAAGAAAAGCCCCGTTCGTAAGTACGGATCCGACATAAGTCGGATCCGTGTAACCCGGGGACTGCCTGTACTCAAGTAGGAGAGGATGGAGATTGCAGAGCTGAACACAGGACCTCCATCCAAATGAGGTATCTGGGTAGGAGTTCTGCACAAAGGCAAAATGCCTTGCAAGTGTGTGGCTGGAACTCCACAGAGCCGCTTTGCAAATTTTCTTCTTGAAGTTAAGCCATAAATATTGCTTGTGCTCTTCTGAAATGAGCCTCACCTGGTGAGTTGCAGGGAGATTAGACAATTGATAGCTGAGCAAAATGCAGCCTGAGATCCATTTAGAGATTCTTTGAGAGTTTATAGACTCAGACTCATTCACAGACTTTAAGGCCAGAAGGGACCATCATGGTCATTTAGTCTGACCTCTTCTGCACTTTGCAGGCCATAGAACCTCACCCATCCACTTCTGTAATTAACCCCGAACTCTTTCTGCTATGGAAATAAACAGTTTAACAGATTTTCTGATTGGTTTTGTTCTTTGGGGGAAAAGACACATCGAGAGAATGGAACCTCCTTTTCTGAGGGTATGTGTCATTTTTTGAAAGAACCCAGGTAAATGAATTGACTAAAATTAAGTATTCTGAGGGTGAACTTAAGATGTAGACTGAATTGTCTTTACAGAATACGGCATAAGGACCTTCAGCGCTCCACACTCATCTACTCTTCTGGCTGAGGTGAGGGCCACCAGAAATGCCACCTTCACGGACTGGAGAGATGCCTTGTTCTGGGGTGCAATCCAGACTAGTGAGAGGATGTGTCACCACTTGTAGGATAACCCTGAGAGCCCCAAAGTGTTTCTGGTACTTGTGGATCCTTGCCTGGGACATACACACAGCCATCATGCACTTAGTGTTCTGTACACTGTCTGGCTCTTATTCAAACATTTTAAATCCAACAGCCTCCTAGCAATTATCACATATACAGTCTTGTCTTTATCACACTTGATTAATGCTAGCAGGTGGCCCCATGAACTTCCTCAGACCTGTGTGCTCTGCTATGTCCAGTCCTCTCCTGCAACACCCAGAGGAATAATAAGATCCATTTGCTCTTTTAAGGAGAAAACAAACAAACAAACAAACCTCACCAGCTTGCCTCATTAACCAGAGTTGACAATGACTCTCATATAAACACAGTAAGAGTATTAATAGTAAAACAAGTGTATTAATAAAAGATTACAGGATTTCTAAAGTAATGCAAGGATAAGTAAAAGTTAGAAATGGTTACAAGCAACACATTTAAAAGTTTAAAACTTAATCTAGGAAGATTTGGTTCAAGGCTTTGTTCCAGATTGTTTTTCTCACAAGATTATGGCTGACCTCCTTTCTCACTCAGGATCTCTTCCGGAAGGGCTAGTTCGTTGGACTGCCGAGGTGAAAGAACAGAGCTGGTCTTAGGGGTGGGCGAGCTGGGCGGTCGCCCAGGGCCGCCATTTTTAAGGGGCCACCGACAGAGCCAGGCTTAAGGGCAGGCCACGAGTACATTTCGTCCCGACCTCCCGAATCCTCCCCTCCAGGTTTTCCTGGTTACTCCCCAACACCCCTTCCCCCCTCCTTTTTTTTTTTTTTTTTTGCTTGACAAATTTTTGTCTGGTATTTTTTTTAAACCATCTGGCAACCCTACGGGTGAGCCAGATAATCACGTGGGACCGCCTATTGGTTGGGACCAGCCCCGTGCAAGAGATAGTTGGGTTTTCTGCACTTTCTTTTCTAGTCCAGTGAATCTTAGAAATGGATTCTTCTGAAGCTTACTCCTCAAAGCAAAGTCTACTCAAGCTGTGAAGAAGGCAACAAGCGTCTGATAATGGAGACTCTATTTTTCCCCCTCCCATTCACGTTCGCTAAAACGCAAATTGTTTGATTTTCTGCAGTCTCCTCCCTTTGCTGTCTTGAAGGTTCTGTTTACTACTTATATGTAAACTGAGGTCAACAGACATTCCTTTATTAAGGACAGATCTGATTGACAACTTTTGCCTAGGAGACCAAAGTAGTTTTGAATAAGTAACATTTGGTGGAATTCATAATTTTATATGTAATGTTGTTATATATATTTCACTATGACATTATTGACTGGTAAGTTATCAGTTTTCAAGTGATACCTCAAAAGGTTTATTTCATACAAAATTTTTAACAGTGATTCTAAGAGAGGCTTACTGAGCACAGAAAGAATAAAGTTCAAGTGCCTCTGAGGGGTAAGCTTTTCTATTGGAGGAAAAGTTCTGATTAGGCCTTTCCAGAATCTGTAAGTCAGCGGGTAAGTAAGACCACATAACCCTGTGAAAATGGACGCAACTCACTGATTGCTGCCAACTGGACCCAGGGACGGCGCTGGCAGCAAATAGGAGAGCAGAATTCATAGAACTGAAGAGCCAACCGACAGGGCAACTCCTCAGTAATTGGGAAGGAAAAAGGTTGCTGACTCAGAGGTTGCATAGATTCTAAGGAGTTGAACACAGACATTAAAAGGCGACATTTCCACTTGCTCATAAGAAGTGAAATGTTTGCTGAGAGGGCAGAAGCCAAATTCTTCAGCAAATCAGATGCATCATCCAAGTTTTGGCAGAATCTCCTGTATGTGGAAAGTGCGAAGATTTGCACTTTCACTACAGTATTTGGCAGACACCATTTTTCCTGAGATTACTTTTTAGAGTACATTCAGCATTGGAAGTATTTCACTGCTAGAAAATCTTACAGGAGAGAGCATGCACATTTAAATGACATAGCAGACTGGGACAGCCCTGCTACTAAATATCATGAAGGACAATGTAGACTGTACGGGAAACTGGAAATATAAATAACCTTAAAATGAATAGAGGAAAATGCCACATTAAAACAACTGGAATCACCTACTTAGGGAAACTGACCACAAAGAAAATAATGCCCACTGATTCCAAGATTCAACTGAATCTTTCACAGAGATAGATAAGAAATTCTGGAACTGCAAGGTATGTTGCATTAGGTCAGTTAAGTTCATACCCAGCTATTCAGCCTTGATAACTCCCCCAAGAAAACACCTTTACAAAGACACAGAACCAACATGGATATCAGCATGAAGGAGAGTTCCAGGATTTGTTCATGTAGTAATATCAGCACCAGTGCAGCAATTCTTTGACCCGAAGAAAGAGATCACAGATGCTACAGAGACACGGGAGCGAATGTTTGTTTGTGACATATGCCACAAGAGTTATGAAAGCAACAAAGAGAATGTATATATACACTGAAAAAGAGATACTAGGATGTGCATGCAGAAGTACAAAATTTCATGATTTTCTCTGGCCACGGTTTCAAAGCCGACACAGTCCACAAATCACTGATTGCTGTGAACACAAAAGGCCTGGAGAGATATCATGAAGAATACACCAATTGCTTCTCAAAGTACAAAAACATGACTCCGTATTTCCAGTCCAAACATCACCTAATAACTACAGGTACACGGTTAAGAGAAAGATGTTTCTTTCATGCTATACATGCAAATTACTTAAATCCTGTTTCAGTCACCACTGAAATACTGCAATGGGGAGAATGTGGCAAAGTTTGTGAAGCAGAATTTTGGTACAAGGTAACAATTCTCCTGGCTCTTGGCATGGACTGTCAAACAACTCTGCCAAAGGAGATGATTTAATGAATGTTAATGGGGAGCTGGACTCAAAGCAGCTTCTATAGAGATGGATGGTAAGGAGCAAATGTGATGCAGCAGTTAAGATATCTGGGGCCACAGTGATAAGCTCAAAGAGATCAATGCTACTGCCACCTCATACAACATATACACAGTGCCGTACACAGGTGACCAGAAGCCAGTGATAACAGTATTTTGCTTGGTGAATTCTGGCTGCGGCCCTGTAGATCTTGGGCTTATGGTTAGAGTGATTTCTCCCCTCTGAAGTATAAGTGTGCCTCTGGAATCTTTACTTTATGCTCATGCGGTGCCTTCAGGATGCTCATTAGAGAGTGGAGCATAGTACAGGCAGTCCCTGGGTTACGTACAAGATAGAGACTGTAGGTTTGTTCTTAAGTTGAATCTGTATGTAAGTCGGAACAGGCGTCCAGATTCAGCCGCTGCTGAAACTGATCAGTTTCAACAGCGGCTGAATCTGGACACCAGTTCTGACTTACATACAGATTCAACTTAAGAACCCCAGGCATCCCCAAGTCAGCTGCTGCTGAAACTGATCAGCGGCTGATTCCAGGAAGCCCGGGGCAGGGGCTTCCTGTAGTCAGCGCTGGTCAGTTTCAGCAGCGGCTGACTTGGGGACGCCTGGGGCAGAGCAGCTGGGGTGCTGCTGGGTTGGTCCAGTAGCGCCGTCGCTCCTCAGCGCTACTGGACCACCCCAGCAGCACCCAAGCTGCTCTGCCCCAGGCGTCCTGATTCAGCCGCTGCTGAAACTGATCAGCAGTGGCTCAATCAGGACGCCTGGGGCAGAGCAGCTGGGGTGCTGCCGGGTTGGTCCAGTAGCGCCCAGAGCGGCACTACGGGACCAACCGGCAGCGCCCCAGCTGCTGTACCACAGGCGTCCGGAGCAAAGCAGTGGAGCACGGGGGCAGCGGGACAGCCCAGACGCGCCGTGGCTGTCCTGCTGCACTCAGGCTCCGTGGCTTTGCTCTGCTTTGCTCCCCGTCCCCCTGGTCTGCAGACCAGGGGGACGGGGAGCAAAGCGGCGGAACACGCGGGCAGCGGACAACCCAGACGCGTCTGGGCTGTCCGCTGCCCGCGTGTTCCGCCGCTTTGCTTCCTCTCCCTGGTCTGCTAGAGACCAGGGAGAGGGAGGGCCCCGTTCGTAACTGCGGATCTGACGTAAGTCGGATCCGCGTAACTTGGGGACTGCCTGTATATTGCTTTTCCTTCTGTACATCATGCTAGCCTCACCTCACTGTCCCTGAGAGCAGCATAACTACCACGGGTTGGACATCCCTGGTCCGGCACCCTCAGGAACTGAATGCTTCCTTGCTGGCCACTAGCCTTTGTCAATGCTTCCTTGCTGGCCACCAGCCCTTGTTCCTGGGCTCCCCTCTGGGTCATTGACCCGCTCCTGGCATGGAACCATCAAAATGTGCACATTTTAAGTCTCTGTAACTGTAGAATCCCCTCAGCCTGGCATTTCCTAACTTCTGAGTGCTTGACTTTGCAACCTCTGTGTACTTTTAATGGATTTTTTTATATGCAATCTTTAATTAGCTTGCAAGCTTTTGAGGCCAGTATTACATCTCCCTAGGTGTTTCTTCAGCTTAACAGCATAATGGGGCCTGGTCCTATCTTGGACCTTTGGGTGCTGCCAAGATAGAAAGAAGTAATGTTTTTCTTTTATGGCAGCTGCTTTTTCATCAGGTTGACTAGGCTCTAGGGATGTTAGATATTGTGTAATTGAATAGTAATGTAACTACATGAAATCTCAGCAGTTACAGGACTATTTGATAGTCCCCTGTGCGGGGCCAACAGCCAGTACACTCCTGGCCCCACTCCGAGGGAGCCCCCTGGGGTTAGCGAGAGGTGGCAGGTGGAGACGGACGGCAAGGGGAGTGAGTTTAAAAACCAGCTCCCCTTGTGGACCAGCTGCCTGCTTGTGGGGTGGCAGCATTCCTGGTCTGTGGGGGGTCCGAGCTCCCCATGGACAAAGGCTGCTGCCATGAAGCAGCCTCTGTCCGCAGCAGGTCCAGGCTTGCTGTGGAGCTGGTACATGTGCGGAGCAGGCTTCAAAGCTAGCTTCTGGAGTGTATCTGCTCTAGCCTGCCCCTCTCACCCTCCATGCTCCTACCTCTCTATCAGAGGCAGCAACACGGGGGTGGGGAACCAGTTTTTAAGCCAGTTCCCCAAGGACCTGGCTTTCCCCCCTTGCTGCCTTTATTACAGAGGCAGCAAGGGGGGGAAATGTGTGTAGTCGACCAGATTAACAGATAAACCTAGACTTATCAATAGGGTTGCCAGGTGTCCAGTTTTCTACTGGACAGTCCGGTTTTTGGGCCCTCTGCCTGGTAAAAAAAATCCAGAAAATACCGGACAGGTGCAATGTCTGGTATTTCCTGGTTTTCCGGCTGGGTGCCGGACGGAAGCCTGGCAGGAGTGGGGGGAGTGACTGGGAGGCGGGGCGCGATCGGGCGCTGGGAGCCCTGGTTGCATGTGAGGAGGCGGAGGGGCAGCCCAGTCCACGCTCCTGCACACTGGTCAAATGCATGGTGGAGCCGCAGCCACACTGACTCGCGCGGGACGGGAGTGCCCTGAGATCTGCACAGCCCAGGTCAGTCCTGCTCCCTGCCGGCTGATTAGCTCCCCGCCCCCTCCTAGCTGGCCGGTTGGTTGATTCTCCCCAACTTCTCCTCCCATTCTTCTCTGGCCAGTTCCCCTCCTTCCCTCATCCCCCCCTCCTCCCCCGCCAGCTCTGCCTCCTGCTGGCCGATTCCTGCTCTGGATCTTCCCCCGCCAGCTCTGCTTCCGGCGGCCAGTTCTCCCCTCCTCCTCCTCCTGAGTTCCCCCGGCCAGCTCTGCCCCCACCGGCCGTCGCGCTCCCCCCCCCCCCCGATATCCCACGGCCAGCCCTGTTTCACCCTACCCCCTCACTGACCAGCCCTGCTTCCCATCGGCCCCCCCATCTCCCTCTGCCAGCCCCGTTGCCCTCCCCGGTTAGCTCTGTTTCCCACCCTCCCCTCCCGGCCGGTCCCTCCCCCTATGAAGCGTGTCCGGTATTTTTTATGACTACCTGGTAACCCTACTTATCAAAACTTCAGGGAATAGCCAAGTTAGTTCTTTACAGGATAAACTTAAAAAACAACATTTAAAATTCTATAGTCTGGTAACACTTTATAGACTAACAAAACATGTAGGCTTATCGGTTAATCGTGTAGTTGTCTACATGATGACATCCCTACTAGACTATACAAGAAATGCTAGTGACTGTTTTCACAAGGAGCTAGAAAGGATTCAGAGTTCCAACTCCTGACTTCCTTCCCATTCACCAAAAAAGGAATTTCCTCATTACTTTAATACTCTACTGGTTTCCTCTTCTCCTATCCCTCTTGGGTTACCCCTGCTCTTTTCTTCGTGTGCAGCGCTTCCTCTACCTTCCCACACTGCCAAACAGTGTTTACCAAAGTCCAGGCACTGAAATGGAGTAGCAACCCTTCTGCCTCCTTCCACAGGGAGAGCCTTCACCAATTAACATGTAAACAGGAAAGAGGAACTCCTTGTGGAGACCACAAAGAGGGATTCATAGAGCACAGAGTGTTGAAAACATTCCACCCACGGAAAAGCAGCAGGCAGCAAAGAATACAGGCCCCATAGCAACTTTTTATAATTTACCTCCATTTTTGGAGCTCCATTCTTCCTCCATTTATCTGAGTGTGTGTTTTGGGTAGGAGCTAGACAATCACCTATATTTCACAGAAATGAGGAACTGTGAAAAACATAGGACAAAGCTTAATTTTAAGGGACCCACGATGTTTAATCCATAGTACAAAGCCAGGCATTTTAATTAGAGAGTATGATCTTTTCAACGACTAGAGCTTGAAAATAGTGCTTTTATTTAATCAACGGCATGTTACTAGCTCCTGACTGGATATGGATCATAGAATGTTTGAGCACTAAAGAAAGGATGTCCCTTAAGACACACAGGGTATCAATCATCTAGTGTGGGCTTTAGAGGAAGAGGCTGAGCAAGGAGTCTGCTAGAGAGAGTACAACAGTGGATGTCCCAATGTGAGGCTGGCTGATACTAATGGCCTGAGAACAATTTTGGTATTTTTCTGTGTAAAATTATTTTTTTCCATCAGCTACTGAAGAAAGAAATGATGCATGACTTGGGATGATAACCCAGCTTGTACTGCCATCATTATGTGAGGCAGCTTTCTGAAACTAGTTTTTGTCTTTCTTTAGCAAACACATACAGAAAACAAATGCTAACTGAAGAGTAAACTCTCTGTGGGCAGGTCTACACTACAGCTGGGATCCATGCTCTGAAATCGTTGCACTAATGAAAAGACCCACCAAGTTTACGACAGCTCGCTCTTGAGTCAACCCCTGTACTCTACCCCTGACGAGAAGAGTAAGGTAAGTGCCCATGGACACCACTCTGTCCCGCAGGATAGAGCCCAACCTGAAGTTGCATATGTTAGGTCAAATTACTGCAATAGTGTAGACGTAGCCTGTATTTTTGGAAAGGGGCTTTCTGGCAAAAGAATTTTCTGCTGTTTAATTCCAAGCCAGGTGATACTGTCAAAGGAGCACACATAAAACAAGAATGACTTATTTAAATTTAACATCATCAACCCAGACATATAAATGGACACCCAAAACTGGCAGGCACTGTCCAGGACTGAAACAATGACTGAAAGGCAGACCAGGTATAATTCTCTATGTTCACATACCAAGCATTGAGGGTCCAATTAATCTCTCAGAAATCTAAAGCACCTTACGAATATCTAATAAGGGTTAAATCTTTATTTGTTAATTTATAAATATATTTAAAAGATGGTGAAACAACAAAAGAGGGTCTTCCATCTCAAAACAGGAAGTGTTTTATTGTTAAAGAGCACAAACATAAACAGGGAAGAAACCTCTCAAAGTAAATGCCTGTTTCTCCATATAATATAGACATTCACCCATGTTTGCTACTCCTTATTGGTTTATTAGGAGGTGAGAAATTTGTGGTACCCTTACACATCAGATGAGTGGACAATTATAAAACATTCCAGCTGTGTCTACACTGGCAAGTTATTCCGGAAAATCAGCCGCTTTTCCGGAAAAACTTGCCAGCTGTCTACACTGGCCACTTGAATTTCCGGAAAAGCACTGACGATCTAATGTAAAATCATCAGTGCTTTTCCAGAAAAACTATGCTGCTCCCGTTCGGGCAAAAGCGAAAATGACGATCGGGGCTTTTTTGCGGAAAAGCGCGTCTAGATTTGCCTTGGACGCTTTTCCGGAAAAAGTGCTTTTCCAGAAAAGCGTCTTGCCAATCTAGATGCGCTTTTCCGAAAATGCTTTTAACGGAAAACTTTTCTCTGCTTTGCTCCCCGTCTCCCTGGTCTGGGCTGTCCTTTGCCCGCGTGCTCCGCCGCTTTGCTTCCTCTCCCTGGTCTGCTGGAGACCAG
Organism: Pelodiscus sinensis; assembly: GCF_052426305.1. NCBI lineage: Eukaryota > Metazoa > Chordata > Testudines > Trionychidae > Pelodiscus > Pelodiscus sinensis. Next base: position 92,551,915 of record NC_143055.1, read on the forward strand.
GGAGACGGGCCCCGTTCGTAACTGTGGATCCGACATGAGTCGGATCCGCGTAACTCGGGGACTGCCTGTATTTGGTCTTTTTCTCAAGTCTCCAGCTTCTGGAGACAAGTGGCTAAGTAAGAATCTCAGATTTCAAGAAAGAGAGAAAGTTTTCTGTCCCACATAGTTGCGGAGAAGAGCTTGGAAACTTTAACCCTAAAGGCAGAGGGCAAATAAAAAGAAACCAACAATTACTGTTTTGAAAAATCTGATGGTTTCTACTCCAATCTCAGGATTGCTCAACACTTAGGGTAGACAATATAGAATAGTACAAATAAGCTGACTTTTGGATACATTCAGATCTGGATTTACTTAAACAATTTTCGATTCAGATAAGGCATTGTGAATTTGAAAAAAAAGAAATGGTAATCTAGTTTATAACTTGCATTAGTAGGGCCAAGAATGATAAACCGCCTGAATAAATTGAAAACATGGGAAAACCCTTAAACTGGGCAAGGAAATTAGAATAAGAAAAAAAAAAACCAGGCAAATAAAAAACTGTAAATGCTGTGAACGTTTTTTCTCCAACCCAAACAAAATGCTAGTTAAAAGGACTCCAGCTCAAATTGTACATTCAGCTGAACATAGAAGACAACTTTAAAGAGAAAAAGGAGACTGGAGAGTCAGAAAAAGAGGGGAGGGCCAAGAATTGGAAAGAAGAGTGAATTTGTAAGAGGGGAAAACAGCAGGTGAGCTGCAATCTCTACTTAGCACTAATGATCTGAACATAATTCTGACCAAAGGAACATATTTGGATTAAGATATAGTAGCTTTCCCACAGACAACCTATATGGCTTTAGGCAGTTCATGTAACATCTCTTCGCCTCATTCCCTTCCTTTGTAAATCAAAACTTTCCTATCAGACAGGGTGCTTATAAGGTTTAATTCATCAATATTTGTAAAGCAAATAAAGATCCTAACATGAAAACTGCCACTGAACTACAAAATATTATATGCTATTTTCCTGTCCTCCCCAATCCTTAAATAGCAATCAGAGAGAGAGAATGGAGCAAAACCCAGGAGAATTTTAAAAACCAGCAAGGCAGTTTTGAATGAGAAATCATGATGGCCACTTGTTGGGGTTACATGCAAAAAAGTGAAAAACAGTTAAAACTCTCCGGATTCTCTGAAGTTTTCAAAGGAATTTGGAAGCCGTTGTGTCTTTTGCTCTTTACACAACATCGGTAGTATGAAGAAACCATGGAAACACTTCCATCCCAAAAAGAGGGTTTAACAAAATGAACAAGCAGGGTATATTTGGCCATATGCATACTACTGATTTGAGGCACCTCCTACAACAGAAAACACAGGGAGCATGACCTGAGGGCTCAGAAACTATTTTAAGGGATACTGCCCTATCTCTATTTTCTTCCATAGTATATAAAAGAGGGAATTGAAACCATGGAGATGGAAAACAATTGGAGAAGGAAGACAGATTTCAGTAAAGTTAGGGTTAAGTATGATTTCCAATGACATTCTGGAGATACCAATAAGCCAATTTATAGACAAGGGAGATTTTGAAGGAAAGTCCAACTCATGGATCAAGAAGAACTCCTAGATGTCTAGTCTGGAGCAAAAGTTAAGAACAGTGATAGAGCTTCAAATCAATTTCAGATTTTGAAACACCAGTTAAAATTATGATTTAACTGGCAGCTGGGCCAGGCAGGATGACAGACATAGGGATTAGGGTAAGTCAACAGAGATACACAAGCATTATGTAAAATCTTGAAGCTGCCAATGAGCTATCAGGAAGGTAGATATGTGGAGACAGTGGTTCATGTTGGATAAGGAGAGGAAAAACTGTGAAGCCTTCACTAAAAATAAAATGGGAACATGTAGAATTCAAACCAAGAACTGAACCAGCCTGTTCTTAAATATGAAGGATATCAAATGAGCTCACTAAACCCATAGTTTTTCATGTAACTCACTAAACCCATGTTATGTTTTTCATGTAGCTGTGACTCAGTGAATTGCTTTCTCCCTGTCTATGCTTTCTGAAGAGTGAATTTTAGGGTTTGAAAAAGTGAAGGCCACAGGGCACTTTCGTAAAAGCTGTGGCTGGAGCCAAACATGTAGTCTCTACAGTTACTCAGATTGTTTGGCAAGTGCACTTCACAATTTTGAACTGCCAAATTTTTGTTATTCCAGTCCTGTGTGCCTCCTTGGACCAGAGTGTGAGCATTCTATCACAGCCTTTGAAGTACCAAAAGCAAGTTTGGGGAACTACTATAATCTCAGATTTCATGGTAGAACTGTTGGATCTGAATGACTGTTTTGGGCTAGGTATAAAAGGCACTGTATTAAAAACCAAGAAGAAAGCCAAGATCTCTTTCATAGTTCTATGTTTTTTATTTTTCAGTTAAAGTAGAAAAGCTGGTTACACTTTAGAAATGATCTATGGATACAAAGTCCTTCTTTCCCCTCACTCAGACACAAAAAGACTGATTGAATCAGCTACATGTTTTCAAAGTTAAAACAAAAAGATACAGAAGGGAATCTCAAGAGATTCTTCTATGATGTTATCCCCTTCTCCTTTCCATTCCCCACATATTTCTAATTTCAAACAAGGTATCTGAATTTTCAAGAGAAATGATAGCCACAGCATGGTCACAAACTAGTCAGGGTGAAGAATCACAAGTTTATATATTTATTTTTACATCCACAACAAATTCTCTTTTGCTTTTGTCTGTTCTACTTTCTCACACTCCCTAACTTCTGACAGATCACTCAGTTCCAAAGATTTGATTTGATCCTTGTCATACAAGATCTATTCTGTGATGCTTATTTTCCTATACAATTTACATTTACACTAAAGAGTTCAAAGATTTTTTTCTAATTTTGCAAAGAAAAGCAAAATGTAATGACTTCAAAATACAGCCCTGACTAACAATCTTCCCTGTCTAAAATAGCTTGGGATACACAAGCTTAAACAGCTCAGAGTACACACTGGCTTTGTTAGGTCCCAATTTCAGGGTAATCTGGACTGCATGGCTAATAAATATCACTACTGAGGTTACTTAACTAAATCCACAATTCTGGAAACATGCACAGGTGTAAACATGATACCCTGAAATCAACAGGATTATTCACTTTAGTCAGCTTTGCAAATCTGGAATACCCAGAAATGTAAACACACAACTAATGTGAATATGGTTTCTTTTTAATTTATCACTATTACCATATTTCTCTTCTCTAGTCATCACTACTCTGCACTTTGGCCCCAACTCAAAAAGATAATTAAGCACATGCCTAATCTAAAGCATGTGAGCAGTCCCATTGTAATCAGTGGGACTACACATGTGCTTAAAATTAGCTATGTGTTTAAGTAGCTACCTGAATGAGGGCCTCAGAAATTACTTTGTCCTGAGAACTGTGGTTAGCATTTTTCTACTACTAAAACCCCCTTATATTTAAAGCAGTCTAGGGAACACTACTGTTTGGTTTGGGTTTTTTGGAGGAGGGGTACAAAATGGGAATAGGACTGCAGATAATCTTAAAGCTGGCAGATAAAGAAAGGCTGATTTTATTAATTTGCAAAGTCTCGTTGAGCTTTACACTTTATAAAGGACTGAAGTTAAAGTTCAGTTGTTTATTTTGCTCTTAATTTACATCAATTCCTGCATAACAAAAGAGCATACCTCCATTGTGGTGGCTCAAGGTAAAACGAAAATACACAGAATGGGCAAAGGAGTGAAGAATTTGTAATGTCTAGGTCCCTGGTTAACATAATCCAGCCCAGGTTAACAATCTCAATCTAATTCCCAGTAAACAAGCTTCTTTACACACTGTTATCACAACTAGCACTGATAGTCATTCTTGTTAGCAGTCCCAGCAGAACCCGATATTAAGTTACATACAGACTGAACTATCCTGTCACCCTTATAGGGCTTCACTGCTGTGTTTGCCTGGGTATCTTCAGTCACAGTTGGTTCTGAACTCCCATGTGCACGTTGCTCAGATTTTTTAGGGCATTCCGCCTGGTTTTGTGTGCTGCAGTAAACTGAAGGTACTCTCTGGTCCTTTCCCAAGAAACTTGTAAGCCTTTTGGGGTCCTGTGGGACCTGTGGCAAGGGACTATCATCATGAGAGTGGTCTAGTCTCCGTCCTCAGTGCAAAGTGGGTGGGTTATCAGTCTAAATGAAAACACCTGGGGTGCGTCCAGACTGGCAAGATTTTGCGCAAGAGCACTGACTTTGTAATGTACAAAATCAGTGCTTCTTGTGCAAATACTTTCATGATCCCGCTCGGGAAAAAGCCCTCTTACGCAAAAATACTTGCTCAAGAGGGCCAGTGTAGACAGGGAAGAGCTGTTGTGCGCAAAAAAGCCCCAATGGCTAAAATGGTGATCGGGGCTTTCTTGCGCAAAATCGCGTCTAGACTGGCCACGGATGCTTTTGCACAAAAGCACTTTTTGCGCAAAAGCATCCTTGCCAATCTAGATGCTCTTTTGCGGGAATACTTTTAACGGAAAAACGTTTCCGTTAAAAGTATTTCCGCAAAATCATGCCAGTCTAGACGCAGCCCTGAGGTTTAACCTACAGCACCAGGAAAGCCAGGTAGCCCAGGCTAAAACATTAAACTTGGGGGAAAGGGTTGTGTGTGTAGATTGGAGTGGATTTAAGAAGAGCATAAGTAAGTAAGAGCCAAAGTAACTCTGCACTGAAAATGTATCCTTATTGGTGGTCCCTCTGAAGCACAGTTGAGGTTCACTGGTGAGACAGTTTGGGGGGGAAGGTAGCACTCTTGCAATCAATACTAATTAGCTTTAAGAAAAAAACAAAGTGTCCACTGTTACAGAACTAGAGCTAATATAAATATAGGACTTAAAGTGCTAGAGTGTGTATGTTCCAGGAATTAGGATTTTTTTCAGCTTTGGTGGCAGTTTGTTCCAAACACTGCGTGCCTGTTTCAGGCTTTTAATTGAACAGTGAGTCAGTACTAGTACACTTACCAGGAACAATATTCAATGGTGCTGTCACATACACAGGCCTGGTAGAACACCCCTCCAGCAGGATGTTCCTCAGGCTGTTGTGTTTGGAGCCCATCTCAGTAGCACTATGTGCTTTTTAAGCCTCCTGAGTCTGAACAGAGATCAGGCATTTCTCCTGGCTGAGGTCTCTAGTATGAATGTAAAATCCCATTTCATTGGTTAACCAGTTAAATGTGATGTTTAACCAATTAATTAAAGGGGGCTGGGGGGGAGGGAAGAGGGGGTCTGCTCCAGCCAGTTTGAGCTGGAGCAGCCCCCACCTGCTGCACCAGTTAACTGGAACCAGTAAACATCACATCCCTAATCTCTAGGCATATGCTTGGGTGGACAAGAGCTATTGCCTCCTCCTCACAGCTGTGATCCTATGGGCCAAATGCATAGCTCCTGGGACCACTGATAACCTCTCAGATTTCCCCACAGTTTAAACACAATTTCTCCCATAATTCCAGCCTTCTGTGCTCTCAGGGTTCACAGTTTTACTCTTCAGGGGTCCATGACAATGAAGGAAAAGAAGCTTTGCACAAGATTCTAAAACACCATTAATAAGTATGCACTTAGTTGCCCAAGAAATACTCAGACAGAATAATAAACTCAAATATGTATTTCCACTGCCCCCAGGTTCCTGGTCACTCAGGAATATTCACTAGGATCGAGCAGAGTCTTCTGGAGGTTCCAAGATCCTTCCCCTGCAGCTCTTGGCTTTTCTTGAGGACCTCTGAACCTCTCTAGGTCAGCCACCTTTCTCTAACCTTGGCTCATCCCACAGTTGAACAGAATATCACAATAGTTCCTGCTAAGGTGCGTGCGTGTGCTGCCATGCACAAAAAATTCTCCCCCTGCCCACTTCCTCTGTAGAGGTGCACACCAGCAGCACTCACGCGGCAGGCACATGACCAGCGCACATGACCTCAATATTGCTGCACAAGCTAAAACTCACTCCGCTCATGGCTGGAAAATCTGAGGGGCAACATTAGATACCACTGCCTCAAAAGATTCTTGGGTGGCTTTGTAATATTCCGAATCCCTGGAGTTATGACTCCCCCTGCTAATGTCTGAGTTTTGTGTGTGCGGGTGTGGTGTTCTGCTGGTGATTTTCCACTGTTCATTTCATCAGTCCCCCAGCAGAAAAACTTGGTCAAGCTGGTTTCCCCACTCAAGCAAACTCCTTAGCATACCCATTGTTCAGTAAGAGCCCAGCAGTTAAGATTAGAGCCCAGTAGTTAAGGTTAATAATTCTCCATTGTCTCTGTTTTTGACAGCATGGTCATCAAAAGTTGGATTCCACAAACACCAGAGGCATTCCATAGTACAGCTGGATAACAAAAACAGAATTCTTAAGCTTTACTGGGATAGAGTCCCCAGATCGTCACAATAGGTAAATGCAAGAAATGGAGACACACATTAAGAGAGGTTCTACTACCTTTGTGCATGCAAGAACGTTTCTCATTCACAAGTTTCTCTCATGACCACCAATTTAACACTCTGTTGATTGTCCAATTTCTCATGTTCATGTTGAGCTACATGTGTTCCTCTCTAGCTGCACACCTTTTCTTTTAAACATAATGGATGCGTCTAGACTGACAAGATTTTGTGCAAAAACTTACCAGCTGTCTACACTGTCCGCAAGAATTTGCGCAAGAGCACTGACTTTGTAATGTACAAAATCAGTGCTTCTTGTGCAAATACTTTCACGCTCCCGCTCAGGGATAAGCCCTCTTGCGCAAGAATACTTGCGCAAGAGGGCCAGTGTAGACAGGCACCTTAATTTTTTGCGCAAGAAAGCCCGATGGCTAACATGGCCATCGGAGCTTTCTTACGCAGAAGAGCATCTAGATTGGCACGGATGCTTTTGCGCTAAAGCATCCTTGCCAATCTAAACACTCTTTTGCGGAAATACTTTTAACAGAAAAACTTTTCAGTATTTCCGCAAAATCATGCCAGTCTAGTCATCAAAACATAGAAAATAAGCCCAGAATACCAGGCAGTCACTGACATGTTAATGAGAAGGTTATAGGCTTGTGACCTCGCCATAGAATGTTTATATAGCATCAGTTTTGCTGATAAAACGGTGTATACATCATATAAAGTGTATACATCATATAAAGTGAATGATGCAAAATAAATATGGGTAGATGTTCTATTTATTATAAACTGAATCATACAGATGCAGATATGTATGGATTTAAGATATAAAGATATATATAGGTTGAACCTCTCTAGTCCAGCACCCTCAAGGACTGACCAATGCTAAACCAAAGAATTTGCCAACCTCAGTAGCTCAATATTGTTTAGCAGGATTACCAACACTTCCACTTCTTATTGGGCTCGTACAAGACATTTAAAGATAAATTAGAGCTAAATCACAGCAGAGAACACAGAGCCAGGACTGGTGGCTGTAAACAAACTTTATGGGACCATGGGAAACTTGGCCACACTCACTGTAAGAGGACATGTAGCTAACTAAAATCATGCCAGACCATAGATGTTGCCGGACCAGAGAAGTTCAAACTGTACTCTAATTTGAATGCCATTACAGAAGTAATACTCAAGACTGTTGTATGTACACGTGTTGTCCTATACAATCCGTTGAATAACCTCTGATACCAGAAAAACTTAATTTGGAATGAAAGAGAAGCTAAAGTTCAAGTAATTTCATTTTTACTTTCTTAACTGGCATGCCAAGATGAGAGGTGTTGGGGTGACAAACTGACCTGCCTAGAGGGGCTGAGTTAAGCCCTTGCAAAATGTATGCACTGTATACCAGTTGTGATATTAATATATGCTCAGTGTCAACTGTGTGACCCAACTATTATAGCATTATTTATTGTTCTGTGTACCAACTTTGTTTTTAAATAATCCTGATTTTACTTTTAGGGACCAAATAATATATATCTATAAAACATATGAATACATGTCAAACTTAAAATAATTGCAGCGGGAGAATAACAATTATAAAGCCACAGAAAAATACACATGCATATTTTGAAATTTGTTTAAAAAAGTAACACAAGAGGTTTCCATTAGGTATATCTAAAATCTGGGTCTGATCTGGTATTCTAGCACCTCTGACTCTCTGTATCCTGGAGTCTGTAGCAGGAGCTCAACATCTATCTCTAGATTTGGCTCAAAATTATCAACAGATCTTTCCCATAATTGTGTGAAACAATCCATTCCTGAATGAGCAGACCTCAGAATAACAACAGCTTTCCAGTTTTCCACAGAAAAGTAATCTTCAGGGAAGCAGTAAGGAAAGGAGTAGGGAAATACTTTCCACTGCAAATCTATTATTTTACCTTCCCCACCTCATTGAACGTTTTCTATACATGCACCTTAAGTGGCCCACAGAGATTGGAGGGACCTTTCAATAAGGAAGCAATAGGTCTCTATTTCTGGTGAGGTCACTTAAAGATGAAACACAAAGGATTTTTAAAAACATTTTTGGTTTTAAGTTGCTTTCTTTTAAACTTCTAAGTTGACTTCAGTGATTTTTTTAAACAAGCGTTTTCTGACTTTTAAAAGCCATACCAACAACAGGAATATAAAGTCTCGACTTTCCTGTTCTTGCTGGAGGAATATAATGAGACATAACAGATTTTTAAGGTAATATCTGCACTAATGATTTCTCAGCCTTCAAGTGAAGGGTTGTTAAATCTTTCACAGTGGCAGCTTTTCTCCTAATTGTTTGATAGGAGATATTCCTTCCTCTGAAGAAGTGGGTTGTGCCCACGAAAGCTCATGATACCATCTACATATTTTGTTTGTCTCTGAGGTGCTGCAAGACTATTTGTTTTTTTATAGTTTTTCCAGTTACAGTCTAAAACGGCTATCCCTCTGAAGTGTTTGACAGGTGTGTGACTCAAACAGGTTTAAAAACAAACCAACAAAGAATAGAAACCACAGACTACAAGATAGTCTGGCTAAGCATCCCCTTTCCTCTCAGTTAAAGGCTAGGAAAACTGTAGCTCACATTTCAGCCTGTTTTGATGTCATTATTCCACTGTTTCTTTAGACAGGCCTTCACCAGGAGAAGTTGGACCTGTACTTTCAAATGCAAAAGACAAGCGGAAGAACAAACCTTTGAGCTGTCCTCATGCATCATGAACAAACATGGAAGGCACTAGCATATCTCTTTTAGCTTTGCAGTTCACTTTAAATGTGAAGGGCTCTAAGGTGGAAAAGATATGCTCCCCCTACTGGTAGATTTTAAAACTCAATGGGTTAAGGAAATACAAAACCCCGCTTTATTCACATATGCATTAGCAACGTGAGTCACAATTAATTATCTCAAACTGTGCTCAAAAGGAAGCACTTACTGTAGGTGGTTGTGGAAACAGCTAATTTAGTAAAAGCTGTTTGGACTAAAACTAACAATAGACAATTCTATTAGCATATCATTTCATCACAATTCCTGACATACTTCAGTGGAATACGTTCCATGATATGTATCACGTTAACTGTAAGTCTGGCTTGCTTATAAAACAGTTGATTATTTTCTGTAGCTCTTTTTAAAATTAACAAAACAACACTCAAATGGTCATATAGGTCCCTCTTCCTCACACAGGTAGCGAACAGTTATGCACACCAGTAGTCTTCCAGTGTGAGCGGAGGGCCCCCAATCTGGCTGACCCATAACATTACTTGGTATTTATATTATTGTTATTTAGCTCAATTATTTTAGATCAATCTACTTGTGTACCCCCAAAACCTCAACCTCAAAGCAGTTTAAAGTTATTTCCTAGAGTAGGAATTGAGGGCATTCAGCATCCTGAAGCCCTTCCATTGCCATGTCATGCCGCTCAACCACATCCTTTCCAAATACTCTGCTTCATGCTGGCTTGAACATTCACTTTCTCACCAGTGAGAGGAAAGTGACACCGCTAAGCCCCCCTCTTAGGATGTTAACATTTTGAAAATTAAACAGCACAGCAGCACCAGATGCAAAGGTACAAAGTTACACAGAGAGAGCAACAAGCTTTCAGAGGAGATGAAACTTCAAAACCCATCTTCTCTATAGCCTCCCTACCAAGCTATAGTCAGCGGAGTCACGGAGTATGTCAGCTCACAATGAAAAGCATTCACACTGAAAACAAGAAGCTGCTGCAAAAAAACCCCTCCACTTAAAGAAAACATATAGACACACATGAAGAGCTGCTAACACTGAAGCTTTGTGCTATTCTCGCCTCGCGTCTCTACAAACGGTACATGTGCATTATATAAAGTATGTCCTGTATTTGTGCTTACCTGGCCGAGGGAGGGAATTGTTGCGTATGCCATTGGTTGATTCATCATTCCTTTCTGCTTCATAATAAGCATGCGTTTCTGTTCCTCACTCAGATGGGCCATCTGAGCTTGCATCTGCGGCTGTTGGGACTGCTGCTGCTGGATGTATGGCATCATGGGGTTCTTGCTGGGATTGGCTATTGGTGGAGTCATTCTCTGGCTCAGTTCAGCATTAAAATGAGTCAGAGGTTTAGTGTTGCCATAAGTAAGCATATTGGGCTGCTTGCTTAAAGAGTTTGTACCCAAATTATTTGACTGCTGATTGATCATATTCATGTGATTTTGAGGGAGGTAGTTATTCATGGTGGTCTTCTGTGGATTGTTTGCCATCGGAGGCACTATAGGGTTTTGGTTGTTAAAGGCTTGGGGATACATCATTGGACTATTTGGTTTGTCTGTAGTGAACGGTCCTCCATACGGACTAGATGGAGGTCCCACAGGTGACCAGCTTGATGCTTGATTTGGATGCTGCTGTTGCTGCTTCTGCTGCATGAGTTTAGCTCTTTGTTGCTGCTGTGCTGCCATTTGTTTGAGCTGTTCAGCTGGAGACAAGTCAGCACTGGGTATAGCCACAGGACCAGACCCTGAACCTGCAACAGTTACTGATGCTGGATTAATAAGATAACCATTTCCAGGTCGTGACTGAGTTTGGCCTGGTGTATGGGCTTGGTTGGGAGTTTGGGGTGACTGAACAACACAGTTTGCTGGTGAGATGGCAGGGATTGGAGCTGGTGGAGCACTGGAGACAGAAGGAATACTAGAAGCTGTGGAGACATTTGAAAATGGAGGGCCTGAAGAAGAAGGCCTCACCTGGGGAGACCCCATTGGTACATGAGCAAATGGAGAATGAGACGGGTCACTCTTAACACTTGGACTTTCTTGAATCTCAGCAGCAGGCCTGTGAAATTCTGGTTCCTTCTTCTCTTCAAAGTCTTCATTGAACAAATCTTGTATATCATCTTCTGGTACAGTGTTGGCTAGTTCATCTATTAACTCCTGCCACTCTTGATCATTCAGATTAATGTCTGAGAAGAGCTTGTTTTGATTTGAAAGGGATGTTTCAGAAGTGTCTATGCAGGTGGGGTCATCCAAAGGTTCTTGTTTTAATTCCTTGTTCTGCAGGATGTTAAAACTATCCTCAAGATCACTGCAACCATTAACTGGGAGCTTTATCTCTGGAAGTCCACCATTTTTACCTAAGTCTTCCAGCCCACTAGCATGAGTTCCACTGTTCTGCAGAGGTAAGGAAGGCTTCATGTCAAGCTGGTGAGGAGGAGAAACAGAAGGCAAAGGCAAGTTACTGGGCAAGCTACTGATTGTATCAATTCCTGGTACATCCTTGCGAATCCGCTTGCTGGTTGGAGAGAAACTGCCATCACAGACACCATTCTGCTGCTCTCCATTGAGGGGTGAACGCGCTCCTTCCAGTTTCCTCTTCACTGTCTCTTGTAGCTTGAAAGAAGAAAACAAATAAAAAATTAAAAACTAAATAACTAAATTTCTCTTTCACACAACCATGTTATGAACTTTACAACAATCATTTCCCCTCCTTGTATTGCCCAGGTTTTAGAAATTCTGAGAAGGAAAAGCCTTTAGATTGAGGTGAAATTGGAAAAGAGGGTTTGAAACAAATCTGAATAGGGTTGCAGAACCATACTGAATAGGAGATGCAGAATCCTACCCGCTGGTGCTATTTTGCCATCTGAGCATCTTTTCTATAAAGATTGAGCTGCTACATGACTCACTAAACATAAAGGCTATGTCTACACTGGCACGATTTTCCGAAAATGCTTTTAACGGAAAACTTTTCCGTTAAAAGCATTTTCGAAAAAGCACGTCTAGATTGGCAGGATGCTTTTCCGCAAAAGCACTTTTTGTGGAAAAGCATCCGAGGCCAATCTAGACACGGTTTTCTGCAAAAAAGCCCCGATCGCCATTTTTGCGATCGGGGCTTTTTTGCGGAAAACAGTACTGTGCTGACTACACTAGCCCTTTTGCGCAAAAGTCTTTCGGAAAAAGACTTTTGTCCAAACGGGAGCAGCATAGTATTTCCGGAAAAGCACTGACGATCTTACATAAGATCGTCAGTGCTTTTCCGGAAATTCAAGCGGCCAGTGTAGACAGCTGGCAAGTTTTTCCGCAAAAGCAGATATTTTGCGGAAAAACTTGCCAGTCTAGACACAGCCAAAGAGATTGGCCAATATTTTCAAATGTGACTAGGAATTTTGAGTGCCTAAAGTAGCTGAGACACCTTAAGGTAGCTTCCTTTTCAGAAAGTGCTGAGCTTTTGCCCTCTGAAAATCAGGTTCATGTAAGCTTGTCTCATATGCTGGGCACTCAAAAACTGAATCAACAAGAACAAAAAAAAAATCACTAACCATTTCTGAACAAGTTATATACAATATAAATACTGGTATTCCAAACATGAGCTATTTTCTCTTATTTTTTTAGATCAGTGGTTCTCAAACTGTTCCTCGGGCCTGCTTTGGGAAAGCTACTAGCAGGCCTGCACCACATTGTTTACTTACCTCATGGCTCCCATTGGCTCCGGTGCGCTTTTTCCAGCCAAGGAGAGATGTGGGAAGTGGTGGTCTGGGACATGCCACTTCCAATGGCTTCCCTTAGCTGGAAACGGCAAACCAGAGCCCAGGAGAGCCACAAGGCTCTGTGGCTATGGAACCTTTAGGAAACCAAAGCTAGTGGCTTTCCCAAAGGGGACTCACAGAACACTTTTAGAGCTACTGTTTTAGACAAATGATTTACTTAAAAAGTTTTATCCAGTCAGCATTCTGCTCTAATATACTAGACTGTGAGGTATATTGGAAGTTGTTCTTAAAATGTAAAACTATATACACTTAAAAAAGAAAGATTGTTAGCACTTTATATGACATTAAATAAATTCAGATGCTCAGAGAAACAAAATTGTACAAACTTTTTACTTATAACATAAGTCATAGAGAACAAATAAAAACAATAAAATAGCAATAATCAATTAACAAAACAAGTCCAAATTAGCCTTTTACGTGAAAAGCAAACAAGTATTTTAGCTCAGGTTGATGTATTTATATTCCATCAATGCAACTATCTGCAGCTCTACCCCATGCTAGGCCAAACACTAAGGCTATTGCTTACGTACCAGGCTAAACAAGCAGCCTTCTTAGGCTAATGCAGAAACTTAGGGAGTGGAGGAAGTAAAGAGGTCACAACTCCAGAAAACTCATTCAGGACATATTTTCATGCTTGATATTAAAACAATGGAGAACAAAATACTGATGATTTTATCTATTTTAAAGTATCTTGCCTTGACTAAGTTCATGGAAATTCATCTCCTAGCCTTCCTTCTCCCCCTACTAGAGGTTCAACTTTTTTCTTCCCACATTTCCAAATTCAGGAAAAAAATTTCTCCAGTGACTTCCCATCCCAGAGTCCTCCAGACCAGTTCTCATGATGCTTGAAGGAAAGTTTGGTCACCCTTGGCATATCAAAGAATTCTTGAGGGGTGGAGGTACGGCATTCATTTTCTCTTTTATCCTCTGGTTATTTGGAATGGGAAAGTAGGAGTTCCATTCTCCTTCCCTCCCTAGCTATAGAATAGGTCTCTTCTCTCTTTTTGGAGGAATCCTGATGATTCCCCTTTCCAGTCTGTGCACATGCTTTAGAATGACTTATTTGCTGGGAGTGAAATTCACAGGACAGGACCGATGCATGCTAAAATTCCATTTAAGCACTGTTGTAAATGGGGTCACTTTAGCACTGCCCAGACCTTGTGCTGGTCCTCTGCACAGGAATTATTTTCGCCCTTTATAAACATAGAAAGGAAACCAAAACATCAGGTTCTTCTTCCCAATCCCAGCTCCTGACTCCACAGAAATGTATTAAGAGTAGGAGAGATTTTTAGAAGGACAGTACGGGAAAGTGATTAATATGTTGCTAAGTAACATAAGGATTGTTTCTCTTAAGTAAGGTTCTGTTGGCATATAAACATGGAAGTTTGTTCTCCGTCACCCAAGAAGAACAGAGTATACATACCATAATCCACCTCCTATGCCTTTTTACAACACACTTTACCAGAAAGCACAGGTGACAAAATGAGGGAACATAGAGTAAATTTACATAATCATCCACTGTAATCTGTCATCAGTGCTAACTTTTCTCACTGGCTAAACCTCTTTATAGATAAATGAGATGCAACATCAGCCAAAAGCCTATCATAAACTCAGCAGAATGAATTTCGCAGCATGGATAAGATTAGGGTCAATCACTCTGGTATTTTACTTTTTGCATGCATCTGGGTTACTTTCAATGCACCTATTGCCAGCTGGAAGCACGATCTGGAGTTCGGAGTTTCCCGTTCTCCTTAATTCCGGGTCCTCATTCCTATAGTTGAACTCCATCCCCAACAGTCTCACTTAAGGATGTTAAGAACTAGACGACTATCCGGTAAGAAAATGCTTATCAGATAGTTAGTTGAATAGTCAACTAGTCGATTCCCCCACCTCTCCCCCACCTCCGTTGCTACCTCTATCAGGCTTGGTGTTTCAAAGGGGCAGCGCTGCACAGCCGAGCCTGGGATCAGCTGTGCAGCGGCTGCCCCTTTGAAATGTCACCTCGGTGTTTCAAAGAGGCAGTACTGTGGAGTCCGGGGTCAGCATTTCAGCACAACTGGGATCAGCTGGAGAGTCCCCCGCTGACCTCTTTGAAATGCACAAGAGCCCCCACTGGGGATTCTTGTACATTTCAAAGCAGGCACACTGGCATGCAGCTTGGAGTCAGTTGGACTTCCCACTGGCCCCAGGCTGTAGGCGGAGTTCCACATTTCTCCTGCTGGGGCTCTTGTACATTTCAAAGGAGGAATGTGGAAGTGCCTATCAACCACTGGACTAGTCATTTAACCTCAATTTAACATCCTTAGTCTCACGGCAGCTCCCTGTGGGGAAGGACCCTTCTCCAAAACTAGTGCCAACAGAAAATCAGGACTCAGGCTTTATTAGAGAATAACCTCTAAAGGAGAAAGTTACCTGATCACCACTCTCTGACATCAGAGCTCCATGCAAAGGGTGAGACTCCTCTCACTGCTCTTGAACCCATGTCACGAGTGTGTGGCAGTGGGTTACCGCCACGCCATTGAGCTTATTTTTATAGCCTTAGATCAGACTGCACAAACCAACAAAGGATATTATACTGCCTCTTCCAGTCATTTCGAGGTTTTCCTGATTTAGAGCTTGAAAAGAAAGGTCAAAATGTTCTGGCCCAAAAGCTGGTCTTCAGTGAAACTACTGATAGAGTCACTTTAAAATATACAAGGGAAGCCAGTAGAGTATCTGATACTCAGGCAAAGGCACACATCATCCACTGTACTCAGTTTCTACACCTCTTCATTTCAGCTATTAAACAATCAGTTAAAAAGTACCTCTAAATCTCCCCTTTACCAACCTCCCACTACCACTAAACAAATGACCCTAACTTGCTGTGCTGATAAAATAATGAAAGCGGACACTGAGCTAGGAAGCATTTCAAAGCGCTGGAAGTTGCTGTGCTCAAAGTTCCTGAAGAAAACTGTCTATGGTCCTTAGCATGGCCCATCTACAGTGTGTAAACAACCATGTTGGAAGACCTGCTTATTGTACTGATAATCCGTGGAGAGAGTTTACTATATGGTTTGGTCCTCTAGAGCAGTCAGAACCCAGTTTTGTTTTAGCCATGTCCCTGCAATATGCAATTAAAACACAGTTGCTCAGGTTGCGATACTGAAGTCTGATTTTGATGCAAAGGGATGGCTATGCTCTCATCAGGTTCCCCATCGTAACTTACTGCTTTTGTAGAGCTGGGCCCTTTGTTTCCCCGGAATAGTCTCATAACAAATACCTGCATTAAATATCAGGCTATTAAATTCAGGTTTTTTTGTTTCTTTGTTTTCTCAAAATAAATTTGTCAAGTGGTCACTCAAGGTACCAACAAATATGTGGCTTAATGAAAGAGGACATGTGGTGCTGAACTACACTCAGTTCATTTGGGAAGACTCTGAAGATGGTTATTTTAAACATGAGTTTGCTGATAAAGATATCTCTTTACAGGTTTCATTATATCATTAAATGATTTATACTGAACCTATCATGTATTATATGGACATGCTTATATGAAAACTAACACAAATTAGTGCCAAAAAACCAGCAACAACATTCCTGCCGGATACCAATTCTTAAAGATTTCCTGATGTTCCAAAACTTGGCTGTCTGACTTCACACACATACAAACACTTACTGACTTCAGCAGGAGTAAAAGCAGGAGCAGTATATGAATATTAATCACTACATTTATTTTTTATTGCAACAAAAAGCCACAAGGAAACCATTTCTCCCCACATGTCTAATGTGCAGAAAGCAGGTACTGTTGCATATGAAAACAAGTGAACCTTATTCAAAGTTTGCATCTAATATTATTTGATTTTCCTAATGCAATTTCAGGATTTGGGGCTATACAAGAATTGCACAATCAAAAATAAACACTTGTGTGACTTCCTTTGTTTGCACTTTGAAATAGTCTTAGTAACAGTTATGCTAGACAGAAACACCACATGAAAAATGCACTTGTAGGGAATGCACTGGTCATAAACTTTGGAGAGAGAAGAAGAAAAAGTTGAGACTACATCAGGTGGGCTAGAGAGGAAATCTGTCTTCTCTTCAGACATAAAACTTAAATATTCTTACTAGACCATTTTAGTTCAAATGTTTATTTTCATTCCCCAACTCTAGAGAGCAGTGAATGGTTGAGAAGTCTTGCATTGACTGTAGATGGGCAAACTGCTCCCTGCATCAAGAGTCTACCTTGTTTTTGTATAAAATCTCACGGTGTCACTTTTGACCTCTGAAAACAAAGTCTGAATAAAAGATTCTACTATAAAACACCTTCCATCTCCCTCAAAGAAACGATATGTTTCTTGTACATGCAATGTGCAGTTTGCATAAAGTAGTTATTTGCAAGCAGCTTGGAGTTTTTTCTCTAAGAGCAAAATATTCTTGATGCATAAAATAAAATAAAAACCTCTGCATGCTAGTAGGACATTATTCTTATTAATAGACAATATCTCCTTGATGGGTCTCCATTTCACAGCAGGTTTCTACCACAAAGCAGAAAAACAGAAAGCATGCTGGAGCAGGACTCAACATTATTTATATATCCTTAGAGGAACTTTGTGGAACTGGAAAAGGTCAAACTTTAGTGGGCTGGGTTTTTTAAAACAAATCTAAAGGGTGTGCATGTGCGCACACAAACACACACAAATGCATGCACACACTCTAACAGCCTAATCTAACCAGTTTTGAAAATTTCAACAGGGCTGCAGCAGGCACAGCACAATGTATCAAAAACACGAACAACAGACCACTTGAGGCTGTCGGCAGAGCTTTCATCTGCTGGGAGAAGCTGCTCTGCTTCATCCCACCAGCAGCAATTCATTTTTCAAAAGAAATTAGACCAAGGTGCTGTTGTTATAGCAACAGTCAGAGCCACTTATACAGCCCCATCCCCCCAATCTCACTCTGACTTCAGTGGGCAGCTATTTCAATTATGTATGGGGAGTGACCAG
Source organism: Pelodiscus sinensis (assembly GCF_052426305.1). Taxonomy (NCBI): domain Eukaryota; kingdom Metazoa; phylum Chordata; order Testudines; family Trionychidae; genus Pelodiscus; species Pelodiscus sinensis. The sequence continues at coordinate 92,569,809 of NC_143055.1, forward strand.
GACTGCTGCTGTTTAGTCCTTTTATTGCTCTTAAAGAAAAAGCTCAGAGACTAAATTCTCTTTCTGTTTCCTATCTGGCTGTAAAAGTCAAACACACTTCATAGTGTTCAACACAGTTCGCCTTATGCTGGATGGTCAGATGATCAGTGAGGCCCTTAGACAAGACGGCTCCAGATGCTATTACAGATGTTTTCATCTACCAGCTACAAAATGGTCAGTCATGTTGCCACTGTTCTTTTCTGTTGTTAACCCAGCTGTGGCCATTTCAATCCCTATGCTACATGGCATGAATGACAACTATGGCATCTACTGTGTGCATATCTGGAAGTTCTGCTGGGTGCAGTAGGATGAGGCTCTGTTCTGTAGCTGTCCTTTGTTGTCAGGGGAAAAACAAACATACAAACCCCAAAGTGAAGCTCTCAGGGGGAAAAGGTGCATCTAAACAGAACCCAGCTTAATATTCCCTTCATAGAACTATCACGATTCAAGCTGCTAAAATAAATTTTAAAAAATCATCTTTTCCATCCCCCCTCCCATTTCAAATGGGCTGAGCTGTCATCCAACTGTGCTCAAATGAGCTCAAGTTCTCTCCTGTAGCAACAGCTACATTCTGACCTTCACTTTCCACATTTTACTGTGCGTGCCCCACCTTCCTCTCTCACCACCTCTCCAGTTGCAGCACCCTGCCTCCTTTAGCTAGAACAAAATACAAGACTATGTAGCACTTTAAAGACTAACAAGTTGGTTTATTAGATGATGAGCTTTCGTGAGCCAGACCCACTTGATCTGAGGAAGCGGGTCTGGCCCACGAAACCTCATCACCTAATAAACCATCTTGTTAGTCGTTAAAGTGCTACATAGTCCTGTATTTTGTTTCAGCTACCCCAGACTAACACGGCTACATTTCTATCACTACAGGCAGTCCCCCGGTTACGTACAAGATAGGGACTATAGGTTTGTTCTTAAGTTGAATCTGTATGTAAGTTGGAACCGGCGTCCAGATTCAACCGGCAGCGCCCCAGCTGCTGTACCACAGGCGCCCGGAGCAAAGCCGCGGAGCACGGGGGCAGCGGAACAGCCCAGACGCGAGGAGCCTCATTCCACGAGGAGTAACGGTAGTTCGAACTAGGAAGCCGCGCTGCACGGGGTTCGAACCAGCGGGGTTTTAAAAATGGCGGCGCCCCGCTTATGCAAATGAAGCCCAGGAAATTCAAATCCTGGGCTTTATTTGCAAGTGCGGTATGCCTACATTACCCCGCTAGTTCGAACTAGCGGGGTAGTGTAGACATACCCTAAAATATCACAGCTGGAATGACATTGAGTAATTTTATTTGCTCCAACTGACTCCCTGGCAAAGGTGTAATAGTCTCGTGTCCTTTGGTGATCAATATGGCATAAGGCAAGCTGAGGTGAGGTCACAGAGACCCATGGGGGGGGCTTCCCAGAGTGCTGACATGGCCACTGCCACTGACCTTCCCACTCTCTGGGGTTGGCCATTTATGAGTTATGAATTCAGCTTTAGCTTGTGAATGGACTTCTCATTCCTTCCCTAGTCTCTCTACTACACATGCATGCACTGATTAGGGATATAAAGGGTCAACGAGATACCCGATAAACAGCACCCTTACTGGGTAACCAGTGAACCAGTGGCCCAGTAGGGCTGCGGTGGACCCCTGCCCCATCACACCACGCCACAAATGGAGAGGGCACTACAGCTCGGCCGGCCCCACCATGCTGCTGGGGGGGGGGGGGACGCTGTAGCCCTGCCGGGCTCACCGTGGCACTGGTGGGGGGTGTCCCAACCCTGCTGGTGCTATTAAAGAAAGCCAACCGTTACAACATGCTGATGTTTGAGAAAGAGCAGCATTTCTCTGTGTGGAATACGAAATAGCTACAGTAATTCAGATTCGGGGGGACAGGGATGATTGTTGGATTTTTAACAGCAAACACTGGACATGTAGTGTGTGTGTGGGGGGGGGGGAGAATGTGGAAGGAATGAGATAGCCTTTCACAAATTAATGCTGAACTCTTAACAGAAAAATGGCTGAGCAAAGCAGAAGTGCATTACATAAGGCCACTTCTAACTAATTAAGATATTTATCACCTCCAATCCTTCCCCAACTATTTGAATTCTTCTTTCTGCAACCTATTGATGGTAATGCTCCCAAGGCTGAGAGATCATAATTTGAATCCTGCTGTATCAAATCATTTTGGATTGCCATTGCACACAGAAAGCATGTCATACTCCTCCATCTTGGGCCTTGTGAACAGAAGAGAGATTTAAAATGTGCAATAAACACACTTTATGAAATCTGCTTTAAGTACCATCTCTAACGGTCAGATGTTTGCCAACAGTTCTCACCACAACAAACTTGATTTCTTAACGCTGAACAGTAAACCATGTTAACTCTCACAATACTGGCTAACCCTGATGTGCTTATCAAAACAATGTGGGAAATGATCATTTTCCTAGTATTTCAGCTGAGCTGTTATGGTGTGAAGTCCTAGTGTTCCAAACAGGGAGGGTTTATATCTGCTTGCATGCAGGGCCAGAACTCCAACCAGGGCTCTCTATGGCTATGTCTACACTGCAGTGCTATTTCGGGATACCAGAGGTATTCCGCGTCTTTTGAGTGCGCCCGTTATTTCGAAATGTAACAAGCTAACTATTCCGATGTCCCTGTAAACCTCATTCCACGAGGAGTAAGAGATGTTTTGGAATAGCAATTTTAAAATAAGATATTTTGAAATTAACTCAAAATAAGCTATACAATTTGCATAGCTCAAATTGTGTAGCTTATTTTGAGCTATGGGTGCAGTGTAAACGCACCCTATCTGACCTACCTCTCCCTACTGCCAGATGGCAGACTAGTAACCAGAAGTGAGAATGGGTCATGTTGGGAGATCAGGCTGAAGACATGGAACAACTGTGACAGAATCAGCTGAGGAGCAGTGCAGGATGGTAAGGATTCCAGCAGTGATAAATCAGGTAGACACTGTAATGGTCAGGGGATTGGATGAAGTACAGATTCCAATCCTTGGTAAGGTGGAAAGTGGTAAGGTGTCTATTAGGAAAAGGTGAGGAAAGGGGAAAAGAAAAAGAGAGGATTGAGACAGTGTTTTTGTGGAAGAAGAAAGGTGGGAGTACCGTAGATTAATCTATTCATCACTAGCCACAGGCTCCTCCGGTTCAGAGTTGAGCTATATTAGAAGGGCAGTGCAGAGAAGTTTGCTCTACCTCTGCCCAGGCTGTGGATAATAAATAAAGATCTTGTCTCCAGGACTGTCACACCAGAAACGTTTATGTAAATATTAATGTTATTCCAATAAAAAGACAAATATTCAGTTTTAATGATATTCTTAATATTCTTTTTAACCACAGAATGTATCTATCTTTTACTTATCAACACAGTAAAGAGTTTGACAATTTGTGAATAGATAGAAGCAGGAGTAAGTGTATGACAAATACAGCAAATATGCTGCTCAAATTGTTTATCTGTACAATGTGCACAAAAATTTGGTGGCCAATGCTGAAATACAGGTTCATAAATCTTACATAACAATCTTGCATTTTCCTGTAAACATTTTCATTTCACATTTCTACTTTTCTCCTTCTTTATTTAACATGCAGATCCAAAGGAAATGTGAATATAAATACACTAAAGCAGGGTTCTCAATCTTCATTGCACCACAACCTCTCACTGACAACAAAAATTACTAAATGACCCCTGGAGAGGGAACTGAGCCTACCTATGTTCAAACCAAAAGCCCAAGGCAGGGTCCTCTTTAGGCACAGACAGCATATGCAGCTGAGTACAGCACTTGAAAATGTGGGGCACCACTGGGCTGCCACATAGGGTTACCAAGTAGGTTTAGAAAAAATACCGGACACCCTTGATGGGGGGGAACCATCTGGGAGCGGGGAGGGGTTGGCGGGGAGGGGGTCGGGGACAGCGCAGCTGGCCCAAGGAGATAGGGAGAGTCGGGGGCAGCGCAGCTGGCCGGGGGAGATGGGGAGGGAGTCAGGGCTAGCGGGCGGGGCAGTATGGCTGGCTTGGGGAGATGGGGGAGGGGTCGGGGACAACACAGCTGGTCAGAGGAGATGGGGAAGGGAACTGGAGGCTGGGAGGGGGTCAGGGGCAGTGGAGCTGGTCGGGAAGGGTCGGGGGAAGCGGGGGGGGGGGGAGCGCGGGACTGACCTGGGCACGTGCAGATCTCAGGGTGCTGTCAGTCCCGCACACAGTCTGGAGAAGCGTGAGTGAGCCCGGCTGCGGCTCCACCATGCGCTCAGGAGCAGGGACAGGGCTTCTCCTCCTCCCCAAAGTGTCAGACGCAACCAGGGCTCCCAGCGCCAACTGCGCCCCGCCTCCCAGCTACTCCCCCCGCCCTTGCCAGGCTTCCGTCCGGTGCCCAGCCAGAAATCCAGGAAATATTTTCTGGATTTTTTTACCGGACAGAGGTCCCAAAAACCGGACTGTTCAGTAGAATACTGGACACCTGGCAACCCTACTGCCACAGTGTACAGTACCAAGTTTACAATAGCGCCAGTGGCATCATGGCACCGAGTCCATGCTCAGATGGGTCCCTGGCCTCTTCTCCCTGTGCTGCCTGTAGGCAGGCTGGCCAAGGTTGTGTGCAGTTTGCACCCAGTGCCTTCCTTGCTGAACATGTGCAGAGTGAATCAGGAGGCCCGATCAGCAGTACAGGTGGGGAATTTAAAAACAGTGGGGGAGACGTGAAAGGGCCTAGCCCCTCCCAGTCTGCTCACTCCCTTCAGCCCTCTGCTGGCTGGAGGGGAACCTCCTCTATCCCCCACACAGTGTCTCTCAAGCTTTTTTTTTTTTTTTAAATAAAGTAACCCTTTAAAAAAATATATATATATATAAGTACCCCAAGTACCTACAGTTTTCAGACACACAATTTTTTTTCTACCATTGCAACACATTTGTTTAAACAACTTAATCATAGCCGGGCGGGCAATGAAATTTTTGGGTGTAAAAAGCACAAAAATAATAAAACGCTGTAAAACTTAACTGAAATTTGGAGAAAACGTCATTTTTGTTGTGTTGACGTACCCCCAGACTTCTCTCGAGTACCCCTAAGGGTACTCATACCACTGGATGAGAAGCAGATGCCCTAGCAGATCAACTAGGAGCTGTTGTGGGTGCTGAGAGGGAGCTGTGTGTGCTGGAAAACAGAATCTCCTCTGAACAGAGCTTCCATTACCCCCACTCCAGTAGATTAACAGGCCAACATGGCATGTGCCCAGAGCTCCCCCTCACCCAATATGGGACTCCCAGAATAATGAGCACCCAAGTAGATAACCCAAATCACAGGGTGGTCACCTTAGTGCCCTGGCAGAAGAGTGGCGCTGGGCAAGTACTAAGGGTTTGTGGATGGGGATGATGGCCATGGCCCCTTGGCACACTAAGGTCAATGGTGCTGGCTGGGGACCGCTTTCAGTGAACCCCCCACTTTCCCCTCTCCCATTCCTTAATATTCCCTCTCAAGTAACTTATATAGGGTTCCATAAAGCCTATGGACAGGTCTGTCCCAAGGGCTTCAGCCCCAAGTGTGTGAGTGGAGGGCGGGGAAAGGGGGGGAGGGAGTAAACTGAGCATGCCATCAGGGCTGAAGCCCGTAAGTTTCAGTTTTAACCCCAGTTTGTAAGGCAACCCTATTAAAATGGGGATGTGACTCACTTTGGAGACCCAGCCCACAGTCTGAGAACCACAGCATTAAAGGCTGTTTCTAAGGAGACTCAGAATGCAGCGTCCTTTGGGCACATGCCGAGCAAAAATGGGCAACTGAAGTGCAAGCACTTTTCTTAGTTTTAAATTAGCTGCATGTCCAACTGGTCCTCAGAATAGTCATTATTTCAAGGATTAAATTTTGTTACAATTGTCAAATAGCCTACACCACTCTCTGAATCTACTGTGCTTCCTTTCTCTTTAGGTCCATTCAGCGTTATTTTGATTTCAAATAGCTACCTGTGACTGAACATTTCAGATTGTGCAGAAGTCTTAATCAAGGGAGCTGAGTGTACAAGGGTTAAACCATTTAGACAACAGTGGCTATTCTTGTCACACAGAAAATAGTCAGAGTTACACTCTTCCTACAACTGGCCTTAGAGACAGCAGGAGTTATACTGTCAAAGCATGGAATGAGGATTTAGCAATGAAGCCTCCATTGACTTGTATGGGAGTTGTGCAGCTAAACCTTTAGCCTTTGAAAAGGTACCGTAGTCTGGTTTGTATTTAAACAACACACAAACTGGAGATAGAAAGAAGTCACAGGGGATTACTAAAGTTTATCTCTTAAAGACTCTCCTGTTAGTTGAAGCACAAATTCAACAAAGGGACCCCATTTACCTAATTGCCTATCTCACCAATAAGAAAAGAGCTAAGGCAAACAGCACTAGATAGGGTCAGAGGTTCTGATTTCCTTCCCATACCAGATTTACACTAGGGAATTTCACTGTCTTCAGCAGAGTTACTCCTTCTTTAAACTGCAGGTGGGAGATCAGAAACAGCCCTCTAAGTGCAACTTTGCCTTAACTAATGAGGATGAATTAAAAAAACAACCTCATGAGGGAAGCAGGAGCGAGCCTGCTACTGTGGCTGTGGTGCAGGATGGCACAGGGCAGGGGAGAGCACAGCCACAGCTGCATTCAGTTGGACAGGAGGCATCCCATGCAGCACTTCTCTGGTCAGTTCCATCAGTTCCTGCAAAATGTGCAGTCCCTATTTAAAAATATTAAGTTTCCAAGAGGTATGTTAGATATCAGGGGATGGAATAGTTGAGTAACTGCATGAAATCTTAGTGGTTACTCGACTATTCTGTAGTAGGGATGTTAAGGACTAGTCAGCTATCCAATAAGCAAATGCTTATCTGATAGCCAACAAGATAGTCGACTAGTTGCTCCCTACTCCTTGCTGCCTCTATCAGATAGAGGCAGCAAGGGAGGGCCAGAGGGGGGTAATTCAAAGCGGGTGCTCTCTTTCAAAAAAGCAGATCGCTTTTTCAAAAGTCTTGTGGCTGTCTAGACGATATCTTTCAAAAGAAGCGTGTAGTCTAGACGTACACTTAAAAAGCCGTGGTGGCATTTCAGAGGGGCAGCACTGCACAGCCGATCCCGGGTTTCAAAGGGGCAGCGCGACACGGAGCCTGGGGTCAGCTGGGAAGTCCCAAGCACTGCCCTATTGACTAATCGAATAATCGATGCAAAAATGCATCGACTATTCTTTAGTGAAATAACCAGTACTTAATTTCCTTATCCTTAGTCCCTGGGGACAGACCTGGAAGCCCCACTCCCAGGAAGCCCCCTGTCACCTTGTGCTGATGCCTCTGCTTGGCAGCAGTTTCTCCTTCCCACCCCCATGCTGCTGCCTCGGATAAAGCTGGTGCTGGGGGAAACCAGCTTTTAAGCTGGCTCTCCCCAGCACCAGCCCCTTGCTGCTTCTCATACAGAGGCAGCAAGGGGGGGGGGAGAATGTGAATAGTCGAGAAGATTAACTGATAAGCCTAAGCTTATCGGTTAATCATATACTCAACCGCTCATTTACATCCCTAGTTTCCAACCTATGTGACTTGAAAAAAGCTTTTAAATGTGAACTAATTCAGCTCTGACAATCTTCAGACAACCAGAAAAAATAGTTCTAAAAATGGTGTGAATGGCTTCCATTCAACAAATGGGGTATTAACTCTGGAACCTAATAAAGACCACTTAAATGGTAACTTAGTTTATGGCTGCTAGTTTTAAGAGCATCAGCCAGATATTCTGGAATTCTATAGAGTGAGGCATGACCATTCTCACTGTCCCCAACACTACCCCACTCGGTAATATTCAGCCCCTGGGATAACTGCAACGATGTACTCTTAACAAGAAACAGTTCAGCAAAATCAAAGAAAGGAGAAGTTGAAAGAAGTGTCTAGACAATCAAAATCATACACTAATATATGCTCAAGCCACTGTCTTTCACTGGTGGTATATATATGACATCAATGAGAAGCCATAATTTTAGTCCTGAGTTTTTAAAATAACATTATAATAATAATAATTAAGGCTAGAAGTAGGTGTTGTAGAAGATATTCCAAAATAAGTAGAAAGGAAAAAAATGTGTTTGCTGCACTGTAAAAGAGTACCAATAGTTTTCAATTATGGCACAAAGCTATGTGGTTTAGGGGAAGAAGAGAAAGGAAAACAATCACACAAATGCCCACTGCCACTGAATATGGCTTAGGCTCCATGACAACTTGCATTTAAAAAAACACCTTATTTTGGTCACTACTTTTAATAACAAAAATAATTATTACAAAATTCAAACTTAAAATTTTTAAAAATGAAAAAAGTAATAAAGCAAATGTTCAGAATGCACCTAGGGCTATATCTAGACTGCATTGCTTTTTTGGGATACCGGAAACAGATGTGCTCTGTCACTATCCCTGTAAACCTTGTTCTATGGGGAATAAGGGATGGCTTGAAAGAACACTTTTTAAAAAAAATCTGATGCTGTGTAAGCATCTTTCAAAAGTAAATTGAAAAAAGACACACAATTTGCATATCGCAAATTGCATATCTTTTTCTGATTTAACAGTGCCGTCTAGATGTAGCCTAGATCTCTTTTTTCTTTCCTCCACAATCATTCCAGGTCACGGTAGTCAGTGCAGGGGAGATTGATTGGATGGCTGGCAAGCTGGCTGTGTTAGGGAGCTGACACCCCAATTAAGTACATACTGGAGGCAAAGGATGAGAGAATAACAAGATGCATCACTGTCCAGGTGCCACCAAAATCCACATACTTGGAAGCAAAAACACTCTCAAATAGTAGTTACATCTTCAAATGTATCATTTGCCCTTTAAGTGTGCATCATACATAGACTAGTTTTTTTAGCATTTACCTGAAGTGACAGAGAAACCCCTATGTATTTTCCACACATGCATGAATGAATGGCTGCTGCTTGTTGTAGTCACATGGTCTTTCACCTCAGAGATCCATATGTACTAAGCATATGTGAGTGGCTAATCCAAATTAAATTTAGCTTTCCAGTCCTATGCACCAATGAGAACTCCTTGCCTTCTAACAATGTTGAATAAACACACAAGGAACAAAGGAGTATTTTCTATTGCTAGATGCTCCAGGTAAACAAGATCTAAGGCTGAGTCACTGAGTTTGACAGTGCTTTACTAAACCCTTCTAAGGCATGAAGCACAAGATACCATAGTTTGCTGTTAAACTCTGGAAATGCACCCAAAACAGCTTGCTCCTCCAACGATCTTATTTTCTTCCATAAAACACTTTTTCTCTTGCAGCATTACCAATGATCCAGCGGTTAGCTCTGAACTGCTTTTAATTGGTTAGTCTGTGAAAAAAATAACTCTAGGGTTAGAACCAAAATTATGTGGGTCTTCTTGATCTTAGGGTGGAAAGAGGGCATATGTGTGAGGGCAGGAGAATTTAAGTACAGAGAGGTTAAATGACTTGCCTAAGGGCACATATCAAATAAGAAGCAGAGCCAAGATTCAAATACAAGTCTCTTCCTCCTGCCCCCAATATATAGGATCACAATAGTTTCACTGACCAGTAGTATATATATTTCTCTGCCCTCTTTGTTCCCATTAGAGAGAGAGAAATACTGTGTAAAAAAAGATGCCAGCGGCTACTGAATGTGCTATGAGCCAGCTAGTAGAGACAGAGAAAGCTGGGGAAGAATGTAGAAGGGTGGAGTCTTTCCACAATGGTCTCCCAAGGGACTGACAATTCTAGCAGCCTTCCACTGCTACCAGGGCAAGCCATGTGTTTGGGCATAGGACATTTGAGTTTAATAAGGGTTTCCTTCTTCACAGCACTGCAGTCAATCAAGTGGGGGCCAAACTCTGAAGTTTTTTCCCAGGCTGCATTTCCAGTAGGGATGTAAGTGACTAGTCAACTATCCAATAAGCCTATCCAATATCCAGTAGTAGAGTCACTATTTGAAAAGTCACTTCCCTCCTTTGCTGCCTCTGTATCAGAGGCACGAAGGGGATGTGTGAGCAGGAGCCAGTGCTGGGGAGAGCCAGCTTAAAAGCTGGCTCCCCCCAGCACCGTCTCCGTGGACAGGCAGGGGAGGCAGAGGCACAGTGGGGGAAATGGCACGAGCGGGAATCGAAGCAGGTCCCACTCACACAGGTTCCCTACTGCGCCTCTGCCTTTGAAATATACAAGAGCCACCTGTAGGTGGCTCTTGTACATTTCAAAGGCAGAGACACAGAAGAATAGCGAACACCTCCCTTATCGACTAATTGAGTAGTCAGTGAAAATTCCATCGACTACTCAATTAGCTGATTAATTGAAATTTATCATCCCTAATTTTCCACTCTTTCTCATTGGGAGTTTTGATTTAATGAAGCCTGAGAAAAAAAGTAAGTAAGGCCTTAATGATTTAGCTGCAATGATGACAACAGACTTGCTTGCTCTGGAAATGATTGTTATTTCCTGGCAGAGGCCAAGCAACCGAATACAGATTGTGAAGTATCAAGTCTTTGTTTAATTACCTAGATTGTAAAATCCATGGGTGTTCCAGCAAGCAGCCTCCTTATCAACTCCCCCTCAACCCTCTAGTGCCTACGGCCCACTGGTGGGTCCTGCTGATCAGCACCTCTTACTCCTTCTCAGTACCTCTTGCCTGCCATGATTAAGGATGTTAAAATGTGGTTAATTGACTAGTCAATAGGCACTTCCGCATTCCTCCCTTGAAATGTACAAGAGCCCCAGTAGGGCCCAGTAGGAGCTCTTGTACATTTCAAGGAAGGAATGCGGAACTCTGCGTACAGCCCGGGGCCAGTGGGAAGTCCCGCTGATGCCGGGCTGCATGTGGATGCCTTCTTTGAAATGCACAAGAGTCCCCAGAGGGGGTTCCTGTGCATTTCAAAGCCATGAAGTCCTGGATCAGCTAGGGACTCCCCAGTTGATCCTGGGCTACCCACAGCTGCCCCTTTGAATCGCGCGGATACGTGGTTCAAAGGGACAGCTGCCAAACAGCTGATCCGTGGACTCCCCAGCTGATCCTGGGCTCCCATGGCATTTTCCCAGAACCCGGGATCAGCTGGATTCTGGGAAAATTCCATGGGAGCCCAGGATCAACTGGGGAGTTCCCCGCTGATCCCGGGCTCCATGGCTTTGAAATGCACAAGAGCCCCTGCTGGGGACTCTTGTACATTTCAAAGCAGGCACCCACATGCAGCCCGAGACAGCAGGACTTCCCGCTGGCACCCAGCTGTATGCGGAGTTCCTCATTCCTCCTTTGAAATGTACAAGAGCCCCAGCAGCCTATAGTCTCTAGTCGACTAGTGAAAAAACTATCCAATAAGCATTTGCTTATTGGATAGTCAACTAGTCTTTCACATCCTTCGCCACGATCAGCTGGTTTGATCATTTGGCACCTTTAAAAGTCTAATCATTTTAGATTATTTAGACTATAAACACTTTGAGGTTGGAACTGCATGTCCTTTTTGTCTATAAAGTGCTTTACATTCACTGAATGCTATATAAATAATAATCAGCTTTGCTAATTAGCAAACTTGGTAAGTAAATGAGGGGAAATCATGTGAAAAGCATATGGTATTATGTATAAATATATGTGAGAAAGTTTCCTGCTATATGAAAGTTCCTCTTAAAAAGAAATTACATGTACATCAAGTTGGGATTTTCTGTCATGATATTTCAAAAAGACTCTTTTTCTTTCCTTTTTCTGGAAAACTGTCACATGAAAACCAATTAGGATATTTCAAAATAAAGTTAATGGGCTGACCTAGCAATCCCCAAAAGTTCAAGAGTTGCATTTTACAATGCAAGGCAAGATGCAGGTTGAATTCACAGTCCTGCAGTTTCTTGGTCCCTAGCCTCGCAAGGATTAGAAATGCTGGGCAGCCAAGGGCAGGGAGGAGAATTCCTTGCTCTGTTGAATAGGAAGCACTTCCTGGACCATTAACCTGACAAACTCTAAATCCAGTCACCCTCAGTCAGTAAGTCCATGGGGCCTTGAAGGAAAGGAGGTGCAGTGCAGAGGAAAATTAATGGAATTCCCAGGGTACTATTAATGATGCAGAACCAGTCTTATTCTCGTCACTTTAACGAGAAAAAGAACCCAGACCATTTTGAGTTAGAACACAACTTCTTCCCTTGAAGTGCTGCTTACATGTCTACCGGCTACACTACCCATTGTTCTGAGATTTCCCCAGTAGTACAGGTTTTGGAAATATCAGCAGGCACTTGAAAAACTACTTAGAAAAACCACCAGCAAGAGGCTTGTCTGAAAGCCAGCTGGGAGGGGACCTGACTTCATCAGTGAAGCTGAGGGCAATGCCTCAGTGAAGCATTCAGCAGAACATCTCCACCCCCACCTGCTGGGATTCCACCCATCATGGACACCGAATCCGTGGGTGTTCCAGCCAGCAGCCCCCTTATCAACTCCTCCCAACCCTTCAGTGCCTCTGGCCCACTAGCAGGCCCTTCTGTTCAGCACCTCTTACTCCTTCCCAGTGCCTCTTGCCTGCCAAGATCAGCTGGTTTGATCACCTGGCACCTTGAAAAGTCAGTATCTGTGCCACCCATTTTCCAGTGAAAGTCAATAGGAGACGGTACCTAACTCTTTCAGATGCTATTAACAACCCTACCATTAATTCTGTAGGAGATGGTGGCATAGGTGCTTCCAAAGTTCGAAGTTGTGCTAGTGAAAGAATTTTGCATGATTTGCCCTTTTGCATAGTACAAACTGAGAACAGAATTTCCTGCAGAAACTCAGCATTTCCTGACAACTAATTTTCATCCCCCTTTGCAATTAAAAAAAAATTACCAATAATAATAATGAGAGAAAATGAAAAACTCCTCTCTGGATGCATTCAGTCTGAAATATACACATTGTCTATTTGGAGCTGATGATGGCTGCTGTACACAGGGTCAGATTAATTTAAGAGCCAAGTGGGTTATGACTGGAAGCCCTTGAGCTGTAGAACCCGGCCTTCGAAAACATCTTTATAAAAACACTATCGTAGTCTACAGGCATGGTCCTCAGCACTGCTGTGTCATTCTTGTAAGATGCAGTGTTTGAGACCATTCCTGCAAGTTTTTGCATAGCTTGGGCTAAAATTATAAAATGGAAACAATACTGAAAAATATTCTCTCTGAAAACCAAGCACTTTTGCCAAAAACTGATTTCAATTTTTTTTTTAAACACCACCACATTGAAAATGTTCTGCTTTTGATTTACAGCCGGTCCCCAAGTTGCGAACGGTAGACTTACGACTGTTTGCAGTTACAACCGAAACTGTCGTAAATGGCGGACCCCGAGTTACGAACACAATCCGCGCTTATGAACAGTGCAGTCGCGTGTAACTGTGTGGGGTCCAACTTATGACCAATTGCTTGATCCGTAACCAGTTCGTAAGCCGGAGAGAGGCTGTATTTTAGTTTTTGGTTTTTCCCTTGCCTCTAACTTTTCCTCTCCATTTCAGTCAAATGAAAGGAAGAAAGTGTGTGCATGTGGGGAGAGGGAATAAACCAAAAACTGAAAGATGAAGATTTCCAAAACCCAACCTTTTTAAGAATAATTTTCTCAAATAAATGAAAAATCATTTTTCTCTCTTTTTTTTTTAAGGAAATTGTTAATATGTTTTGATGTGATCTAATTCTGAAGTTTTTAAAACCCAGGACATAATTTAACATTGTAGTATTTTATTGGACACAAAATGCTATGTCATAATTTTAGGGACTCCTACATCTCTGTTGCTTCCATTCATTAAAGCTTCTCCATTTAGGACAGATCAAAACCTTACATTTTAGCACATGCTTCACAGTTCTGAAGCAGGGCCAAGGACTGCAAGTTGTGGCAGCTCTGATTTTTTAAAAACATGACTATTGACCTATATCTCTTCTGTCTATTGGATTTTAAGGGCACTGTTATCTCTGAGTGTCTAAAAGAAAGAGCTATAACAATTACCACCTCAAGCAGCAGCAGGCACATTTAGAAGATTTTAGGTCCTTTACAGGTTCTCAATATTTTTATACTGTAACCTCACAGGCATTCATAAATATCCCCTTCAGATGTACCTCAGAATCCTTTGTATGTATGTATATAATCTCCCATGTATAGGGGCAACAGAGAATAAAAGCACAGAGATGTGAGAGGAAGAAGCAAACAATGGAGTATGGAGGCTGCAATCCTCCCAACTCACAAGCAGAGGATACTGATCGGGACCCACACGTTACGTATGTAAAATAAGCCAAGCTTAGGGTTGCCAGATGGTTTCAACAGAAATACCAGACATACTTGACATTACATCACAATCTACATTATATCTTATTTAGAAAATACCGGACATTTCTATTTTCTCAATTTGTTTCCTGAACAGAAAGCTCAAATACTGGACTGTCTGGTTCAAAACTGGACACCTGGCAACCCTAGCCAAGCTAGAGAAGAGAATAGCTCAACCACATCAAGCCATGAGAGAAAAACAGCCACATTAATAAACAGTTATCTATTTAATTTGTCAAACAAAGCAAAGTACAGCAAAGGCTAACTTTGCCCCTCTTTATAAACACATGAGAACTCGCTGTAGAAGTGGGACCATCTTAGACCTAATTATATCTTAATTATCTTAACTATTTAAATAGCTAATCCTAATCTACTGTTTTTTCTACAATATTCATCTTTAAAGGAATTAATTGTCCCTTTCCTAATCCTACTTATTTTATATATGAGAAGTTATGAATCAGACATCCTTAATCTTATCTTATTTATGGAGGGAAATTACTAGACTGTTAATAAGAATACTACTTCCACAGAATCTGAACTCCATCCCTTGGAAAGACTAATTTGGCCACTGGAGGGCTCCAATATTGTTCCATGAAAGTAACAGACACGTACTGGGAAGGTTGAAAACATAAAAAACTGAATGAGCTATAAAGTTCAAACAAAATGGGCAGTCTGAACCAAGATCAGTGGGCATACAAATATTTAGTGAAAATCAGAACTAATATTTGTTGATTATATAGTATAAAAAGTTGAAGGAGAATAATGTTCTTACAGTTTGGCTACCAATAGACCAGGTAACTATTAAAATTATTTTTGTATGTGATATTAGAGTGATTAGGCCCATGCAAAAAAGTAAAAGTAAAATTTCATCATTGTAATGTAATTTCAGCTAAACAGGACCAGTACTGTATAGAATGTAATAATAGCACTTTTTATCATTATTGTGACACAGTCTACTCACTGAAAGTTGGCACATGAACAAAAATTAAAGAATAGTAAGCACAGGGAGGAGGCCTTATTCTAGAAATACTCCAACAGTTTTGTTAAACAGTCATTATGAGCCATAGCTGTTTTCCAAAGGGCATAATTTGGGCATGTATATAGTCAGTCAAAGGGTAAAGTCTTGGACCCACTGGGGCTTTGTTATTGATTTAATTGGAGCCAGGATTGCACCCAAAGAACTAATTTGCCCACATAACCATTAGAATAGACACTGCTGTTTTATCAGTGAATGGCCTACAAAAGTTCCAATGTAAAATGAAATGAAACCAATTTTTGAGTTGAAAGAAAATTTTAAGTCAAACCTCTCTCACATCTATTGTTGTGTGTGTGTCAGTCTATTTTTCCCCAACAGGTTTTGTGAGAAGGAAAAAAAATATATACCTGGCCTAAGATCCTGAAAGCTCAATTCCACAGAGCCAAATTTTACAGCTGAGTTAAGCACTCCTGAAAATAAAGGAGGTTTATTAGAAATACTGAAAGATGCTTGTGGATACTGCTATTATAAACCCAATAGGGCACTATTCTTGTCTGATGAAGTGTAGTGTGCTAGCCTGATATACAAAACATCCTAGTTTTGTTGTTCTTTTTTTGGCTTTTTGCCTGCACAAATTATTTCTTCTGGTGCTTAGAACACCCCCTGACCAGTTCAATGCCCAGGGAGAAAGAAAAAAGAGCTTGTGCTGCCCAAAACATGCCTGCTGTTCTTCTCTAGCTCCTCCTCTGGCACAGCACATGTTAATGCCGATCTGCTGGGAGACTGCGATTCTAACATAATGAGATATTAATGAGCTTTGCACATGTCCCTAGCCGCAACAGTTCCCCCCTCCACCTTCCACAAACCTATAGAGAATCTCTGCTTGTTTTCCTGACGCTGCAATTGCGCCTCTCCCTCCCCCCAGCAAGCACTACTGCACCATTCACCTTAAGCTGCCAGCACTAAAGAGCACCAAATGGGCTGGCACAGTCTTGTTTCCTGGTCTAATGGATGCTTGTTTAAACACTGGAGCTGTTTGCATTGCTGCGGCTCACTGCATGTTAAACACAGTCCTCTGAAACCCTACGCCAATCCAATAAAGGTATCAGCAGTTCAGCGTGGGGAGGCAATTACTATAAGGTCCCAAGTGTGCCTTCTAAGCTCTAGGAAGGAAAATTTGATCGAACAACTAAAAGGAAAATCTGATTCGGCTCAGTATCACGTGGAGGACACAAGGCTTAACTACAGCCTGGCCTATGGAGGGCAGGAGGAAATCAATGGACGAGCAACTGCACATTGTTAAGAGGGCTTTAAGCTGGTCTGTTAACAATGCTGGCTGCTGCATTTACCGAGCGTTACTTTAAGACGTGCCTTTAAAAAAAAAATTATATACTGCCAATTTTTTTCTTCATCAGTCCTTGAAACAATTCTCTTCTGGAAGGGTTCCTTCCCTGTACAGAATCATTGTCATATCAAAGGGGAAGAGAGAAACACAGAAGGGACAGAAATGACAGAGGACAAAAAAGGGCTGCAGAAACAAAAAAAGGCTTGCCCTTCAGAGGGCATGAAAAAAAGCAAATCTCAGACTAATGATAGTCAATATTTCAGTGGATCAGCTTTCTAGCTCGACTAGGGCAGGAAATCAAGGGACACAGAAATGGCATTTCAATTTATTATACATCAAAACAAAGGATTTGTAAAATGTCCCACTTCCTCTGCTTTAAAGTGAGTGACAAAGAGGTGGGGGGGGGCGTAGGGGGTGTTCCTTCATTATCTAACAGCTTTAAACTGGGCTTCACTCAAAGGGCAGCACTGCAATTTATGTGGAAAGTTTTCTAAGCACTTGCTGTGGTCACACTCACTATCAGGAATCTAGAAATATAGGATTTGCCACACCAGATCAGAGCAATGATCCATCAAGTCTGGCATCCTGCCTCCAGCAGAGGCCCACACCTGCTGCTGTAGAAGCTGATACTCCCCAGCCAGCCCCCATACTGCAATTGACTGATTGTACAGAGCTGCAAATTAGGGGAAATATCCCCTCTGGAAGCTGCAATGATCGGCTTATGCCTTGAACTGGTTGAACTCAGTCCATTTTAATGACTGACAGGGCAAGAGAAAAAAAAATGTCTCCATATCATGCTATCTGCCATGAACATTGGCCGGTGGCAGTACTTGGCTAAAGGACTTGAGGATCAAGCAGTCCCTTAAAAGCATCTTGGGCAAAGTTCTCCTGGGTCAGAAATCCAATGTGATCCTAAGAATTACTGGCTGAAAGATAAACATCTGTGCCAGTTAACTGGAGGATAAATGTCTTGGTGAATTGCAGTCAGCCCCATCTACAAACACTGCTGTCCTCACAACAGAAGGGAGAAATGAGCATTTTGTTTCAAAACATGGGATTTGATAATTTTTTGTTTTCAATGGGTTTGGGGGAGACTGGGAGGAAAAGACTGTGGGGAAATATCAAAACTTCACCTCAGGGGCCTGGAATTACCCTCCAACTGCATTTCTTCCTGGGATTCAGACTCCAGAGAACAGGCAATGGGGTACAGTTGAGGGTCTGAGTACAGGGAGTTGAAAATTTGCTATCAAAATGTTTATCTTTTTTTCCCCCAAACAAAAATTTGTCTCTGTTCCCCTCCCCTCCAACACTGACAGGAAGCCATCCATTTCTTGTTTCCACTTGAAAAAGTGACAATGCAAAAGCTTTTCCTGTTTGATTTTTTGATAATCCTTCGAACCCCCGTTTTTAAAAAGCTAGCATTCTGATGAACAAGAAAATATGTTCAAAAGTCTCAGAGGGGTGGCCGTGTTAGTCTGTAACTTTAAAAAGAACGAGTTGTCCTCTGGCACCTTCTACACAGCAGGGCTAAAGTCAGAATAAGCTATGCAACTTTAGCTACGTCAATTGTCAATTGCGTAGCTTAAGTTGAAATAGCTTAACTCAGCTTTAAGTACTGTCTGAAGAGCAGGAAGTTGAAGGAAGAACACTTGTCTTTCAACGTCCCTTAACCCTTGTGAAATGAGGGTTACAGGAGTCGGAATAAGAAGTCCTCCAGCTCGACATTATTTCAAAATAAAAGCTTGCTGTGTAGATGCACATTATGTTATTTCGGAATAACGTCAGTCATTCTGAAATAACACTGCTGTGTAGATGTACCCGTAGAGACACTATATATATATATATATATATATATATATATAGTATCATGAGCTTTCGTAAATAAAACCCACTTCCTCAGATGAGCTAGAAGCAGCTATTTTTGTTAGTCTCTAAGGTGCCACAGGACTACTCATTCTATACTCTAAATATGTTGGTTTTTGTTGACATTTTCTAAGAAAATATCCTTTCTTGACCGGCTGTAGATCTGAGATGGTGATCTTGTAATTTCCAATACAGTGGATTTCCCACTGAAAGCACCCCTCAACAGGGATGGTTCTTGATAGGTCAGAGCAAGTCCCTATAAAAAAGGAGTGTCCTCATTACTCCTCCTGTTGGACTCATGCAGCAACCAGATGAAAGAAACAGACTGCATTCTAAGGACTGAAATGAGTCTGTTGTGATACCAAACACTTCTGCCTCTTGGAGCTGAGGCTGTCATTTCTATTAGGGCTTGAAAATCCATTCATTTACTGAGCAATGGCAGGTAGGGTGATTTCCCCTAAGGCTGAGGAAAGACGCGGTTGCTGACATCATCGGTTGCTGCAGAATTTAACCTTAAAAGAAAGTTTCTAGTTCTTAGGATTGCAAGGACTGCCTTCCAAAGGTTACTCACTCCAGTACTGTGTCTGAGTTTGCTGACAGGTCGCTCCTGTTGGGAGCGAGCAGCCACACAGTGAAATCAACAAGATTCATTAATGATCATTGGAACCCTCTGGGCAGCAGCAAAACTGACAAGGATCATGCCAATTTACACTTCTGCAGTTACTTAGGGAACCTCCAATCAGCAGCAGAGATGGGTTTCCTATTTGCTCCCTTTGAGCAAGCAGAGGAAGTCAAAAGCTGACACAAAGGATGGAGTCTCCAGAAGGGTCTGACTCCAGACATAATGTCCTTAAAAAAATCCTCACATTCACTTCCATCAATGCATTGATTCGTCTATGCCATGAAGGTTAGAACCTCTTTTTTTTAATTAAAAATTGAATACTACAGAAATTGACGACTTAGCTGCCCTCCTGCCAGCACCCCAAAGAAAATTTTCCTATTTTCTGTTCCACTGGCAGGCAGGCAGTCAATCAAATGTTTTAAAGTCCAAATAGAAGGGATGTCCTCAATTCAGACAGGGAAGAGAAGCTGTATGATGCAAAACTAGATTTTTCACCAGTGCAGTATTCTTGGACATCACTGAACACCTTTCCATTTCCATATCCTCCTCAGTCATCCTCCAGCTAATTGGTATACGTGTGTGCGTCTACAACATTTTCAAGCTCTCACTTCCCCACCTGTTGTTTATCAACTAAATAAAACCTCCTTCCTTATGAGAGAATTCATATGTTAATGGGCACAGTTTTAGTATTATAATTTTGACATAGTGCCATTAATGCTGCAGGATCCTAAAGTCCCTCTACAAGCCATATACAGTATATACAAATAATTTCATCTGCCCCTAGAATGGAATTACCTCTGCTGAGGACAACTGCAACTATTTAACAGCAACATCACATGACATTTCAGGACAGGAAGTGAAAGATATACCATGTCCTATTGAAATTCCAGGAGAATTTAGGAATTAGTATTTAATAATTCACTAGTATTTAACAATTCACAGAGTCTCAAAAATTAAATATTTCACTGTTTGATTCACAAATACCATTTCTACCTCGGAGGAGCCTTGCATTTCCCACCCTTGAGACCTAGCTAAAGGAGACGGACAAAAACATATTATGATTTAAAGTAGCACAGCATATAGTTCCTTTTTCTTGTCCTTTCTAAGTAACATTTGCCGTATCATGGTTACATTGCTGGAGTTTGGGTGATTCACTCCTGAGAATAAAGTGGCCTTTTCCAGCACCCCGGGTGACACAATGGGAAGCTTTTTGCACATTAAACAATTTAGTTTGAGGGTAAAGAATTAGATTTATGTCTGTACAATTTGCTTAGATTAAAAATCCTGAAAGTTCTTATGATTCACACTGGCAAGGGAGACATAAGGATTGACAGACTACATTTGCAAGGAGAAAAAGGAAGGAGAAAATCCCCCAAGTGTTTCTCACAGCATAATGTCAGCTCATCAGATGATGCACGGGGGTGATGCTGAGGTAAAGGAAATGGAGAAAATGCCATTTCCTGCATCATTTCCTCCAGAGAAAATTCAGAGAGAGGGACTTCATCAGATTAGCTATCCAAACAGCAATGTGCAGACTAAATGTGTATTCCGCATTTCCATGGTCCAAAGGGAAGTACCCTGGAGACAAGCAGGCAACAAAACAGCTCTGCCTAAGATGAAGCAGTAGCAAGGGGAGGAGGAGCAGGGATGAGGACAAAGAGTTGGGGGAAGAGAATAAAAATGGTGTCCATCGCCTTCTTCCTTGGTTTCAATTCCCCAGACCCCACAGGTGAATCAGTTTGCTTGTAGTTCTACTACAAAAGACAAACTTATTTCAGTTGTTTTCATTTGATGATTATATAAAATAATGCCTACTCTAAGTCTAGTTGTAGAAACAGGATGGCAAAGATATAACCCTCTATTTCTAAATGATTAATAATTTTGGATGCCCAACTTGCAGCATTTTAAAAGGACCTGATTTTCAGAAAGTGCTGAGTGTCAACCACACGAAATCAGGCTCTTGAAATATTTCCCAGTGTCAGTCCGGGCAATCAAAATCACAAATCACTTTTTAAATTCTCCTCCTGCTCTATCTACTCTAAATCAGGAATGATTCCACTGAAGTTAATGATATTACATTGGTACCACCAAAAATGTGAATGAAAGGAAAATGAGCCTAATACACCATGGCTACGTCTAGACTGGCATGATTTTCTGCAAATGCTTTTAACGTTTTCCGTTAAAAGCATTTGTGGAAAAGAGTGTCTAGATTGGCACGGACGCTTTTGCGCAAAAGCACTTTTTGCGGAAAAGCGTCGGTGCCAATCTAGACGCGGTTTTGTGCAAGAAAGCCCCAATCGCCATTTTCGCCATCGGGGCTTTTTTGCCCAAAATGGTTCTTAGCTGTCTACACTTGCCCCCTTGCGCAAAAGCATTTGCGCAAGAGGGCTTTTTCCCGAACGGGAGAGTCATTGTATTTGCACAAGAACACTGACAATCTTACATTAGATCGTCAGTGTTCTTGCGCAAATTCAAAGCGGCCAGTGTAGACAGCTGGCAAGTTTTTCCGCAAAAGCAGCCGTCCATATGTTATTGTACAAAAAATGCATCATTATTATCAGCTGTATTTTATTTCAATGAAACACAATCATATATATGTGGACTGATAAACTCATGTTAGAAGTTGCAACTACCCATTTTTGATTGGGTACTTTAGGAAGCTTACAGAATAAAGATAAAGGTTGATGCCTCTCATGCTTAAGATACCCAAATAAAGCACTTTAAGTTCTGGTGGTGAACAGTAGAATTTTCAAAAGGATTAAGAGTGTTGGGAGCCTGCTTTTCACTTCTAAAAGAGTCTTCAAGCAAGTATGCTACAGAATTAAGCCAACCTAAGTTATGTCCACATTACACTCTTTGTGTTGGTGTCCTCACCAGAAGGGCTTGCACTGATTTAACTACCAGGGTGGGGAACTGCAGGACAGTTTCTGAAAGGCAGCGACAATCGATGTAAGCAACACAGTGTCTACACTAACACTATGTTGACTTAAGTTCATTGTCTTAAGCACTGCACCTTTGGCAGAAGGGGAGTTAAGTTGGTGTAATGTCAAGTTACATCGGTAGGAGCTATATTTTAGTATAGACAATTACAGAATTAGTTTAACAAACTATGTAGATGCAAGAGCGGCCTGAGGTCGGATGCAGCAGCTGGTGCCGTAGGCGGGGCGGCGCAATCGGCGCCCCTGCCTGAACGGCCGTCAATGGCCATGACGTCATCATCGGGTGCCTGGACCAGCGGCGTCCTAGGCAGCTGCCTAGCTCACCTAGGCTCACGGGCCGCCCCTGTGTAGATGGTATCATGAGCTTTCATGGGCACAGCCCACTTCTTCAGATGACCCGAGTGTTGGGCTGTGCCCACGAAAGCTCGTGATACCATCTATATATTTTGTTAGTCTTTAAAGTGCTATCAGACTATTTGTTGTTTTTTAAGTTTTTCCTGTTACAGACTAACTTGACTACCCCTCTGAAGAGTTAGTTTAATTTAAGATACCTTATGTTGCGCTAACTCGGTAGTGTAGATCAGACCTTTGGCACTTTACACACACTTTTGAAAGGAAGGCTCTGAAGTCACTAACATGCTTTTACTTACAGTAAATGCATAGAGAACTATCATCTGAGCAGCAAGAGTTCACATAGGCTATGTCTAGACTGCAGGCTTCTTTCGAAAGAGGCTCTTTCGAAAGCATCTTTCGAAAGAGCCTCTTTCGAAAGATCGCGTCTAGACTGCAGGCGGATCTTTCGAAAGAAAAATCCGCTTTTTCGAAAGAGAGCACCCAGCGAGTCTGGATGCTCTCTTTCGAAGACGGCCTCTTTACATTGAAGAACGCCTTCTTTCGAAAGAGGAACTTTCGAAAGAAGGCGTTCTTCCTCGTGAAATGAGGTTTACCGCCATCGAAAGAAAAGCCGCGTTCTTTCGAAATAATTTCGAAAGAACGCGGCTTGAGTCTGGATGCAGGGGAAGTTTTTTCGGGAAAAGGCTACTTTTCCCGAAAAAACCCCTGAGTCTGGACACGGCCATAGTCTTGGACATTAAGGCTACACTGGGAAGGGTTTGGTGACAAAAGTGCTGTCGACATGCAAGAGTCACTAAAAGTGAAAACTAGTCAAACCGGTTTTTCTGCCTTCCATGGCCAACATTGCATGGCTACATTGTTAGCACCCTGCCAAGAGACAGAGCAAAGAATGTGGGTAAGCATCCCACAGTGCAGTGTTGTGGGACAGCAAAGCTGATCCTTGTACTCCTTGGGATTTCCTTGGTGTTCTCCCACAGCGTTCTCAGCTGCTAGGAGTGGCATCATAAGTAGCTCCGTGAGCTGTCACTGCTGAGGGCCTGGACAGGTAAGAAAGCTCATCATATATCTCAGATCTTTGTGAGTTTTCTGATTTGCATTTGTTCAGTTGTAGAGGATTTTTATCTCTGGTCTGTTCTCTGGTGCAACAAGCAACAGTGTAGAAAACTGCAGGCAATATCAAGCAGGTCGGAGTGGGGAACCTAACACCCAGGGGTCGGATCCAGCCCCTGGCTTGCCTAGATTCAGCCCCTAAGTTTTGAGATCCCCCTTCCCCAGCATTGGGAAGACCATTCTGGAACTCCAGCCCCACGCCCCCTTCCCCTCCACAGCTTTCCCTGCAGCTTCCCATGTGGACCACCAGTGCTGGCTTCCCACTGGGGGGAGAAGGAGGGGCTGGAGCCAAACAAGCCAGAGCTGGATCTGACCCAAGGGCTCTGCCCGGTGAGGGGAGGAAGCGGTTCTGTGTGCTACTGCTCCCCCTGCCGCCCCCCTGGCTGGCACAGTAAAGTTCTGCCTGGAGACTTTTCCCCCTACAAAATCTACTAGGTTGGGCCTAGTAGATATTTTGTTTGTTTGTTGCTCCTCACTTTTGTGCAGCCCTCAACTGATTTTTCAGAGTGGTTCAGTGGTCTCTGACCCAAAAAAGGTTTTCCACCCCTAAAGTAGATAGACACACACAAATTTAACTGTAAATCCATCATGGTAATGTCAAAGTGCCAAGAAAGGGCAACACATCCACCTGTCTTAGTTTTGCATTTTTTGCTGTTCTCCTAAGTAAACATGCACACTGATTTCAGTAGCAGCAGGTGGGGTGTAGAGATTATAAAGAAGAAGGAAAAAAAAGTACAAACACAGTCAAGGACATTCACTGAAACGGGCTTCAAAATGGAACTTGAGAACATTTTTATTAGTGATGGACCCAAAATGAACACCAGATTAAACAAACCAAGACTTGGAGAAATTCTGAATATGGATCTGAACTTCACAGCAATGTCACATTTTTGGAATGGCTCCAAATAAAAATCAGAACCTACGTTAGGGGTAGATTACACAAGCAGCCAGAGTTCTCTGTAAACTGGGCATTTGTGCAGACACTCAGGAGAGATTTAAATGCCACCCAACAGAACAGCAAAGCGCCCACTGCTTGATTTTTGTTTCTACTGGTGGTGCTCATTCGCACATGCCTTGGTGCATGTAAAAATTTATTTTGCATATGGATGGAAAAAAATCTGCACACTGATGGAAAAGATTGTAGGCAGCCCCTTAATTTCTGTGGCAACTCTGTCTATACATCTCCTACTGGCTACAAAGTGCCTACAGTAGCACCCTGTTGGTGCTATTCAAAAAGTTACTAATAATCTTTTGTTTTTACTCAGGGAAAAACTTCTCCAGAGAATAATTGAGAAAGCATGAAAGGCCCCACGGCACAAACACATGCATACAAAAGCTGGTGAATAGTTCTGTCTCTCTTTCCAACTGTTCTTTCTGAAATGGCCCAAAGATAATGAAAATATGACCAGATCTTAGTGTCACAAAAGAAAAAAGGGAGCCCTCGAAAATCTAGATTTTAAAACGTGCCTTCCTCTGCTCTTTTCTGTAACTGGGACTTTGCCAAAGAGGCACTGGCCCCTAATTCACAGTAGTGAATGCTCTGTACTGTTGCTTGCATTTGCTGGGCCTTTTGCCAACTACTAGTGGTTGAGCCTGTCATATACTCTTTGATGTGCACAGTCAGGACAGCCCATGCCTGCTAAATATTTACCTAATCCAATTTGGCCAACCAAACTTCAGGTCTGATAAACGTATTATAATAATAGACTGCTCTTGACCCTTGTGCCCTTCTGCTTCTTAAGGTCTGCACTGG
Organism: Pelodiscus sinensis; assembly: GCF_052426305.1. Classification (NCBI taxonomy): domain Eukaryota; kingdom Metazoa; phylum Chordata; order Testudines; family Trionychidae; genus Pelodiscus; species Pelodiscus sinensis. The sequence goes on from NC_143055.1 coordinate 92,595,063, forward strand.
GTTTAGTTTGAAAACAAGAACTTAGCAGTCATTGTGTTGGGGCTGGGGGAAAGAGAAAGATACAGATGAGAGCTTTACACTTCACACCCCTGCTGGAAATACATTTACATGGAAAAAAAATTGCATGAGGTCTTCAACACTCCCTTTCATGGTAGATAGAGCATCCTTCTCTAGTGCTTTTCTCCCTTTTCTCTCCACATATCTGTACTTCCCTGGAGAAGAAAGGACAGTAATTTCTGAGATGTTCTATTCCCCAAACCCCACCACAATTCCTGGCAGGCAATTCTCTGATTAGCCTTGCAACGGAGTAGGGCTAAATTAAAGAGGCACTGAATAAAATTAAAATGTACCTCTGTGTAATGGTAGATTAGTGTGGGGATTGCGAATAAGACATAAATTGCCTTTTTCTGGAAAGGAATACAGATTTTGGATTTAATAATTTTTTACACAAAGATGCTGCAAGATTCTTTAGGAAGGAGAGAGGGGAACCAATGGTATGTAACCATTTTCTGTCTGTCAGTTCTTGTGCCCAGTTTGTCTCAATAAGTAAAACATTTCACAGCATCAGACCAGCCCAATTTATACAACAGGGACCTTCATGCAAGTGGAACAATGTTTAGCAGCATTTTTCTCTCCTTTGCCAGCTACTTAATGTCCTGGGCAAGGTATTAGTGCCAACATGTGCTTTATTAGGTTGTTACTGAAGTGCCCTCTCTTCAGCAAACAATACCCTTCCTTGGTCTTAAGATTTCTGAAGAGACACTGTCACATGGCCCACGTAGACAAGACTCTTTTGGGGCTGGTGGGGGGGGGGGGATGTTGAGATATCTAAACCTTTGCAAGTTCAATAGTTCTTACTCTCTATAATCCATCACCTGTATTTCCAATAAGGGAGGCTGACAGGTTAAAGCTTAAATCTCAGTGGTATATTTTCTTTTACAACTAAACCGTATTTTAAGAAATAGATAAATAACAGATAAAAGTGGATTTATGCAAAACATTCATTATATTTTCCTATCTATAATGTTATTTTTAATTGACATGTCTCCCTTCTGAAAAACAACCACAAAATTATCAAGACCCAAATCCTGAGGCCTTACCTCGGTTTCTACTTAGTCTTGGGCTAGTCCTACAATCCAGCTACATCACTTAGGAATGTGAAAAATCCACAACCCTGAGTGATGTAGTTAAACAACCTAACCCCTGGTGTAGATGGTGCTGGTCGGTCTATGGAAAAATTCTTTTATTGACACATCTCAGGGAGCTGACTTAATGGAAGCACACCTGTTGCTGTAGAGCGTGCCTACACTGAAATATTTGAGTGGCTCAAGATGCAGCATTTCAAGGTTTGGCCTATAATTAATAAATTCACTTCAGCAAATCCTTTCCTTTTCTGTGAAAAATACTGCTTAGTCCAACATCCTTCTCCATGCCAATGTATCTGGGTGCAGCTATTTGCTTGACTTATGGATAGCAGCATTGCTCAAAAATGTTTTTGGAGCCAAGGATTTTCAACTAGTTTGAAAAGTGATGGACCTTGCATACCCATCCCCCTTTCATTAAGACATCAGCCACCTCACTTAGAGAAAGATTGCCATGTAAATATAATGTATGCAGAAGTGTTTTTGTAGCTGCATGGGTCCCAGGACCAATGCAATAATTTTATTGGACTATCTTCTGTTGATAAGAGAGACAAACTTCTGAGCTACCCAAAGATCCTCTTCAGGTCAAGAGCTGAAGATGACATCTATGTACAGTAAACTTCCAATAATCCAGCACCTTTAGGACCCAGGGGGTGCCGGATTATCAAATATGCCGGACTACCAGAAGGGGGGCTATGAGAGGTCTGGGGTGAGGGGTTGGGGGGCTGTGCTGCGGGATCAACCTGGCAGCACCCCAGCTGCTCTGCTCCAGACTTCCCCAAGTCAGCCGCTGCTGAAACTGACCAGCAGCTGACTTGGGGAAGCCTGGGGCAGAGCAGCTCCAATTGTCCGGCTGCCTGGAGCACTTCTGTGTTCCAGGTGGTGCCGGACTAGCAGGAGTGCGGGACCACTGGATGCTGGACAACCAGAGTTTTACTGTAGCTCTAAAGCTTCCCTCTCTCATGTAAATGTAGTATCAGCAACATGTAGCACAGTGCCCTGATGAAATCCCACCTTGTGATCTTGGAGGGATGATTTTTCCCATAGGCTCGGTGACCTGTTATTATTATACTACTGCTTTTAGTTATTTTCTGTGAAGGTACTTATATGCATTGGGGCATAGGTGCTCTCTAAATAAAACAGTTATTAATTATTGATGATGATTTGCAGCTAGAACCTCATTCTGCAGGGGTTTTCAAAGGCCACTTAGTGGTTCTTCTACTCATAAGGTGAGCAGCCTCAAAACCACGCTAATGGGAGCAATTTTTCTACCCCATGGGATCAGTAGAAATGGTTTACCTTTAGACATCTGAATTTATGTTGCTATATTATAAAGAGCCTTGCAGGGAGGGGAATTTCCATCAGGTGTCAAGCTGCTGTACTGCATAATATATCATTAAATCAGAAAACATCTGGGGTTTTTTAATAACCGCGGAGGGGGGAGGGTTGTTTTAAAATTCACACTGCTATTTTAAAAATAAAAATGATGTTTCTTCTTACAAGGTACACTGCAGCTATTTTTAATGTATCATATCAATAAATTAAATTCTGGGGAAAATTTTGTTTCTTTAACACAGAGCCCATTGTAAGAGCCTCAGGGTGCCCAGGGAATCAATTTGCCACAGAGAGGCCCAACATTTTCTGGAACTTTCTAGGGATGTAATAGTGTAGTCGTTAACCGATTAACCGATAAGCAAAAGCTTATCAGTTAATGCTATAGATTACATGCATTTCTCCCCCACCCTTACCAGTACATTTTTTAGCAGGCTGGCCAGCAGCTCAGCTCAGTCCTGGCTTGTGCTGTGTCTGTGACTTACCCCTGCTGCAGCTCTGCATTTAAAGTATATTAGGAGCCAGGCGGGCAAGCAGCCTGGCTCAGTTCTGGCTCATGCCGGCCCCACTCCCAGGGAGCTCCCTGCCATCCCATGCTGCTGCGTTTCTGTCAGAGGCAGCAGTGCGGGGCGGCCGGCAGCTGGTCCACCAGGGGAGCTGGTTTTTAAACTGGCTCCCCTCACGGACTAGCTCATGCCTGGCATCCCACGTTGCTGCCTCTGATCAAGATGCAGTAGCACAGAGTGAAAGGTGGCTCCCGGGGAGTGGGGCTGGAGCACCCCTGTCAGCCCCACCCCTGGAGACTATCACATAGTTGACTAACTGATAAGAATTCATGAGGTTAATCGACTGTTCAATTAACCACTATTTAACATCCCTAGAACCTTCTGGCTTCACTAGTACAGCGTGAGAGCCATTTGAATGGTGAAACATACCTAAGCTTAGGGAGCATGTAGGCAGAGAGAAAAAGTGACTTATTTCCAGGCAAGGTAGGAGCTCAGTAGTAGCTTCTACACTAGCACTGGACCTAGTGGATAAAGCCTTGGACTAGAAATCAGGAGACTGGGGTTCTTTTCTCAACTTGGCCACAAATCTGCTGCATAACCTCAGTCAAGCCATTTCACCTGTTTCCCATTCTCTCCTTTGTTTAATTACATGGCCAGTTCCTCAGGGTCATAGTCTTTTACTATGTGTTTGTACCATGTCTAGCACAATGGGGCCATGATCTCAGCTGGGGTCCTGAGGCACTGCTGTAATACAAGTCATCATTATAACAAGGGTGCCTGTTATGACAATTACACTGGTTTTGGGGGCTTCTTAATCCCAACTTCCCAGCTGTTCCTCGCTATAAAAGGGCCAAATACAACCCCTTTAAAAATTAATTAGCTGCAATATTACATTTTCTTTAAACTTTCTGTGTCTATGCTACAATAAACAAATGGCATTCTTGTGACGACTTGTGGAGTTCAGATTGTTCTCAGAGTTATTGCCGAACATGTCATCCTATCAGGTCAATAACAGAAAATACAGTAATGCAATTCTGTTTGTTAGATTCAAAATCAGAAAAAAAAGGCTTCTCTGAAATCCCAACCACTATTCAGGTTCAGTGTCACTCCCCACTCTACATCCCTTTCTGGTTTTCTTCTGCTTTGCTCTATCGTTGTTTGCTCATGAGAGCAAGCCCTAAATTTATGTGAAATGCTTTATGTAATTACAAATCCCTTTTCTCCAGGTCTCTTCCATTTCTGCAGTTCAGAGGACTTAGCAGCAAACAAACTACATAGACGTTGCAAGGGTTTAGGCGTTCAAAATCCAGTTAGCTATGGAAATCAAATGTGTCTGGATTGATATTAGGCATAGTTGCTTTCTACAGTGCAACCTGTTTATTATAGTGAAGTGTCAGAGAACAGCTTTACCATGAGCTCACCCCTGCATTGCATATTAGCACTTTCTGTGGGATGCTGAGTGCCCTTAACTCCCACTGACTAAACTCCAATGGAATTGAAGGTGCTTACCTACAGGGAACATTCAGAATCTGTACGAATGGGTCACCTCAAGTAAAGAGGGTCACTATAAATGAAATGCCTCTTCCACACAGTGAGGTGCAGAGTCAATTCAGGCCTTGCAGGTTACTCAAAAATAAATGAGGCTTTGGACTGTAGCCGAGTTCATAATGTGTGGATTCCCCTGCATGTGTATCCAGTGTAAGAAGACAAATAGACAATTGCTGCACGAAACGAGGTGAGGGTCTTGAGGAAAACAACATTATGTGATTAGTGTAATCCCAGGGGAGGGAAGATTAAGGATTCACCAAAGACTACCTTTGCCAGTGCTGAACTTCTCCAGTTTCACCCGGCAACCTTAACATTCCTTGTTGTTTAAAATGCAGCCCTGTGGAGATCACAAGCCTTCTGCCACTGTCCTTCAGCCCTGCCCTGCAACAGCTCAGCTATTATCCGGAGCACAGTGTGCCAGTCTCTCCAAACCACATAGTGATTTTATAAGGACAAAAGTCAGCTGGGTAAGTGTTATAAAGAGCTATCAGTTATGTCTTTCAGAGAAATAATCCAATTGGTGCATATTTTTTATTGTTCACTGATGCAACTTCCCAAATTTACCCATCTTATTTTGCTACCCTGATCCTCTAGCAGTTACAAAATCACCAGCACATCAGCAAAGGAGTCTCCCTATTAAAGGCCTAACATGGCTACAATATAATGGCATAATGCAAAGCAGAGCAGTAAGATAATGATAATTTAAATAAGTAAAAAGAACAGAGCTATAGTAATGAACATTTCCCCCCCAAAGTACTTTGATTTCAGTTACTAGAAAAGCTGGAAGTAGGGGCTACTGTAAACAGCATTTTGCCAACTTTGATCCTTGAAGGAATTCCGCTCATGATGCACTAAATACATTTTGACCCCTGCTGCTGTTACAAAAGCAAAACAAAAATAGCAGCAAAACTCTTCTTCCAGAAGTAAGCTGCACAGCAAAATATCCTTTACAAAAGCAAAGTTTGAGGCATGCTATAATTAAGCTCACATCCTGACAGTGGGAGCATGAAGTTTTATTCTAAATATAGCAGAAGTCTCCTCATTGTACAAAACCCAACTGGTTTTTTTTCAGGGAAATTTATAAAAAATTATGTCGTCAGTGTCCTCCTTACAATGAACTGGTTGCTTAAAAAAATTCTTGGTACTTCATAGCAGAGTTTTCATGTAAGCATTAATGTCAAGAAATTAAGATTTTTTGCGTTTTACCTATTATCTACATAGCACTTCTCACAGGGACATATACAACCAGGAAGCTGTATCTGCCTTAAGCAGACAGCCTACACAGCAGACAAAGGATAGACAAATCCCTTGAATTTTCCCCTATTATCGATCTCTTTCCCAGCTACTAACTGCTGTTTCACATGGCACTTTACCGTTAGCTGGCAAGGTATTAATGATTCCATCTGCATGGGGCTGTGAGCCATTTTTTACTGAATAAATTAAAAGCACAGTTTTAAATCAGTTCAAACTAACTAAGTTTAAATGCAGTTTGGCTGACTAGTGGGAAGGAGAACAGATCATGTTTACAAAGAATTTAGAAATCATGTTTTCTCATAGATCCCTATGGTATCCAGGCCCAAATCCTGATCTCAGGTGTACCAGTGTAAACCTGGGGTAACTTCACTTCAACAGAATAACAGTGGTGTAAATCCAGAGTAAGAAAATATAATCTGTTCTGTGTTCTAATGGGGGTTGGGAGGTGGTTGGCTCAAATTCTGTGCCTCAATCCCGACTTTATGCCACTCTTGCAATGGGAGAGGATGAAAAGGAAGCAAATCACCCTACCTGGAAATTCCTATACCCCTACGCTTCCTAGTTTTGAAGCCCTTATTACAAAGATATGCCGGGATGCGAGGAGACACATTGTGGCAGAATGGACGTGGTTGGACCATTCTGTGCTTCAGTTAACAGCAGGCTGGGGAAACTGATATAATGGTAAAGCAGCACCCAAACCAAATCCATGATTCATGCCCCTTCCCCTGATACCTGTGAGCAATGCCTCCTGTGAAGTGCCACGAATGGGCCTAATTCTGATTTAATTTACTCTGATATTAATCAGCAGTGACATTGGAGTTACAGCAGTGCACGTTTGATATAAGGAAGGTCAGAATCAGCTTTTTAGGCAGAAAATGGTTTCAAGCTCTGTTTAAACACTAGGGATGTTAGATAGCGTGTAACAGAATAGTCATGTAACCGCACAAAATTTTATCAGTTACACAATTATTTGATAGTCCCCAGGGGCAGGGCTGGCAGCTAGCGTGCAAGATGGCAGCAGCACAGGGTGGGACTCGGGAGCCGATCCGCGAGGGAAGCCAATTTAAAAACCAGCTCCCCTGCACAGACTGGCTCCTGCCTGCCACCCCACACGGCTGCCTCTGATATATGGGAGGAAGGTGGCACCGCTGAGCTGGGGCTTCCGCCGCTGCCTCTGTGGGACGCAGCAAGTGGGGGGAGGCAGCAGCGCAGAGGTGAGGGGGCAGGCAGATCCGGTGCACATGGGAAGCCAGCTTAGGATATACAGATGGATAGAAAGCTGCCTAGACTGTTGGGCCCAATGGGAGTGATCAACGGCTCAATGTCAGGATGGCGGTCGGTTTCTAGCGGTGTTCCCCAAGGATCTGTTCTAGGACCGGTTTTGTTCAACATCTTTATTAATGACCTGGATGAGGGGATGGATTGCACCCTCAGCAAGTTCTCAGATGTCACTAAGCTAGGGGGAGAGGTAGATACGCTGGAGGGCAAGGATAGGGTCCAGAGTGACCTGGACAGATTAGAGGATTGGGCCAAAAGAAATCTGATGAGGTTCACAAGGACAAATGTAGAGTCTTGCACTTGGGACGGAAGAATCCCAAGCATTGTTACAGACTGGGGACCAAATGGCTAAGAAGCAGTTCTGCAGAAAAGGACCTGGGGGTTACAGTGGATGAGAAGCTGGATATGAGTCAACAGTGTGCCTTTGTAGCCAAAAGGACTAATGGCATATTAGGGTGCATTAGAAGGAGCATTGCCAGCAGATCCAGAGAAGTGATTATTCCCCTTTATTCAGCTTTGATGAGGTCACAGCTGGTGTATTATGTCCAGTTCTGGGCCCCCTACTACAGAAAGGATGTGGATGCATTGGAGAGGGTCCAGCGGAGGGCAACCAAAATGATTAGGGGGCTGAAACGCATGACCTATGAGGAGAGACTGAGGGATTTGGGTTTGTGTAGTCTGCAGAAGAGAAGAGTGAGAGGGGATTTGATAGCAGCCTTCAACTTCCTGAAAGGAGGTTCCAAAGAGGATGAAGAAAGGCTGTTCACAGTAGTGACGGATGGCAGAACAAGAAACAATGGTCTCAAGTTACAGTGGGGGAGGGCTAGGTTGGATATTAGGAAAAACTATTTCACTAGGAGAGTGGTGAAGCACTGGAATGGGTTACTTAGGGAAGTACTGGAGTCTCCATCCCTAGAGATTTTTAAGTCTCAGCTTGACAAAGCCCTGGCTAGGTTGATTTAGTTGGGATTGGTCCTGCCTAGGGCAGGGGGCTGAACTTGATGACTTCCTGAGGTCTCTTCCAGCTCTATGATTTTAAGATTCTATGAGTGGACACACAGCCTGAGGCAGTTCAATGTTGTTGTAAAGCAAACATAGTTCCAGGCTCAGTGTAGGCAGGGCCCTGTGGCTCCATACTAGACAGATTTACATTGCAGTATGAAGCTCAGACAGCAATAAGCAATACAAGCATCAGAGCTGTCTCTCACCTCTTCCCCACTTTGGTCCAGAGGCTGAACTCATCCATGGCACAAACACTCTGCCATCTAGATAATTTACAAAAAATCTGTGTGAAGTCATCACAATGAGAATTTTTTCTGCCCTACCTCAAGAGCACTCAAAATATGCCAAGCTAAGAGCCACAGTGACAAATTGGCAAGCACATGATGATGGCAGCAATAGACCATGATGACACAGAATTTTGTGGGCTCTATTTTTGTCCAGGGAGGCACTCTATGGCCTAACAGGGACAACCAAATACTATTACCTGAATAACTGGAACTTGTACACACTGCTAGTGTAAAAGTCTGTGTCTGCGGCTCAAGTGGGATTTTTAAAGCCTCTCCTGTATTGTACAACATCATACACAGTGATCTTCTCTCCAGTTGCACAAATCACTACCTACAAAGAAAAGCAAATCTAACTTGTGGGTCATATCCATTTCCATAAAAACTATCCCAAGCCCTACATTTTGCAAGAGTCTCCCTATTTTGCCTGGGAGCCGTGAACATGTTACAATGACCAAATCCGCCATTTACTCAAGGCTGTTTTCCTTGTGGTTTCTTCAGTAGCATGCATGCATGCCTTCAGTGTTTACTGTCAGCAATTTTCAACATGCTGACATGGCTAAAAGTGACCACAAAGCCAATGCAAGCAAGCAAGGAGGAGAAACAGAAGTGGAAATGCCAGGACTCTGTACTTCTGTAGCTACAACTACCCCGGTTCCCTGATTATCACAGGAAAAGGATCTGATTACTGCAGCTTGGAACGGCATCACCTTTCTTCTTTTTTATTAGCCAACAGAGCTTTGTTCCTGATGTTGCTATTTTTGTGGCTGACGCATGCAAAGTGAAGGAGGAGGGAACCATTCCTTGCTGTTGGCTCAGAGAGGGGCCTGTGCTACTTTTCCAGCAGCTTTATGAAACTCTCCTCCCAAGTTTTGCTCCAGGAGGACATTTTTTTCTCCAGTTTTTTAAAAACAGAAACTGAAATGTTACAACAGAAACAAAAACAGTACCTGAAAATAGTTAAAAACTAATTAGTGGGGACAAACAAGGTTGAAAAGACAATAATCAAAAACTTTAGGCGCCAAATTTAACCTACTTTCAAGCAATCATCATAATCTGATGAGAAACACCCAGATTCTAAATAGCTGTTGTTGGCTTTTTTAAAATTAAAAACATCTATAAAAATATTATTAACATAGGACTTGTAAGGTTTTGTGCATAGCTGAGGAAGAAAAAATTAACAGGCCCACCTTCCACAGGTTTGCTGGGGTAGATGAAGCAAGCAAATGGAATAAAGCCCTTCAAACTGCTGTTTTCTACAAATCCCAGCGTGAAAGAGAAACAATTTTACAAAATGGAAAAGGTCAAAACCAAAAGAGGATTTTCTTAACCTTCCCTTGGAAATGGCCCATTTGTGTGGCAAAGCTTTGCTACAGAAAGCTATTACAGTACATCCAGAAAGATGTCAATGCACAGGAGTTTCTGCTTCTCTGTGAGTTTTGTTATTTCTCCATTTTCCATGTTGGTTGTTAAATGCCATGTATAGGTGAGTTTCCAACAAACTGTCCTTATGGTATTCATCTTTACAGCCCATGGAATTTCTGGAAAGCCTAATGCATGTACTCCTTAGTTTACCTATGCTTATACAGGTTGAATCTCCCAAATCCGGGGCTCTCTGGTTCGGCAACGTCTGAGGTCTGGCAAGGCCAGGGATGTTGCTGTGCCAAAGAGCCCTGGGTCTGTGGAGTCCCGGCTGGGGAACCCCGCTGTTAGCTGGCCAGATGGTGTCTGGGAGCCTCCCTGCAGCGTCAGTGGGATCAGGCAGCTGGGACGGCCCAGGCTGGAGAACCTCCAGAGGCAGTGGAACCTTGGCCAGGCCAGTGTTAGTAGAGCAGCAGCAGGGCAGGAAACCCTAACCTGCAGAGCCCCAGGGAGAGGAACTGGCAGTGGGGCAACCATCAGTTAAGCACTGACCTCCCCTGGTCCAGCAAACTCCCTGCTCTGGGACAGATCAGGTCCCGAGGCTGCCAGACTGGGGAGGTCCAACCTGTGATTATTTTCAGGTTCTGTGGACATGAATATATGACGAACAAAGTAGCAGTAAGTGGTCAAAACACTGTCCATGCCAACACACCATATGGCATTCAAATAAGTAATAAGCATCAGACAAGCCTTGACACCTGACTATACACTCAGAGGGTTTCAGCTAGTTATAGACTCAATCCATAAAGGAAGAACAAACACTTAAGTATCAGCATTTTTAAAAATAAAATCCCTCATTCCACAGAGGAAAAAAAAGGAATACGGAATAAGAATTAAATTCACTCTTTATGAGTAATGCAACATAGAGAATGCTTGATCCTTTCAGTGTTTACAGATTGGACTCTGCTCTTACAAAATTTCCCCATCATGTCTGTCTTCCTTTGCATAGAACTGAAAAGTAGATCTCATGATGATGAAGCATTTGATGTCATGGGGCTATTAGGTTCCTTGGCTGTAAAGGTCATAATTTGTATTAGCAAACGCAAAGCAGTACAGATTAGACTGACTCACTACCCAGAGTCAGGTCATCACTAATCAGGTTTTGACATCACCGTGCAGAGGATCAGTTCTGCTGCATGATTTGATAGCACAGAATTCTGTAAACTCCTCCCAAATTCTTCCCTGAGATTTGGTTTGGTGTTTGACAGAGTGATGGTGTTGCCTGTATACTGCCATATTAAAGACTCACTGGGTAAGCCAGGATGGCAAAAGACCACCCTGGTTTAACTAGGAGATTGTCAACAGTCCTACAAAAAAGTGGAAACTTGGTCAAATTACAAAGGGTGACTATAAAACAAAAAAACACAAGTATGTACGGGCAAAATCAGAAAGGCCAAGGCTCAAAATTAAATTAAACTAGCTAAAGACATGACAGGTATCAAGAAAACATTCTACATAAACATATTAGGGATATGTCTTCACTGCACGCTTATTTCCAAATAAGCTATTCCGGAATAGTTATTCTGAAATAGCTTATTTCCAAATAGCATGTTTCCACTGCAGGGAAGCCTCAAAATTAATCCAAGGCAGGGTCCCCTAATGTAGATGATCTGTCTCAATTTAGAGCCACTGGGAAGGAATAACTTAGAATGGCCCTGGTGAGGGGCTATTTTGAAATAGCAGCAGTGAAGCGTCTACACACGCCTTATTTCGAAATAGCTATTTCAGAATAGGCATTATTCCTCATATTATTTGCAAACACAATAAGACAATAAGGAGATGATAAGTAACAATCTATTCAAACCAAATTAATTGCTTTCTTTGACAGAGTAACAAGTAGTCATGTTAAGAAGCATGTAATTCGTTAATCGTGTAGTTGACAAAAATTGTTGTCAACCCAGCGATTAATCGATAAGGGGTAGCACAGCTAGCACTCAATTCCGTCTCCTGCCAGGTTCCGCCAGTGCCCCCTCTGTGGCTCTGCACTACAAGCACTTCTGCTAAAGAGCAGTGGGGGGCTGATGCTGGATCCTGGCACTAAGAGCAGGGATGCGGTCAGGCTGACTCGGTCCTGGCTCACGCCGGGATGCAGCATCAGTCCCTGCCGCAGCTTTGCAGTACAAGCACTGAGAGCTGGCGCGGGGGTTGATGCCAGGTCCCAGCACGAGTCAGGACTGAGCCAGCCTGTCAGACAGCCTACTAAAACTTTACTGGGGAGACGGGGAGTGTTGCATGTAGCTGATAATGTTAACTAATAAGCAACTGCTCATTGGTTAATCGTTTAGTCAACTGTACTATTACATCCCTAGTAACAGCTTTGTGGAGGGGGGAAAAGCAGCAAATGTAGTATCTCTTGACTTTAGTAAGGTTTTTGATATAGTCTCACATGATCTTCTCATAAACAAATGAGGGAAATATCACTTCAATGGAGCTTCTATAAGGTGGGTGCAAAACTGATTGGGAAGCTGTTCCCAGACACTGGTTCACAGTCAAGCTGGAAGGGCATCTCAAATGGAGACTCACAGGAATCAGGTCTGGGTCTGGTTCTGCCCAATATCTTCATCTATGATTTAGACAATAGCACAGGAGTATGATTATAAAGTTTGTGGATGACAATACTGGGAGGGGCTGCAAGCAGTGTTCCCTGTAAGGTGTGCGCTTTGGTAGCCACCCAAGAGAGATTCAAATGCTGTCCAGATGATTAGCAGAGCACCCACATGCTTCTGCACACATAAAATGTATTTTGCACACGGATGGAAAAATTAGACAGAACATTGGTTGAAAGTGCTTGGGAGGACAGGATTATAATTCCAAATAATCTGGACAAACTGGAGAAATGGTTGGGGAGGGGGAGATGAAATTTAAGAAGGAAAAATGCAAAGTACACTACTTAGGAAGGAACAATCAGTTACACATATACAGAATGGGAAGTGACTAGGCAAGAGTACTGCAGAAAGGGATCTGGGGATCATAATGGATCACAAGCTACATATGAATGAAGATTGTAACACTGTTGCAAAAAAAGCAAACATAATTCTGGGATGTATTAGCAGGAGTGTTGTAAACAAGACAGGAGAAGTAATTCTTTCACTCTACTTCACACTGATTAAGTCTCAACGGGAATATCCAGTTCTGGGCACCACATTTCAGGAAAGACAGGGACCAATTGGAGAAAGTCCAGAGAAGAGCAACAAAAATGATTAAAGGTCTAAAAAACACAACCCATGACAGAAAATTGAAAAAAAAAAAAAGGTTTGTATAATCTGGAGAAAAGAGGACTGAGAGGAGACATGATAACAGTTTTCAAGTACATAAAAGAAGAGGAAAGAACTGTCTTTCAGAACCTCTGCAGACAGGCCAAGAAGCAATGGGCTTGTATTGCAACAATGGAAGTTTAGGTTGGACATTAGGAAACTATGGTTAAGAACTGGATTAAATTAGATTAATAGGGAAATTATAGAATTTCCATCATTGTTTAATTTGTCCTTAAAAATCTCCAAACACCTGTAAGGGTGCATTGAATACTTAATCCTGCAATGAGTGCAGGGGACTGGTCTAGATGGCCTCTCAAGATACTTTCCGGTCCTATGTTTCTATGATTCAGAATACTGGAATCCTGCCTACACGCTAGTTGGCTACGTCTACACTGGCCCCTTTTCCGTAAGGGGCATGTAAATTTCACCTATCGTCGTAGGGAAATCCGCGGGGGATTTAAATATCCCCCGCGGCATTTAAATAAAAATGGCCGCCGCTTTTTTCCGGCTTTTAAAAAAGCCGGAAAAGAGCGTCTAGACTGGCCCCGATCCTCCGGAAAAAGCGCCCTTTTCCGGAGGGTCTTATTCCTACTTCAAAGTAAGAATAAGACCCTCCGGAAAAGGGCGCTTTTTCCGGAGGATCGGGGCCAGTCTAGACGCTCTTTTCCGGCTTTTTTAAAAGCCGGAAAAAAGCGGCGGCCATTTTTATTTAAATGCCGCGGGGGATATTTAAATCCCCCGCGGATTTCCCTACGACGATAGGTGAAATTTACATGCCCCTTACGGAAAAGGGGCCAGTGTAGACGTAGCCGTTGAGTTTACAGCTCTGTTCCTAGCACAGCTCTTAATTCCTTAGATGAAAAAAGGAGGAAAATTGTGGTCCAGAATGACAAGCTGTGAAAATGTCCTATATGCTCACCTAGAACCTGGAAAAAATGCCTAGTAAGGAAAGGAAAGATGAGGGGAAAATCCTACACTGTGTTGTAACATCTTCCTTCTGTCTAATACATCTAACTACACCATCCCCATACTGTGAATGTCCCATTTCTTAGGATCCTGACACACCCAAAGAAGAACAGATAGGAAGAGTCTTTTGTATGGGAGGACAATGAACAATGATGCCAATATAATTTTTGATAAGTCAGAAGTAGACCTCAGTTTGATAAATTAAGGAATTATTTTGCTTATATAGGTAATCACATAGAAAAAGGAGGTTAATTGCCTGGAACTAGAGATTCTTCAAAATACGTAATTCCTACTGGTATTCCGCACAAGGCTGCACATGGATACCAAGTGCTGTTCATTGACCTGCATGCGTGACATACGCAGCTTCGTGTTCCAGGCAAGGTTATACGAGGCTATGCATGACGGTGCTCCCTCAGTCATCCTTGTACTGCTGAGCAGCATGGACTGCAGGAGAGGGGCTGGAGAGTAAGCACTGGAATGCAAATGGGGGCTATAAGTCTCCAACAACCTCTAGTTACAAAAAAGTAACCTCTTCGTAGAGGGACAGTCCCTACCAGCGTGTCTACTCAGCAGGGCTTAACTTGAAATAAGCTACACAAATTGAGCTGTGTCAATTGCATAGCTTATTTCGAAATAGCTTATTTTGAAATTTGGAGAATCGACACTGCACTTATTTTGAAATAGAGAACCCTTCCTCCCACTTCCCCTACTCCTCATGAAATGAAGGTTACAGGAGTTGGAATAAGAAATTCTCCAGCTTGACAGTATTTTGAAACAGTGCTAATTATTTCGAAATAATCTTGCTGTGTAGACATAGTCTATATGTATTCCAATTGTGGGTAAGTAACAAGCAGCAGTCAGTATGGGGGGAGGGGAAGCGGGAGGATGCAAGAGGTATCGCAGTCTTCTGGATAGCACAGTAGATACGGTTAGTGATAAAGTTCCCAGAGCAGTGAGTGTTGCCAAGGAGGGTGGAGTACTGGGGGTATGGTAGGTCTCAAGGATACTGGTACTGCACAGACCTTCACAAAGTCTGAGCTATGGCTAGAAGAAGGAAAGAAAGATGGTTCCACTTTCGAGAAAGTGCCAGAGTTGGAGGAGATGTCTGGTAGTGGGGGAGCTGGTATGCAGGGCCGGCCTTAGGCCGATTCAGGCCCTGCGCCTAAAGGAGCCCCGTGCCCTGAAGCCAGAAGTGTGTGGTGCGCGCTGCGGGAGCGGGTCTGGAGGAGGAGTGCAGTGGCTGCCTGCACCGCAGGAGGTGTGAGTTGAGCGCAGTGTTTCGCTGCGCTGTGGGAGGGGGTGTGTGTGTTAGCTACCTCCAGGGTTTGGCGGATGAGGTAGCTAGGGTTTTTACTGGGGCTTCCCATTGAAACTTGTGTGTGTTTTTTTTTTTTTTTTGCTCAACCAAAATTGATGTCTGCTGCGGGGCCCCATTAAAATTGTTCGAATTGGGCCCTGCTCTTCCTAAAGCCAGCCCTGCTGGTATGAGCAGCCTGTGGCAGAGGGCTAGGTAAGTTCTAGGTAGAGGGCAGAGGGCTAGGGCAGAGGGCTAGGTAAGTTCCAGATTGGGGGTTCCAGTGCCGGGAACAGCTGAGGAGACAGGTAAGGCAGGTCTGCGTGCATCACCTGACGGAGTCTAGGCGACATTTCTAGGAATGTGTCCACGGTGCAGAGTGCAGAAACGCAGACTGAACTGGTGATGAGATCCCCAAAGAGCAATCCTGTTGGGCATCCAATGCATCTGGTGGTGGTGCTACCATCCTTACCATGTCCCTCTTCTTAGCTCTGCCCTCAGAATGGGGAAGTGCAGACAGTGATGCGGTAGGATCTACAGATGGCATCTTGCCTCACTTGGCATCAATCAGTGACAAGGACTTGCTGTGATGCCCACAGAAAGTTTGCAACTCTCATGCTTAAGCTTGTCCTGTACCAGCTGTACCCCCGGAACATCTTAAGGATGGGCTAAGCAGGGCATACGCCACTGGTAGAGGGGGGAGCTCTGCTGGGTTTGATGAGCTGAACTCCTCCATGAGAACTTACACAGGCAGAGAAGATGAGCCTTGCAAGGACTTACTATCTCACAATATCAGAGGGGTAGGCATGTTAGTCTGAATCTGCAAAAGTGGCGAGGAGTCCTGTGGCACCTTATAGACTAACAGAAGTCTATTAGGTGCCACAGGACTCCTTGCCGCTATCTCACAGTGTTCTTCCACGAGGCAGTAAAGACATTGTTGGTGCTCTTCACTCACTGAGAACAAGCAAGGGCACGAAGCACAGATCTTAAACCCCAGAATGTGGGGCACACTCCCTCAGAAAAATTTGGAGGTGGGGTACACCCCAAATGGGGCAAGAG
Organism: Pelodiscus sinensis; assembly: GCF_052426305.1. Taxonomy (NCBI): domain Eukaryota; kingdom Metazoa; phylum Chordata; order Testudines; family Trionychidae; genus Pelodiscus; species Pelodiscus sinensis. The sequence goes on from NC_143055.1 coordinate 92,611,404, forward strand.
GAAATTAATTATGGTAATTAACACTAGTTAACTAACTATATAGGGGTATGTCTACACTACCCTCCTAGTTCGAACTAGGAGGGTAATGTAGGCATACCGCACTTGCTAATGAAGCCCAGGATTTGAATTTCCCGGGCTTCATTAGCATAAGCGGGGAGCCGCCATTTTTAAATCCCCGCTGCTTCGAACCCCGTGCAGCACGGCTACACGGGGCTCGAACTAGGTAGTTCGGACTAGGGTGCCTATTCCGAACTACCGGTACACCTCGTTTCACGAGGAGTAATGGTAGTTCGGAATAGGAACCTAGTCCGAACTACCTAGTTCGAGCCCCGTGTAGCCGCGCTGCACGGGGTTCGAAGCAGCGGGGATTTAAAAATGGCGGCTCCCCACTTATGCTAATGAAGCCCGGGAAATTCAAATCCCGGGCTTCATTAGCAAGTGCGGTATGCATACATTACCCCGCTAGTTCGAACTAGCGGGGTAGTGTAGACATACCCTAGGAAACTAAGAACAATGACTATGTACAACAGTCACTGTAGAATCCACTGCAGGATGACTACATTTTTGTAGCAATGAAAGAGATACAGGGAATTATGGCTCTTTATGTGCGTAGGTCAAATGGACTTCTGTCTAGATGGACAGCACAAGGGAAAAGGCCTGCGCAGGGCTGAATTTCACTCTTATAAGGAGTATGAGCTACCAGTGCTTTAATGAGTCACATGAGCTATCATTCAGCTGACAGAGCTCCCTGGCCCTATCAATCCAGGCCCACTAAACACGTGAATATGCCAGGCCACCCGGAACATGCGGTCACTTTAATCTAGTTATGGAAGTTTCCCATGATTACCTTTTACCACTTCCCCTGGAGCTTTAGTGGAAGGAGGATATTTTGTTTTGTAATGTGTCTTGCTAATGTCAGTGACATGCATATAAACAAATAGAACATGCTGTACATATGATAGCTTGATATTGCTAGAAAACATTAATCTCTCTTTCTGCTGCCTCTCCGGTTAGGATTTATAAAACTACTGTTGTCAATACAACTCCACACATTTTAAAGTTATGAATAATTAAATAATTGTTGGTTGTTTTGCTGTTTGTTTTATTTTACATCCTTTTCTAAACCACAGTTAAAACGTTCCCCCAAATTTAAGCTGGAGAGGGGGAATACAATTACGATACAGTTGCAAAAGATAATCATTTGCATATCTGTGACTGACACAGAAGATCATTAATTAGGCATTCTGAGTATAAGTATATATGTATAAATTAGCATCTATTCATCATTAAACTGTAATGGATTTTTCATATCTGAATATTAACTATGTAGGAAAATTACTAAGTTTTCTAGGTAAGGGCATCAAACAAGAACTGCAGCAGCAGAAGTAAAATGCAAATTAAAAAAACAAATTGTGAGAATGGATACTGAAGAGCTTGATATCAATAGCTACCAATACACCACAGATTAATATTACTTTTTGAAGGATTTTTGGTAAAGATCTCTTCCTCCCTCCTGATGATCAGTGGGCAAGAGTAAGTAGGACTAATGCCCAGTTTTGCCACAAAATCAGGATGGCACAGGGCTTTAAAATAGGATTGTCCCGGCTAAAATGGGATATAAGGTCACCCTGTGTAAAAGTTAATTTGACTTTGCCAAACCTAAGCAGGAGACTTAGAGATCCTTCTGAAGCCCTTTGGAATGAACAGAAAGGATTTGGATTTTCTGAACTCCAGTTTTCCATATAAGAAAAATTCTGTCACTCAGGGCACACAGAATATGTTCCAAAAGGGTATTTCTTCTTCTTCTTGGGTTCAGAACAAAGCTGAGTAAAACAGTATCCCGATAAGGATAAAAGGGGATCAAACTTTTGGAAGAAAAATAAGGCACAGATATTGAACAACTTTGGATTGATGGATAAACAGATATGGATAAACACAGGTCACAGTGGCCAACTCTCTCACCTTGAAGACAGGAGTTATAGCCACTAATGCCTCTTCTCCCTATAATTGTTACCTGTGGTGTAGCTGTACTCATGATAGCAAAATCCCTGATGCTCTTATTCATCTCTCTCTCACTCTCTCTCTTTCTCACTCACACACACCCTCCCGATGCCCCAGAAAGGGGAAGAAGATATCCACAAAAGAAAAGAACATCTTCATTAAATATGTGGGGTAAGAAAGAAAGCAAAGAAGAAAAAAAATCATTTTGGTATCTTCATCAGTTCAGGCCAGAGGATGACAGTGGAAAGTAAGAAGAAAAGGGCACAAACACTGGAGCAAAATACAGGACTATGTAGCACTTTAAAGACTAACAAGATGGCTTATTAGATGATGAGCGTTCGTGGGCCAGACCCACTTCCTCAGATCAAATAGTGGAGATTTCCCATTGGTTGCATCAGAGAGGAGCATCTCAGTGGACTGTACTACTGGCAAGCCAGCCTCAGACTCATATACTAAGGTAATTCTGTGTTATCTGCAACCATTGAGCTGTCTTGCCATTTTAAGCTCTGGCAGAAACAGGTGTATTTTTTAACTTTTTAGTCTAAATTTTTTGAAGATCACTTTGTGCTCACAACACCAGCAGGAATCTGCAAAAATGGGAACAAGGACATCAAAACATAAGAGAGAAAAAATAGTTGGGATTTCCCACAGTGTGAAGTGTATGATGAGTTCAATTTAAAGGTAAGTTTATTGCCAGGAGTATCCACTGATCCGGATTTTACTTCCTCTTCTTCTTCGATGCTTAGCCAATTGGCCTCCATGATCATTCACCATTTGCTCCTTTTTGGCACAACCACAAAGGCTGGACAGCCTCAGAGTCCAACACTGGAACAGACTTGAGGAACCCATGTAATAGGGGAGTTTGCCTCTGGACTGATTCCTCCCCTTAGTTGGTGAAATTTTATCCCGGATGTTACAAGCCAAAATGTTTGCAGGAACATTTTGTGGCATCCTTGCAACATGTCTAAAAAGCTAAGGTGCCACCTGCAGACAACGGCCCACCAGCCTGTAGACCCAAACAACCACAAATATCTGCATTACAGATAAAGCCATTGCACTTTATGCCCAGTATATGATGTTCCCATTTTGTGTGGAAATCCTCCAGCTTTGTCCAGTCTAAGCAGTGTACTATCCATGTTTCACAGCCATACAACAATATAGAAAGGATTCAGCTCGAACAAATTCTGAACTTGGTTGTCATACTAAGATGATGTTGATTCCATATCCATTGTAAATGGCCCATGGCAGTTGCTGTAATGCCAGTCTGATGGAGAACCGGCAGGTGAGAACTGGATTAGCTGTGAGTACCGAATCCAGACAGCAAAAGCTGGAGACTGATCTGACAGTTTCGTTGTTCAAAAGAGCCTGGAGTCGCAGGTAGACCCGGTCCTAGATTTTGCAGTTTTATCTTTGACCATGTAACATGGAGACCCAGTCTTAGCTGACTCCTCCACCATATGCTGGAGTACCTCACAAAACCTGTTGCGGCTCTGTACTGAAAGAACAACGTCATCAGTGTAGTCAAGGTCTGTGAGCAAGAGATCACCAACGTCAATGCCATTTGACCTGCCATTTGTCAGTGCAGCATTATGAAATCCATTGCCTGACAAAAGAGTGCAGGGGCCAGAATGCAACCCTGCCTAACACTGGATACTGACGTAAAAGGCACTGACATCTGGTTCCGCAGATGAACTTGGGCAGTGGTTTCATTATGCAGCTCTTTAATGAAGTCCAACAGAGTGGGAGGGACATGTATGCCCTTTAAGGCCTTCCAGAACACAACATGATCTACTCTACTGAATCAAATGTAGCCTTAAGATCCACAAATGCTATGTACAGATGCTTCCTGAACTCACAATGTATCTCCATCAACAAGCGAAGAGTCAAAACGATGTCTAAGACCCATTCCTCATAAAGTCAGACTGTTGGGGATCACTCTTCAGACTCCCAGGGTACGTCTAGACTACAGGCTTTTGTCGACAGAAGTTTTGTCGACAGATACTGTCGACAAAACTTCTGTCGACAAAGAGCATCTACACTACATTCAGTTCTGTCGACAAAGCAAGCTGCTTTGTCGACATGGTAGTGTAGACGCAAAGGACAGTTTACATGCAATAACACCTTCTGTCGACAGAAACTCTGTCGACAGAAGGCGTTATGCCTCGTAAAACGAGGTTTACCAGCGTCGACAAAACTGCTGAGTTCTGTCGACGTAATGTCGACAGAACTCAGCGGTAGTGTAGACGCAGGTATAGTTTTGTTGACAAAAGTCCACTTTTGTCGACAAAACTCTGTAGTCTAGACACACCCCCAGTGTGCCAACAAAACATATGAGAACACCTTTCCTGGAACAGAGGGCAGAATGATCAGCCGGTAGGTCCTACATTCACTACATGGCACCTTGCCCTTACAGAGTGAATTCACAGTACCGGTCTTCCAGACAGTTGTCATGTGTCTGATTCTCCACAGCAGATGAACAATACCCAGAAGTGATTCTGCTACAGAATCAATAGCACACTTTAGAAGCTCTGAGGGGATGCCATCAGCACTGGCTGCACATCCATTTTTCAATGTAGAGATGGTGTTCTGCACTCCATGCATTAATACAAATGTTTAAATCTAGAACCTCAGTGACTGGCAGGCCATCCAGCTCTGAACAAGCAGCAGCTGGACTATGGTTCAGGACACTGCGCTAGTGGTTCCACCCAGCGTGAGAGAAGGTCAGCATCCGATTTACATGGTCTTGTTTGTCATTCAGGATGCCCACTGTAGTGAATACCTCTTGACCACAGAGACTGTGAATGGCATGGAATTCTGGCTTCAAGTTGCCCCGGCTTAGATATCTTGTAACTGTGGAATACCAGGAAGTTGAATTTTCACTTCAGCTGATTACAAATGTGCTTATCACTGCATTGGAGGACAGCAGCCTTCAATTTAATTATCTGGAAGGCCTCTTCAGATATCTATGGTTGATGCGCTGAATGCCTATAGCCAATCATCTGCTCAGCAGATTCGTAAGAACAGAAGTGAACAGAGATCACGCAACCTCCATGTCGTCTGGCAGATTAGAATCTATTGCTGACATTAATATAAAACCTGCTTGCTAAACCTGGCACTTGGAGTGCGTCATTGTCAAACTGCATCATCTTACTTGCTCACTGGAGCATCAACACCATTCAGGCGACTGCTAGATGGTGATCTGTGTTCACCACACATTCAGCACCAGAATATATTCTACAGGAGGTGAAGAGATGCCACCCCTCATGTAATGATGTGGTCCAACTCCTTCTGAGTGATGCCATCATGAGAGATCCATAACATCTGGTGCATACATTGCCACTTGAACCATGATCTAAGAATGGAAGGATTCTGGAAGGCACAGAATGTAAGCAAGTGGAGAGAGCTGTTCAAACCCAGTTTGCAAAGAACCAGGAACTGCATTTAGGCCAATCAGGATGACGAGATTATCATGCGGAGGGACTATGCATACTGGTCTTGAAATTATCTTGAACTGAGTCAACAGATTCCTGTGTCAGTGCATACTATACTATGATAGTAAGGTAACCATACCAATGTTTAAGACAAGCAGTAAGTAAATGAGGAGACACCAGCATCTATGTTGTCAGGGAGGTACTGGCATCTCCTAGCAGTAGTAGTGCTATCCCATATACAGCAAAACTCCAATTGTCTGGCATCCAGTGGTCTGGCACTCCTGATAGTCCAGAAGCGCCGCCCTCTCCCACGCTGCGCAGTTCCCCACTGACCCCCCCACTCCTTATAGCCCCCCTTCCGGTACTCCAGCATATCTGATAATCCGGCACCCCCTGGGTCCTAAAGGTGCCATATTATCGGAAGTTTACTGTAAATGATTGGGACTGCCAGAGTACAGAAGCAAAGGATCTTCCACATTGTGATATCTGCGATCTACTAGTTCTGCGACTGATGTGCCAAGACAGTCCCTTTCACATGAGACCAAAACATAATGACCATGCCTGTGAAGAATTCCAAGTTGCAATTTTGGTAGATAGGTGGATTGTTCTCAGCAACTTCCTTCACCTTGGACAGCTAGGTACAGCTGCTGCCCCACATCTGGATTTACTATTGGGATGTAACAAGCAGTAGAGATTGCAGGGATGGAAGAAAGAATAACAGAGAAAGGCTTATCAATTTGCATTTAACCTCTTAGAGCAATTTGCTTCCTACATCATGCATTAACCCGAATGCTTAATCTGTCCCAACTTGTTTTTAGTTCAGACACTGATTTTTTTTTCTTCTTCAGACATGAAGAAGAGCTCTATATGGCTCAAAGTTTGTACTTTCCATCCAGGGGAAGTTAGTCCAATAAAATACATTACCTCACCTGCTTTGTCTTTCCATTTAACTTAATAGGCACAGCTTTGTACCAAGTTCAGAAAGGGCGGATTTTTTTATTATGATTAAATAAATATTGCTAGAGAAGACAATCTGCAGAAACCAGCAACCAAAAGACACATCAGAGGAAGCCACTACACATATATGTTCAAAAGCTTCAGAGGAGTAGCCAAGTTAGTCTGTAACAGGAAAAACTTAAAAAACAACAAACAGTCTAGTAGCACCTTAAAGACTAACAAAACATGTAGATGATAATCCGGTCATCTGAAGAAGTGGCTTGTACCCATGAAAGCTCATGATACCATCTACATATTTTGTTAGTTTTAAGGTGCTACTAGACTATTTGTTGTTTTTTAAGTATTTACACATATATGGTTAGTGAAAGAATGAAGGGAGGTCCAGGTCATTGCCTTGCAGCTTTCTTCATGAGCTCGTGTTCCTCAGTGCTTAGGAAGCTGTTAATAAGCTGGTTGAATGGGCGTGAATGCTTCAAAGAAATGTGTTCAAAGATAGAATAAGATTCTTTGATTGAGACTTTGATCTAGATAAAGTGGCACTTCCGAACAAATTCTGCTCTGTGAGCTGCTGTAACAGTATAATTTGGTGCACCCCACTCCCCCCATCCTTTTATGTAATATGCATTGGCTTCAGAGAGATCAGCTGATTTCTTTGAAAGCATGGTCCTGGTGGGATGGTGTGGGTCAGAAAAAAAGGAAGAGATATCTTTTCTTTGACATGGAAGGGGGAACACCACCTTCAGTATTAAATCCAGAAATGTTCTGGGCATGACTTTGTCCGGGATTAATTGCAGGAGGTGTTCCTTGCAGTAAAAATGGTCAGCACATGGATTGTGCTGATGCAGGTTATTCTGATGAAGAAAATCAACTTAATTTAAAAAAAAAATGGAGACTCCCACTAAGGTTCAATTTGGGGGGGAGGCTTTTACTTAAAACTTGAGGGTCTGGGTTATGGTTCCATTACCGTACCTCGGAATGCCCTTTCATTAGTTTCAAAATGGACTTTGTCAGAATTGCTTCAGCTCCAGCTAGAGCAAAACTCCTTACACAACTTGAACTTAATTGAAATATTTGGTGCCTGCTGATATGTTCAAACAAATTCACCAGATCTTGATTATGCACTGGCAATTAAAGCCATTAAGTCAGTAGACAGACAGCAGGTTATTTCATTGCTATTTGACAAAGCCAGCCGTCTTTCTTTCCCTCTTCTATGTGACAGCCCTGTAATTAGCAGTAATCAAATACTATTTGTGCTAGGTGTTGAGAGTTTGCTTCCTTAGCCAGGAAGGTATCTCTGACAGCCAATTTCAGAATGTGGAAATGTACCTCTGGTCAGAAGATACACAAGATACAAAAGGCAAGGAAAACAGAGCAACACTAGGAAGGACTTCTTGCTTACTGTAGCTTCTGCAGCTTGTGTTTGAGAGCCAGATTCACAATTGAGAATAGTTTTAATTTCTGCAAGTTAGATTTAAAAATAATAATGAAGTTGAATTACAAAAGGCTGATCAAGTAATATTGTGCAATATAATGTATAATTATAATTATACTTAGCATTTATATATTCTCTGCTTGAGAAATGCTTGTAACCGCCATTAGCATTAATGGGAGTTCTGCTCATGCATCAAGCAGAGACTAAAGCCTAATAGTGCATTACATCTTCAAAGTGCTGTACAAACATTAACTAATTAATCTTCATAACCACCCTACGTGGTAGGTGAGTAAATGACATATGAAACAGATATCTGAGCTAGCCCAACAGGAAGACAGCACCACTCTGTGCCCTCTTATAGGGTAAGTCTACACAGTAGTGCGTACCTCGAAATAAGCTGCACAATTTGAGCTACGCAAACTGCATAGCTTATTTCGATAGTTTTTTTTGAAATTTGGTGCTGTCTACACAGCACTTATTTCGAAATAAATCGCTATTCCTCTGACTTCCTCAATCCTCGTACAACGAGGTTTACAGGAAGTCGGAGCAAGAAGCCCGTTATTTTGAATTTATTTTGAAAGAACTGGCTTCTTGGGTTGACAGCGCATAACGTTATTTTGGAATAACAGATGTTATTCCAAAGTAACTCTGCTGTGTAGATGTACCCATAGAGAACTAGTATCAGAGGGGTAGTCGTGTTAGTCTGGTTCTGCAAAAGCATAGAGAACAGATATTCATCATGTTTTCACTGATATACCCAATTAAGCTCTATTTTATAGACCTGAGAGAGGTGAGAATAGTGAGCCAAGTTCACCGAAGCTGACAAAGACAGGAACACGTGTCATCTTTTACTGCCACTTTGACTCCTTGTTGATATAACTGCCCCTTGCCCTACCTGGGCGGGGGGGAATGGATCCACTGGACCCTGCAATGGAGCTGCTGAAGGGATGTGCTGATTTACAGCATCCTTTGGCCTCCTTTTCCACAGTTCTTCTCGGTTGATGCCATCTACTGTTTGATCCCTGCCCTCACTTCCTGATGCTGCACAGCAGAGTCCATGTTCCTTCTGGCGGACTTCCTGCTTCTGACCCTCTGACACATTGGTTAGCATTCCAAAGTAGTAGATCAGGAGTTTAATAATAAAGATGTTACAAGCTGAACACCAGTTATATCACACAGAATGTGCAGCGAGTGTAACTTTCAGAGCATGAAACTGTTTTAATACCTGACAAGGTCCAAGGAAGCAGGAGTCTATCGTGTTGGTTTAATGAATAAGCTATCACATTTTTAAAAGAACTCACAGCTACAAAAACATAGAAAATTCAGCACTGTTTTGGAATAAGAAGCTGAAATATAAATGAGAAGGGTAAAACTAGAATTGCAGACCAGATTCTTAATGAAAATATTAAAATGTATCTCTTTTCATTTTCTTTGTGCTCCACAATGTTTAACAAGACATACACAACAATGAGGTAGGCAGATTCTGTAGGAAACTAGTTATTATGTAGCTTATCCAAGGCCTCAGAGAATATCAGTGTCAGAGCCAAGATTGAATTGAAGTTCCTGGTTCCTTGATCCATTCTCAGACCACAGCAATCCCTGATAGACTGGGTTTAATTATTAAAGAGGACTCAACCCATTTATGACTGCACAACTTTGCTCCCACCAATATCCAGCTGCACTTGGGAAGTGTGAGCATAGGATGATCAGTTGGCAAAAGCAAACGGGACTAATGCCCAGTTTTGCAAAAACAAGTTGGGATGGCTGGGACAGGGCTTTAAAATGGGACTGTCCTGGCCAAAATGGGATATATGGTCACCCTGAGTAAAAGTGAATTTGATGTTGCCAAATCTAAGCAAGAGACTTAGAGATCCTTCTGAAGCCCTTTGGAATGAACAGAAAGGATTTGGATTTTCTGTAGTCTCATTTCCTATACAAGTAGAATTTTGTCACTCACAGCACACAGAATATGTTTTTTTCTGTTATATCAAACACCCAAATAATCCGGCAAAATCAAAGGAACACCTTTTCAATAGCATATACAGCTTTCCTTTAAAAGTTGTCTAGGCTATAGTAGTAGGCTGTAGGTTGCTCAGCTGATGGGTTTGAGAAGGGGATTAATATGCAATACCATGGCTTTATTTTGCCATACTCTGGTCAGAATGCATACTGTATCTCTTATACATGTACTTATTTAAGCAATATTATTGAAATTTTAACCAAGCTAGGACTAATCTCCACAGCATTGATCTCCTGGTAAGTGTAGACAAGGCCTTAGTGTCCACAATTCTAATATATATAACAATATGTTGAGGACAAGAGCCTGCATGCAGGTATTTCATTTTACACTTCATGGTAATATTTTTGATTCCCCAAATATTGAGAGCAGCAGTAAATGTACAATTCTACGTTGGATATCTAGATAATTGATGTTTAGTGCCCCTTGGAGTCAAAAGTATTTGAAGTACCCAATGCACTCCAAGTGCTTCCATAGCTTTGGATAAGGATATATTTGCCTTTGCAACAGGCTCAGATGTCCCCACTGTCTTTGTCTTTTTGTGTGCTGTAATGAGAAACTTCTAAATGCCTTTGTAAATCTGGCCCCTCGGTCTGACCACACAGAGACAGGAGGACCTAGACTTAGATGAAGCCCTCGTCTGGTCCAGCTAGACAATTCCTGTGTTTATATTCCACTGCTAATGAGCAAAATGAAAAAATAGAGATGGCAAGGTTTTGGAACTCAAATACAATTGCATCACAGGTAAGACGTCTCCACTTCAAAACCAAAAATTAGCTTTATGAAGCTTGGGTTCCACTCAATTTTCTAGACACTGGGCCAGATTCTGCTCTCACTTAACTCACTCCACTAATATCAGTGAATCAGCTCTAAATGCATAGCAATGTAATGGCCCAGAAATTGTAGTAGGCCTTGTTTGAGTTCTTTCTTTCATTCCATTAATGCCAGTCAACTTTCTTAATTTTTGCAAGGAGGCCAAGGAGAACAAATGTTATTGATGCAGATGACACCAAAAGAAAGAGAGAAACAAGTGGTGGAGCATTTTCAAGTTGTCTTGATTTTAAAGATCCTACATATTGTAATAGAGGGAAAAATCAGAATTGCTTTCTCTTTCCAGAAAATTGAAAAGAAATCCCTGCTATAGTGGGATAAGGGATTTTTTGTTTGTTTTTTGTTTTTTTCTTGACAATCCCAAGGTCTATGTAATTGCATGACCCTATTAAGCTAAGCAGTTTGGCCAACACGTTGAAAGGTCAGAATTCATTTCACATAATCGAGAGCACTTGAAAACATTGCCGTGCTTTTTTTTATCATAGAATCATAGAACTGGAAGAGACCTTGTGAGGTCATTGAGTCCAGTCCTCTGCCCCCACGGCAGGTCGGAGACCTTCTAGATCATCCCTGAAAGATGTCTATCTAACCTGCTCTTAACTATTTCCAATGATCGAGATTTCGAAACATCCCTGGGCAATTTATTCCAGGCAATTTAACCACCCTGAGAGTTGAAGTTTTTCCTGATGTCCAACCTAAATTTCCTACTTGCAATTTAAGCCCATTGCTTCTTATCCTATCTCCCTCCTCCTTGCAACACCCCTTTAGATAACTGAAAACAACTATCATGTCCTCTCTCAATCTTCTTTTTTCTAAACTAAACAAGCCCAATTCTTTCAGCTTTCCCTCATAGGACCTTTCTAGACCTTTATAATCATTTTTGTTTCTCTTCTCTGGACCTTCTCCAATTTCTCCACATCCTTCTTGAAATGTGGTGCACAGAACTGGACACAATGCTCCAACTGAAGCCTCATCAGTGCAGAGTAGAGCACAAGAATGACTTCTCCTGTCTTGCTCCTAGCACTCATTTTAATGCATCCCAAGATCATGTTTGCTTTTTTTGCAACAGTGTCACACTGTTAACTCATATTTAGCTTGTGGTCTACTATGACCCCTAGATCACTTTCAGCAATACGCCTTCCTAGACAGTCGCTTCCCATTCGGTATGTGTGAAACTAATTGTTCCGTCATGAGTGGAGTACTTTGCATTTGTCTTTATTCAGCTTAATCATATTAACCTCAGACCATTTCTCCAGTTTGTCCAAATCATTTTGAATTATGACCCTATTCTCCAAAGCAGTTGCAACCCTTCCCAGCTTTGTATCATCTGCAAACTTAATAATAGTACTCTCTATGCCAATATCTAAATCATTGATAAAGATATTGAACAAAACCAGTCCCAAAACAGACCCCTGCAGAACCCCACTCGTTATGCCCTTCCAGCATGACTGTGAACTGTTAACTACTCTCTGAGAACGGTTATCCAGCATGTTATGCACCGACCTTACAGTTCTGGATACTGTTCATTTTCTATCCCAATCTATTTATTTCCTGTTGCTAATTACTTGACTGCAATACAGAAACACTAGAAAATGTTACCAGTTCTATAGCTTCTCAAGCCAGTTATCATTGCAATACTGCCCGAGGGCCTGATTCTGTAATGAGTTCTGCATGGGCAGATCCTTGTGCTCTTAAAGAGTTCTATTGGAGTCAATGGGGCTCCCCACAGGGACAACTCAGAGCAGAGTCAAGCCCTAGTTCCTGAGTTTGTGTTTTAATGTAAACAAAAAAACCCTCTCCTGGTTACAAAATAAAATAATGGGCCTTCCCTTCCCACCACCAAAACCCTACAAAGGGAGCCGGAGGAACTAACTGAATATTTTAGTGCACAGAAGCCAACTCATCCTCCCTGTAGAAGAGAGGGACTAAGCAGCTTCATAGAAAAAATAAAGGACTCAGGCTCTCATCTAGCAAGAGAACTCATATGGAATCCTGGCCCCAAACCTGTGGCTCTCAAATCATCACAACATCAACTAATTCCTTTGTGTGACATCCACCACCTTTTCCTCAGCAAACATGACTGGCTCTGCAAGCATGCATCCATTGATAGAGCCCCGAGTGGATACAAAATTTGTATCCCCATCCACATCTATATCTGCAAAATGAGTCGCAGCTACCTGCACTGACATCCATGGATGCGAATACCCACAGATATCCCCAAATTTGCAAGGTTCTAAATATAAAATGTGTATCTGCATCCATAGCCACAAAAAGGAGCTGTGGATATTCGCATCCACATACTCATAGATAGAAAGTGGATATCTGCAAATTTGCAGGGCTCTACACATTGAACCCCAGTCCATAATCATAGATAATCTACCTCCACAGAAGCACAGATCAAAAATTAACATTACATGGAATCATATCAAATTATGAGGGGAAACCCACAGGAAATTGATTTCAGAGGTAGCCACATTAGTCTGTTTCAGTAAAAACAACAGGAGTTCAGTCTCTGAGGGGTAGCGGTGTTAGTCTGTATCTGCAAAAACGAGGAGTCCTGTGGCACTTTAAAGACTAACTGATTTATTTGGGCATAAGCTTTCATGGGAAAAAGTTCCTATTGTTGGGTGAGTTAACAATTATGTTATGGCATACGCTTTCATGAGTTACAGCTCACTTCATCAGATGCACGAAGTAAAAGAAAAAAGAAACACATAGTAGGAATACAAAGATGGGAATGTTACATCAGAGCTAATTCAATCAGGCTGGTTGTGGATAAGAAGGTGAGAGGTCTCCAAAGGGGGGGGCGGAGGGAGCAGACTGTCTAAAGCAGCTGCCTACAGAATTCCTTTTGAAACACAAGAGAATCTGCATAGAGGGCTTCCATCAACCCAGGAGCAGAGAGAAGCATACAGTACAGGCTCTGCTCGCCTTATCCTTCAATATTCTGCCCTATATGATTGTAGTTGCCACACTTTTCCACCCTCTGTGCCTTGTGGAGGGGACCATAATGCCCACTGTTTTGAAGCAAAGGGTTTCAGAGTGAAAACATTCCAGAAAGTTGTGTTCTTGCACACTGTGTTCTCTTTTCTCCCCTTTTTAAATCATGCAGGATAGTTCTATTAAGATTTATTTGCAGATCTTTACCAACAAGCACACCTGCTTACAAACAGTACACTACAGTATGACTCATAGCAAAAGAAAGTTACTGTTCAAAGGGTGGGAGGTGAGGAGACGTGTAAAAAATGTCTGGCGAAGCAATGTGATTAACCTGAGAGATAATGTTTAAAACATGATATTGCTGGTGTCTTTTTGCCACTACACAAGCTAAAAGCAATAAATCAAAAGCAAAAACAAGGCATCTCCCCCAGCACAAATTACATTAAAACAGTAACTGACTAAGTCAGGCTGGGGGTGTGAGGGGAGAATTAAATTAAGGTTAATACACACTAGCAAAAATTTTACTCACCCACTCAAGGTAAGTAATATTTTTGATGGACAAGTAAACAAACATCATATATTTTTTCATCACACACATCATATTAAAGGGCAACTGAGTTGTTTTGTGCATGGGCAGATATAGTTTTAAAGAGATGGTTTACTATTCAGGGTTTGGGTTTTTCATGTATTCACATATGATTAATTTTTGTATTGTGACATAGCTCCAACTTCTGCTCTTAGATACACTGGCACAGGTAGAGCAGCGGTTTCCAACCTTTTCCAGATGGGGACCCATTTTGACAATTCAGGAAGCAGGAGCGGCCTGAGGCAGGCTGCGGCAGCTGGCACCCCAGGCGGAACACGCGATCAGCGCCCCTGCCTGCACAGCTGCCAGTGGGGTGATGTCATCATCGGGTGCCCCATGCGCCCCGTGACGTCATCATTGGGCACCGTTGAAAGTGGCGCCCTCGGCGATGGCTAAGTTGGCCTATAGTCATGGGCCGCTCCTGTCAGGAAGACTTGGTGACCCTCCTTCCATGGGCAATTTAAAAAGATCCACCTCGGGAGGTACCTGGTGACCCTTTTGAAATGTAATGGCGACCCATGTTTGGGTTGCTACCCATAGGTTGGGAAACACTGGTCTAGAGTAACAGGTTTATCTGAGACTTTCAGTGGGGACATATGCTGCAGCAACAGAACAGAATTTGGCCCATTAACCTTTCATAGGGCAACCTTCATTTTAGCTGTTTTCTGGAGGATTTTTTTGTGTTATAAAAAAGGGAGAATCTGTGCTATTGAAGGTAAACAGATAGGGTTGCCAGGTGTCCGGTTTTGAAACGGACAGTCCAGTATATGAGCTTTCTGTTAGGGAAACAAATTGAGAAAATATAACTGAGAAAATATAAGTGTTCGGTATTTTCTAAATAAGATGTAATGTAGATTGTGATGTAATGTCACGTGTGTCCGGTATTTTTGTTGAAACTATCTGGCAACCCTTAAACAGAGGGAACACATTCCTGCCTCTGCCTTTTGTGGGCTACATTTAATTTCGCTGGCACATCTCTTGTTCACAGGAACGTTAACAAGACAGGCTTGGTATTTACATGACTGAATTTGTCAGTTCCAGTATCGTCTGTCCTAATGATGGAATTTCTTCCCGTTTATTCATGTGTAGAATAAAACTATTTCTGAAAGGTTCCTGAATTCTGTGTGGTTTCCCATGTCTATACAGTTAAAGTTCTTTCAGGACTTTAGAATCATGGAAAATGACTAAATCAGAGACCTTGACTTCCTGAAAATAATACCAACCATAAGCCAGGTGTCCTTGAATGCCAAAAAGATCAAATGCATTTAGAATCCGAAATGCAATTTTTCATTAAAAAAGTCCATCTATGAATTTTAGGTATTTCCAAGACACCCATCACCTTGGCAACTACCCTGATACTTAAATGAAATTACACACAAAAATATCTGCACTGTGGTTAACAAATGATCAAAATATTCTCTCTCAAGCTTCTTTGGAAAAGACTGTAAAGTGGATGTAAACACTAAAACAAGCGTAGTCTTTCAGTCACTACAGGAAAAGAAAAAAAAGCACAAACAAAGAGTAAGAATAGAGTCTAGCTACTCCTGAGTATGCAGACTCTCTTTGGTCAGATCTACCCTAGAAAGTGTTTCTGAATATAGATATCCAAGCCGGCGCCATTTTTAAATGCCGGCTAGTTCGAACCCCGTGCCGCGCGGCTACACGCGGCACGGAGTAGCTAGTTCGGATTAGGCTTCCTAATCCGAACTAGCTGTACTGGAGTACTGGAACGAGGAGTACAGCTAGTTTGGATTAGGAGGCCTAATCCGAACTAGCTACTCCGTGCCGCGTGTAGCCGCGCGGCACGGGGTTCGAACTAGCCGGCATTTAAAAATGGCGCCGGCCGGCTTCATGCAAATAAAACCTGGGAAATTCAAATCCCGGGCTTCATTTGCAACTGCGGATGACTACATTACCCCCGCTAGTTCGAACTAGCGGGGTAGTGTAGACATACCCTTAGACATTGTCTGTAGACCCAAAGGGTGTGGACACCACCAGTTTAAAACCAGGGGTATATCGAAACAAAATCCACACAGAATATATTCATTTATTATCTATTTGCTAGAGCCCTTTAGACTTTTAAAAATAATCTGCACAAAACTGTGCCTTGCTTTTATTTCCTACCACTTACCTAAACTACTTTGAATACACCCAAATAATATCTTCCCTTCTGCTTCATCATTAACTTCTTCTTAGACAGATATCTGGTTTACACCATAGAAATCAGATTTGGAGATGGAACAATGGAGAGAATAAACTACCAGCTACAAGTCTAGCCCAAACCGACATTACTTCTGGTAAATACAAAATAAACTTTCAAAATTCAGAAGGCTCAGGGACAGTATTTTAAAAGGCTGTTGCATACACGCTGCCCAAAAGCCCATTTGGTACAGCTAGCACACTGTATCCACAAACTGTATGGCACAAGGGACAACACGAAGAGGAAGTGTAGGGGGAGGAGGCAAGGAAAACCCAGAGAACTGCTGAAGAGGGCTGCAGACACAGGAGCTGAGTCAGCCGCAGACAGCAGCTCTGAGCTCTTTAGCTGAGTAAATGAGAGGCTGCGGGAGAGTGCTCTGTGGGCCCTGCAGTGATTGATTCCACTAATGACAGGGCTTTGTGACTTTTCACTAGTCAGTAATAGCTGGCTGAATGGGCAGAGGAAGAAGCTTGCTGCGCGAATAAATGACTAATGATCTGCAAACCCACCTCCCCTCCCCGTTTCCCCGATACAGGACAATGCTGGCTCCGGTTTCCCTCTTTTTCAGCTTGTTTTACACATCCATGCCACCATGAGGAGTGAAAATGCTGCGTGTTTAAAGGCATTCTCCCACCCGCCCCCCAACAAACCTGCTGCCTCTGATCTCTGTTCTCATGCAAAGCACAACTGAAAAATAAATTACACAATTTGTTTCACTGGCCCCTTCTGTGATCATCAATACACAGATATTCTGTCAGGAGAGGCAACAAAATTAAGGAAGCTGTTGAGAACAAAATAAAAGATAAATGCCTTCTGTTCTCAACAGCACTGCAGGGGGGAGGGGGGCAGAGGAATGAGGATCTGTTTAAGTCTCCCTTTGTCCTCTGCTCTCCCCATTTCTGTTTCTTCCTTTAAGTGTCACAACATTTGAGGCCCTCACTCAGAGAAAGGAAGACTCACATATATTTCCTTGTAGCACCACACTGTGCTAGGAATTCATACATGAATGACCCCCCCCCCCCAATATCTTTCTTACTATATATTTTAGAAATGTGTTTCTCTCTCTCCATCTGTGAGCCCATTTGTTCAAGAACTCCTCCTAAACAGTAAGAGCTAGGACTACCAAATTTGGTATGCAGCTTCCTCTTATCATAACTTAAAACAGGGTCAGGGTTTAGTTGTCTCAGGACAATGGGATGTGCCTGAAATGTGATTGTGTCTCATAATACAGCATAATAGGGGAGTGGTCTGGAAGGAGGGACTTATACTGTAGAATAACCACAGGGAGGAAGCAAGGGGCCAGAGATAGGGACCAGACAGCTATAATCTCATTGGGCCAGTAGGAGGCAGGGGAGGAGAAAGGAACAGCTGTTTACTATATAGTTCAGAGAGTTTGTCTCTCTGTGTGTCTGCCTGTGTATCTGTCTGTCCCCTAGCTGGGAGACATGCAGCCCTACCTCAGCTGTGCCTGCTGTTTTTGCAGCAGCCATGGACAGGCTGCTGTGGAGAGAGAGTGCTGGGGTTGTCCTCTCTCTCCTGCATACTGAACACCTCATTCCCCAGCTCCACCCCAGAACAATGATTTAAATGAAGAAAAACAAAACTTATATGCGTTAAGGATCCAAGCAGTGACAGGTAAATCTTCTAGCCATTCCATCAATAAGGATCTTAATCTCACTAAAGACGTAAGCGCTGTCTACCAGAAGGCAATCTGCACCAGTGTAACTGCTGATGTAGTTACACCAGCACAATCCCCTAACAGAGACAGTCTGTGTCAAAGAAGGGGTTAGCCAGGATATCTTAATCCAGTCACATGCTGAAATAAGGTACACTGGCACAAATTCCAGTTTGCACCAGTTCAGCAGGTCTACATTAGGGGTTTGCATTGATGCAACTATATCAGTATAATTATACAATCTTAATATAGGATGGCTGGGCCTTCCTATGGAGGCTTAGTATACAATTAAAATCTACACTGTCATAGCTATGTTGGTAAGGGGTCAGAAAAAAAACCAACTATCCACACCACTGACTGATGTAGCTATAATGATAAAATCCCGTGGCTATGTCTACCCTGCAGGCTTTTTGTGCAAGAACAGTTGTTCTTGTGCAAAAACTTGCAGAGCGTCTACACTGCACGCACGTTCTTGTGCACGTAAATTTACAGTAAAGCATTGGAAAGCAGGGCTTCTTGCGTAAGAGTTATTCCTTTCTCCACAAGGAATAAGCCCTCTTGCGCAAGAGCTCTTCCACAAGAAGGCCATATAGACAGGCAACAGCGGTTTCTTGCGCAAGAAACCCCTATGGCTAAAATGGCTATCAGAGCTTTCTTGTGCAAGAGAGCGTCCACACTGCCATGGATGCTCTTGCACAAAAGCACATGGCAGTGTGGATGCGCTCTTGTGGAACCTTTTGTACAAGAACTCTTGCGCAAAACAGTTCTTGCGCAAGAACCCTGCAGTATAAATGTAGCCCAAGTGTAGATACAGCTTTTTAAAGAGAAGAATGCTTCTGTCAGCATAGTTAATATTGCTTGGGGAGCAGTGTTCCCTGTAAGCTGTGCGCTTGGGTGGCCACTTAGGAGAGATTCAAATGCCGCCCAGCTGATTAGCAAAGTGCCTACAGCTGGCAGCAGACATTAGCATGTGTTGCTATGGGTGGTGCACATCCACCCATACCTTAGGTGCCTATAACAAAATGTATGCTGCACATGGATGGAAAAAAAATATAAGGAACATTATTGGGGAAATGGTGTCTCTACACCAGCCTGAAAACTCCATTTATTGGCATACACTGAATCTACACTAGGGGGCTATGCAGGAATAGCTATGTTGGTATAGGTTCTGTTCTGTAGATAAGACAAAGCCTTTAGCCTGATCTACACTTAAAATTTAGGTTGACACATCTATGCTGCCCAGGGATGTAAAAAAATCACACCGCTTTCTGACTGATGTAGTTATGCTGCCCAAACCCTACTACAAAAGCAGATATGTCTACAAAAAGTTGCAGCTACATTATAAAGTAATGTCACCATAGTTAGAGCAATGTGGCTATGCCAGTACAGTCCCCATAAAGTAGACATACAAATTGTGTAGTGCGTGCTACCAAAAATATTTTCATTGACTTTAATATCTGCTAAAACAGACTCAAATTTATGATTTGGGTGGTAAAATGTTAACATAGAAACATATTAAAAGCTCTTTGACAACACAGTACTCAGCAGTTGTGATGTACATTTTAAAAATAGACATTTCATTTTGCAACTTTTTAAATTCTTTATTCCTATTTCTAACTACACTGGACCAGCAGCTCTTCCAGCATTTGTGACTTGTTCAGCAGTCAAGGGGAATTTTGGAAGCATAAGTACAGCAATATGAGCTTTCAAAGTCTTCATCAGAATATTAAAATCTTTATCCTTTAATCAGTGCACACACTAAAATCCCATTAATGTTAAAAGGAGTTACAGAAAAAAATCCTTATCCATCAGTGGGAATACAGAACTCTTTATAGATAAATTAAGCTCTCCAAGTCCTTATGGATACTGGAGGGGCAAATCTGGTCTGTTCCATGTGTACAAAATCCAGAGGAATTTCACTGAAGTCAGCGAAAAAAATTTGAATTTATACAGTAGTATTCAGAGCAGAATCTGGTCCAGGGATTACAACTAACAAAGTGGCACTTACAAGGCCCTAGACACATATGCCATACTCCCTCATATTGTACAGAATTACACAGATTACAATAGCCTGACTTATATATGACTCACAATTACACAAATGGAGAGATCAGATAGATTTTATTTTGGTCTGGATTATAAGACAATAGTAATAGATTTACTGTTAATATTTACATGGATATGTGTCAGAGTGCTGATTATGGTTTAAGCAAAGGAAGAGTCTTGGAATCCTTTTCTTGTTCTACTACAGTGCATTTAGGTAAGTCACTTCACCTCTCTGTGTTTGTTTACCCATCTCTAAAACAGGGTTAGTCATAAAATGTGTGTCAAAGGTCTGTAAATTCACATTTGTACAAATGCTTTGAAATCCTCACACAGCCCGTATGGAAAATACACCAAATTTGATAATGGTGAATACAATTATGCTTTGGAGAAATTACTTTAAACTCCTACTTAATTCACAGAATGATTTTGTTTCTATAGGTTTTGTGAGCCATCCTACAAAATCCTATGTCAGAGATATTAATTGACACTTGGGAGGCACTATCTTACTATGCTGATGAGGGTCATTTAGGAGTTTCGCAAAATTCTCTACTAAGAAATTCTCTGTAGGATAACTAAGAGCAATATAAAAGATGTAATTTTAAATTAAATTCTATAACATCTTTCCATAAAGGGAAAGGTGCTTGATAAAAGCATTTCCCCCATTTCCCCCCTAAGCATAGGTGCTAACTTTCTCTCTAGCCAGGAGGTTCTCAACTCCCCCGACCCCAGGCCCTGCCCTCACTCCACCCCTACCTAAGCCCCTGCTCCGCCCCACCTCTTTCCATCTCTGCCGGCATTCAACTCCTTACCCCAAGTCTTAGCCTCGCCTCTTCCCTACCTCCTCCCCCCTGAGTGCACCACATCCCTGCTCCTCCTCCTCCTGGACCTTCCTGATCACCACAAAACATCTGTTCACAGTGGGCGGGCACCCCTGAGAAGTTGAGCAGCAAGACTTCCAGTGGGTGAGAGGTGCTGGGGGAAAAGGAAGCTTGGTTGCTGGTGGATGCTAGACACCCACTTATTTTTAACCCTGGGTGCTTCAAGCCCAGAGCACAAATGGAGCCTATGCCTCTAAGAATATTCTGTATTTGTCTGTGTGTGTGGATGGGAGGGTGATCTGCAAGGTGAAGCAGCAGAACTTTTTGATTCTATCAAAAAAAAGATTTTTCAGGTTCTGAGGCTTTAGACCAAAGTTCTAAATTTTCAATAGACAACAGACACTTTCCATGAAAACTCTGCTTAGTTAAAAACCACATTTTGACAGCAAACTTTGGATCAGCCCTTCATATATTACACACACACACACACACACACACACACAACCTACATCTTGGTGTTCTCTGTGCCCCTGTACTTGAGGCATTAAGTACAACAAGCTTCCTTCAGAAACCATATTTAGAAACCACGTTGCTCACTGCTGAAAGAGGAACCTTATCATCATGCCCATATTGAGCTAAGTTCCATGCTATTATTTAAAAGACAAACCTTATGACAGTTCTATGTCAAATGATAAAAATGGATTCCTGAAATCTTTCTGATAGGCTGCAAACTTCTGTGGAGCTTCTAAAAATGGGTTTATATAACATGGAAGAGATATGCAGATGAACTCCACCATAAAAGGCCTATTTCTGTTTGTGTCATTCCAGTGATTAGTACTAACAGTTTCAATGGAATTAATTGTGCAAGTAGAGAGAGCCCTGCATGGATACAAAATTAATATTCATATCTGATCCACAATCCACAAACATGGTCTGCAAATATAAAGCAGATATCCACAGATTTGCAGGTCCCTACAAGTATGGAGAGCACGATTTGATGATAGACACAAACAGAAACCTGTAAAACATAAAAATAACATGCAACCTGTGGACTTATCAGGAAAATGATGCTTTTGTTGAAAGAGGGTTGGGCATACAGGAGAAAGAGGAACAGTGAAAGAGAAAAAAGCCTAATTCTGATCTCACAAGACGTCTATGATGTGTTACTATATTGGTTTCAATGGGGTTATCCTTTGATTTAGGTTCTGATTCATGAAACCATTTAAGCATATGCTCAAAGTCCACCTCTGTTCAAGACAGCACTTTGGCATATGGTTAGCCTGGGGTGCGTCTACACAGCAGAGCTTAACTCAAAATAAGCTACTCAATTGAGCTATGTCAACTGCGTAGCTTATTTCAAAATAGGTATTTTGAATTTGGGAGCATCTACACAGCACTTATTTCGAATAGAGCACTCTTCCTCCAACTTCCCTTACTCCTTGTACAATGAGGGTTACAGGAGTCAGGGTAAGAATCACTCCATCTTGACACTATTTTGACATTATTTTGAAATAACTGCCTTCTGTGTAGACGCAGACTAAGTTATTTCAAAATAATGTTGCTGTGCAGATGTACCTCTGGCATCCCAGCCAAGAAGCAAAGGACGAATGGTGTCAGAAAGAGGGCTACTGTACCTGTCAGTTTTCGAAAAGGCCCTGCACAGGTCAAGGTTGGAAAACATTGGTGAGACTCTGTAGGGGAAGGCCCTGCTGCTGCCTCGGTTGGCCACTTCTGTGGATAAAGGATATTAAGTCTTCACTGCCTTCAAACTGGTACCTTCCATAAATAAAAAACTCAGTTAAAAAACAAAATAAAATTCACAAAAAAAAGTTACAAGATGCCATGATGACCTGTGTGTCTCCAAACAATTCCAGCAGTGAAAGATAGCCCTAAATGTACAGGTCACCACTGATAGCTGGTCACTTGCAATCAGCCTTTAAGCACTGGCCTTGTAAAATCTCTTTTCTGTGACAACAAAGAGCCCCTCATAAGTGAAATAATTGTTTTAGTCAAGAAGCAGCATCAATACAGTTCACTGAGATGCTGGATTAGCAGAGCCACAGGTTATCGCCCCCCCCCCCCCTTCTCTTCATTACCATCAGTTTTTGAAACCTGATTAGTGGTGGTTGCTATTCATTAGTCACATCTCAAATATCTGAATTACAAACACCTCTATGAGGTCTTTTTCTAATCAATCTACCTTGAGTCTTGCAATTAATACTGATACCAACCAAAATATCAGAGCACTGCATTTTAGAAAGCTCAACTAAATCCATTTGAAAAGGAAGAGGAAAATGGACAACAAATGGCCTAATGGAGGACAAGGTTCTGTTCCCTGCCCATGCACATTGCAGATAGTTCACTTGGTTAAATGCAGGAAATATAGTGGATACACTATAATTGCACATGTGACACAGCCGTCTATGATATGCCTGGAATGGCCAGATATTATATGGCTGATAGATGTCAGAGAACAAGAACTGCAGGCCTGATGAATTAAGAGATTGCTATTGGCTCTCTGCTTGCCCTGAAACTTTGCTGTGAACAATAGTCAATTGCTGGGGACTGGTAATGATACCGATCAAATGCACTTAGCACTTCTGCACTATCAGCTTCAGCGCTGCAATCCTGTCAGTTTTAAAAGACATGAGCACGTATGCAAGATGAAATGTGATATAGTGACCAGCTAAAACTTCAAAAATGTAAAAGGAACATGGGGTTTTCTTCTTCTTTTTAATATAGAAACTTTATTTAAATTTAAGCAAACTTTTCTGCATAGGATGACACAGTTTATACATGTTCTAGCACTGAGGTGTCCAACCAGTTCTGAAGCAGTAGCCAATACAGTGGCTACAGCTATAGCAAACTAGCCACACACATCCAGCCAAATAGCTACATATGGCTCGTGGCTAGCGTGTTGATCACCATGGTTCTAGCATAAAGTGAAATGTCCCTGCATCAGCAATTTCACATGAGCGTATATTTGTTGCTGCAGCAGTGAGTGGTTACAAGAAGCAAAAAGCCCATTCCCGTCCCACATGTCTGCTTCTAACAGTCTGTGTACTATTCAGCCCAGCTCCTGCCTACTCTGATGTCACTTCCCAGGCTTCTCATCTCTGACCAGCAACATTTTGCTTCATCATCATGAACATTATTATTTCCCTTCCAGTTTTTTATAACAGAGGGAAATAAAACTTTGATGCTGGTTTCAGTGAGAGAGAGCAGAATCAGACCAAAGTTTATGGTTCTGTTCTAGGCAGACCGAGTTGCTAATTAACTGAGTCTTCCCTCACTGTAAGTTCCCCTTTTTTCTAGGTACTTTTTCCACAATTAACGGCTTATCTGTCTACACATAAAAGTTGTACTACCTATAATATACCAACCTAACTTCCCATATAGGAAGAAGAATAAGCTCGACTAACACAAGGCAATTTCAGACCAGTAAAACTATGCCCATAGAGGTTGTACAGGTATAACTATTTTGGCAGTAAAATAAAATAATCATTCCATAGCATTATGTTAATACAAAAACTGTGTAGACCAGGCCTAATTTCCTGACTGGTTGCTTGCTATCAATCAGCTAGACTCCTGACTTCACATGGTCTTATCCTCTCTTCACCAACTTTTCCTCTCTTCCTTCTGCCATATGGCAGACTGTCCCATAACATGGGAGTGACGCCACAGCTTTGCCAACCACAGGGACAACTCAGCAACTTGGACAACTCCTCAGAACCATTCTTACAATCATATTACATTTAGTTAACTCAGCAAAAATAAACTTCCATATGATTACAGAATATAACTGCCCAGGAGGAATTTGTAGCAATTATTTCTACAGAAAAGCATATGTTCTATAGCAGTGCTTCCTTTGAACACAAGAAGTGTGCTGAAAAGCACACCTTATTTTAATAGTAATAAAATAAGAAGAAATAAGCACCAAAAAGTATTTTTAAAAACTGTATGCGGGGATCACCTCATCCACTACTAGTTTGCAGAGAACCAGCATATAGTAATTCAGGACTGGAAGTGAAGAAAACTATTTCCAATGGAAACTGCAGAAGAATTTTAGATAGAATACAATTACTCAATCTGGATATTTAGGCAGGATTTACCCATCTGTAAAACGAAGATAAGGATGCGTACCTTCACAGGTGAGGGAGGAAGAAAGAAAACTGTACTGTTAACATTTTGGCTCAGTTACTAACTTTGTATTAACTAATAAGTGCTAAGTATGATGAGAAGGATACCAGGTTAATTCCCATTCTTGAAACACTGCCATAGTATCTTTCATAATGACATTTTGTAGCCTCAATTTTATATCTCATCTCCCCCTACCACACTGGATCACTCATTTGTTTAGATTTCAGAAGAATGCCACCTACGGAACTGCCACCAAACATCATAATCAGCAGAGGTTTGGTGATTCTGGGAAGTCTCTGTGCAAGTGCTGACCCAGCCTGGCCATGGTTAATTTGAAGAGTTGGCAAGTTCACTGCACAATGCCAAATGGCGCCAGGTAAATGAAATTTGGCCTTTGTGAAATGAACAAAGTAGTTTCTATGGTACAGGTTTTACTACGCAAACACTGCTACTCACAACTGCTGTCAGTCTCAGCAGTGAGGCCCCAGTTTGAAAAGTCATGGTGTCTGAATTACGTTCTCAGCTCTACAGCTGACTCCAAGACTGCTGAGGCACTCTGGTGGGGCAGGTTTGGGAAGCTTGATAGATTCTTGCCAATGCTGAGTGGATACTCAGATAGCACACTCGGTGGTGGTGGGACTTCTTTGTTCTGTGTTTGCACGGTGCCTCGTATAATGGGTTCATGACTGGGGTTTCTAGACACTAGAACAAACATACCAAGAGTATTTCAATCTCCAGAACTGCCAGAATGCCATCTGTCATCAGCACTACATTCATTTCAAAATATTACTTAACCCCCCTCCCCCAGCCAACCTAACCAATAAATGAATTTAAAATGCACTAATAAACGTAATATGGGGCACTGAAGGCTTCCTTTCTTGGAAAGGAATAGCAAACAAATGAACCGTACAAGCTGCAACGACTTCCCAGCTTGCCCTTTAGTCAAGCACTGCAGAGAACAGGTTCTGGAAACTGCTGTTTTACTGTAATTTGCCAATACTGTGAAGAAAACTGTTCTGTTCCTGCTCCATCTATGGGCTGTTCTGAGGAAACCACAGCAACTTGTTATGTATTCTATCATTTGGGGCTCAATAAAAAAACACAGCAAATTTCTTCCTTCGGACGTCTCACTCCACTCCTTGTCCCATTCAGTTCACATGCCCGATCTAGAGACACAGAGGGAGAACCCTCACCACTTTGGTTCCATCACACCAGTAACCAGAAACCTGAGCTGTGGAGGGAACAGCTTTGGTGTTCTTGGACACCAAATATTCTGAGTCAATTAAGCAATTAGCAGGGATAGAAAAAATAAAATCTTCCCTCCCTCTACAATTGTTTCTAATCTTTTATTTCACCATGGAATGCACATTATTCCCCAATTGAGTAGTTTAAGAATCCAACGTCACGTTCAGCAACTTACCTACTATGGGCTATACCTTTTCCTGGTTCTAGAATATATTACTAGTTTTGCATATTGAGGAATTATTTATTTACATGGCTGACTCTAGATTGCTTTGAAAGCTCTGTCTGACTGATTTGGATAAATGTTCTTTTTAGAGGTGTTGCCAAGCTTCCCTGATTCTCACACATCAAAGGATGGGGGTCTGCAGAATCTATCAAATGTAACTCACATGGTCTGAGGGCTTTGAAAATTATAATGGATAGAGGTATTGTATAACGGCTTCAGTTAGGTATCACTCTCACCTAGCACCACCTAATCCCTTCTTGTCTTCTGAGGTCCCCTGATAACCATGGGGAATTATCTCTCTGAGAAGCAAATTAAGAGAGTGCACCCTAGACCTTTGCTTTTTGAAGGTCAGTGACCAAGTTCTTGTTTGTTAGACTGGGGACCTTCACAAGAGTGCTTTTCATTGAAACATTCTGCAGAGACCAATGTGACTAGAACTTTTGCAGACTGAGGCTAAAAGCAAACAATTTTTTAAAAAGAGAGGTTTATTTAGATTTAAAACAAAACAAAAATGAAGTTGTCATAGCTTTGGACTTTAGCAGCAATTACTTTAGCTGGAGAGCAGCTCTGAATCTCAAAGTGGACATTCTTTTTCAAAAAAGATAACAATAGTACTCAGGTGGATGCTGAATGAGGTTACCACATCAGGCCTGATTCACCCTGCAAATGCAACAAGGTGAAATGTGCATCAGGGCAGCTGTACTGCAGGACACATTTACTTCCTAGGAGAAACTGGCTCTCCTGAGAATGCACTAAATCAGATCTTCTCTATTTCCATCCAATAGAGGATGGAGACAAGCCATACAAGAACCCCACTGCAGAGCAGGAACTGTATATAAAGCTTTTCTTATCACCTACTGCCACCATGGCACTGCTAACAGTGCTTAGCTAAACATTTAGGGCAGGGGATGGGTAACCTTTTCCAGCTCAGGGGCCACACACAAGTGAGAACCAACCCCCCAAACCCTCACTGATGTAGCCCCCAACTGAGGAGAAAGACACTCCCTACATTCCCCATGCACACCAGAGCCCGGGGGGCCCAGCCTAGTAGATTATGTGTGGTCCAGTGCTGTGGTGGGGCAGCAGGGGGGCTGGAGTGCCAACGCAGACTCCCCAATGGTGGTGGGGGGCCCTGAGCCTTGCAGGCCACTTCCAGCTGGCCCCCGGGCCAGATGTCCCGTCCCGTCTCCCCCTCTTCTCCCCCGATCTAGGGGCTGGAGGCAGGGTATTTTCAGTATGATTCTGGAAATCATTTTCTCCACTGACACACAAGAGCTGAGTCCTGTCAATCTTCAGGGCCAAGCATCAGCCTAAGGCAGCAAAAAGTTCAGTGCTGGATGAGTCTACCTGTCCTGATAATTAACATACTATATTTGGTTAAATGCCCAGATAATTGGATAGGCATTTTTATAAATAATAATAATAATAATACATGCAAATGATCACTCCTATTTAAATATTTTGGACCCATAAAAAGGAAGATGATGCTTCAGTCAAGATAAATGTACACTTAAATACCGCACTGGTGCAGTTGCACCACTGTAGCACTTTAGTGAAGGTGCTATTACACTGATGGGAGACTTTCACCCGGCGGTGAAATTAATCCACCTCTGCAAGAGGCAGTCCAGTTTGAACATCTCTAGTCTGGCAAACCTCAGGACCTGATTAATGTTGATCAGGGGTGGCCCTTGACTATAGGCCGACTCGGTCATTGTCTAGGGTGCCGCTTTCAACGGCACCTGATGATGACGTCACAGGGCGCCCAGGGCACCCGATGATGACGTCACTCCATTGCTGGCCGTGCAGGCGGGGGCACCGATCGCGTGTTCTGCCTGGGGTGCCAGCTGCTGCAGCCCACCTCAGGCTACTCCTGGTGTGGAACCAGAGAATTTGCTGAACCACCTGAGGTCAATATTGTCTAGCAGCATTGCCAATACTTTCACGGCTCTTACAAAACATTTAGGGGTAAATTAGAAATAAATAACAGCACAGAGTAATGAGAGCCAGGACTGCTGACTATGAACAAACTTTATGGGTCTGCAGGAAAGTTGGCCACACCAATGATAAGATGGGTAACTAAAATCACGCTGGACCATGGTTGTTGCCAGACCAGAGAGTGCCCGATTAGAGAGTTTCAACTTGTAGCTATGTCAACAGGAACCTCCCATTAACATTAGCGTTGTCTACCCTTGGATGTTAAATTCTGTTTAATCAGTTAACTGCTTAAATTTTAGGTTTAATCTGTTAGCTGATTAAGGGCGGCGAACTGCTCTAACAGCCCCCAAACCATGGGGCTGCTGGCTCTGCTGACCCCCTCATACAGCTTTGTCAGCTCCACCAACCCCATCTGGGGCTGCCAGTCCTGCAGGGCTCCACCGCGCCCACCGTGACACAGGAGCTACACCTGGGGCCAGCTAACAGTTATCTGTTAAGCATCACCTGGTAAGGTCGATGCTTACCAGGTAACCGGTTAACCAGTTTCCCATTCACATCCCCAGTCTATAATGGGGCTAGGTTGGTGTAAACTTGTTGCTCAGGGGTTAGATTTTGTATACCCCTGAGTAAGGTAGTTGTATCCATGTAAGTTTAGAGTGTAGACCTAACCTCAGAGTTTGTTTAAACCAGAAAGATTTGTGTAGTGTTCAGGTCAGGCACCAGATTTCCACATACATTCACACATACAGAGAAAATACATGGCAGCTATGATTCGATATGACATTTTATCTTCACAAGTGAGAAGATCAAGTGACTGTGTCACTTGAGAATTATCCAGTGTCTCCTTACAAGTGGAGATGAAAATAATGCTCGTATCAAATCTGAGCCATTGTGCTCATTGCATATTTTAGTGACACGTTTGGTGTGTAAATTTTTTCCATGGTGACACCTCACCTATTTTTTTCCAGTAATTAAACAAAATGGCTCAATATGGGCTTTACACATTTTTCTTTTTTCAGTTTTTCCCATTTAGGCAGCTACAGTAATGTCACAGCAGAATTAATATATCATCTTCTTCTTGTTGTTGCTTATTAGTGTGACTGAGTAAATGGACACTTACAAGCTACTTGCTGTGATGTTTCTATGGTAAGTATTAATGTCCTTGAATGGGTGAATTTCAGAAGTGAAGGTGGATGCCTTTATCCACTTTAAATGAATGGCCACCACTAGCTAGAGCAACTGACTTTACCAGCTGGAATTCTACTGACGACGATGTAGGCACAAATTAAATAGAACAATATTAAAAAAGAGAAACGAGTCTGGTAGACAGTCATACGGCAGTGCTGCTCATTCCCAAAGACAAATCCCTAAAACTGTCTGTAAAAGCCCAAATAAAATACTAGTTATGAAGAGGCTATTTCTGTTACTTCGTGGCCCTTAGTGCTTGCATACGGCAAGCAGCTGTTCTGGATAGAGAAATGCCCAAACCACACACTGGTTACACTAAACTCTAGGCCCAGTCCTGAAATTCTAATCAAGAAATATTCTCATGGGCTTGGATCAAGGCTGTACCAGGGATATGTCAGAAACAGAATAAAGGCATCCTGCCTACTGTGCGTTAGAGACAACAGACCCCACCAAGGGCTGAAGTCTGTGTTATCCCATCAGGGATTAACCATGGCGCAACGGTTTCTGTAGCAGGCACAGAGGAACTGTATGAAATAGCTTCACAGTACCTTGGCACCAGGAGCACATCAATGGCAGATGAGGAGCCATGGTGGCTGGGACACAAATTAGGGCAGCTCTTGGCCCCGCCCTAACTCTCTGCACAAAGACCCAACAACAGGGAGTTCTTTGAAGGGAGATCATTGAAATACATCCTAGACAGTCGGTGCTACAGACAGTGAATGAAATGGCAGTCTCTCTCTTCAGTGAAACTTTTCTGAGGCCAATGGAGTGGGTGTAGCAAAAGGCAAAATTGGCTAGGTAGATATTTCACAAATACCCCTCCAAATGGAGCCTAATTTTGTTGGAATTCCACTGGTATAAATGAGATCATGAAAGCAAAATCTGGCCCCCTGATAGCAATAACTAGAGATTAGTGTACAAGGAGGACTCTTCTGTGAAGTGATCCTGAATAGTATTGTAAAGAAATCGCATATTCAACTAGGGCGTAAGTACCTTGTCCTCATGGCTATAAAACCTTCCATAATTTGTTATCACTGCTAAGAACAGGATCAACCTGTGGCATAGTTGCAGTAGATTATCCTAATTTTCTCCATCAAAATATTCCCACAACACAGAAGCCAAAAGTTCCTAACTGGTGAAAATGCACATGACCTCTATGTTCTCACCATATGCCTTGGTCACAATTTTAACTGGCTACCTCATCTGCTGTAAAAATGTCCAGACAATTGTTCCAAGGATGTCAATAATGTTCCTTAATTAACCAATATGTAGCACTGAAGCTTGGTTAGCATTACATATTAATTGTCTCCTATTCCTTCAATTGAGTCAGCCCATTTGAATATCTCACAGAGTCCTAAGGTGCATAGTCAAAGATGATGGGACATCCAGATAATATTGCAGTCCTTTGTTCTCAGCTGCAAACTGGGAGAAGAGGATAAATTAGTGTCCTTGTCTGTCTCTATTTATATGGAAATCTGTTAGATATGACACTAGACACTGTCCCTATAAATCACTACTATTTATTTCCAGCAATATTTTGAGGAAAAGACCTTTGGCTGCACACGGCAGCAACTCAGCAGACAGTTTTCAAGAGGCCATTTTGGGATTTAGCCAGATCTTTCTGGGTAAACCTACAAGCAATTAAAAACCTGCAGCTGGCCCATGCCAGCCAACACAGGCTAAGGGGCTGGTTAATGGAGGGGCAGGTGTTAAGGCTCAAGCTGGAGCTTGTGCACTAGGACTCTGTGAAGAGGGAGAGACCCAGAGCTTGGGCAGCAGCCCAAGCCCAAATGTTTACACTGCAGTTAAACAACCCCTTAGCCTTAGCTCCCTGAGCAAGCCCGTCAGCTAGCGCATACCCACTGTGGGTGTCTAACTGCAGCATAGACATTGCCTGTGAGGTCCTGAAATTTCAATAATGAAATTAAAGGCAGAAATTAGCATTCCTGGGACCAGGGGCCGTGAGTTCCATGGGCCCATGGTGCCCAGGTTCCAGGAATTTTCCAGGCCTGGGGGCCCTGCTCCAGCAAAGTTCAAGGCCAAGTCTTTTCTCCGGCCCTGCCTGTCACCCCCAATTGTGCCTTTCCTAGTGCTTCCACAGCTCATCTGCTGCCCCCGTGCAATTTAAAATGGCCTAGGTAGGATTGTCAGATGGTTTAACAAAAATTACCAAACATCCCCCATCCCCCAAAAAAAAACACCAGGAAAAAATTATGTTGGACTGTGGGAGCTTTACCTGAAGGAGTGGTACCTGTGTGGAAACCCCCACCTAGCCCCCACCTAGGAGCTACTGCCAGAGGGACAGTGCCTCAGGTAAGTGCTGCACTCCCCACCCCCTTCCTGATGCCTACTCCTACCCCCAGACTTCCTGCCAGAGCCTGCCCCGCACTCCCCAGCTTGCATCCAGACCCTGTCCCACAGCCTGTACCCCTCATCCCCTCCTGCACCCTAATCCTGTGCCCCAACCTAGCACCCAAACTCCCTCCCAGAGCTGCACCCCAAATCCTCTCCCCCACCCAAACTCCTTCCCAGAATCTTAGGCAGGTGTGTGGGGGAGGGATGCAGTCTCTTGGCACCACCAAAATTTCTACAAACCTGCCCTCTCCCCCTCCTCCCCCCGGTGAATAAAACTAGGCATGTGGCTAAATAGGGCCTATTGATATTTTTTCTTTATAGCCTCTCTCTCACTGCAAAATAAACATCACAATGCCTCATGATCATGCATGCAAATAAGAAGGTAAATGTCTCTATCATGCAACAAGCACAAGTGCTAGGAGAATTAAAGGGACAAGAGCTAAAAAGGAATTGTTACCTTTTTTAAAAGCACTTAGAGAGCAAGCCTCATGCATCTCTTGTGTCATGCTACTAACGTCATGGATTAATCTGGGCTGCTAGATTTACGGAAAAAAACAGATCATGGATGTCTGTTCAATTAAGCAGCACAAGGAAATAGTTTAAATCAGACAGAAAGAACAATTTGGTCTCAGACAGAGCTGGACTCTTTTCTACAAGGTTTCAATACTGTGCACTGGAAAAGGTGATCTTCAAGGCACCAACTGAAGTTAGGTTCCTAAATCGCATTGAAAATCAAAGGAAGTTAGGCTTTAGAAAATCTCCCCTGGAGCCATGTATCGATATCAATACGAAGACACACTTGATTTGTACTATGTTCGGAGACTGCATGCGCCCACGTCAGGTACGAACACAAATGCACCTCTGAAAATATAACTAGAAAGCTAGGAGCACAGCAACCATATTAGTGGGTCAAAGGTAAAGAGTCTCATCCTGACTCAGTTCTGCCATTAATACTAGTCCAAACACCAGCAGACTTTACAGTATAGCACAATTGCTGTTTAATCACAAATTACCGAGTAATATGAATTAAAACGTTCAATTTATAATTCCCTCCGGCCCTCAAATTAGGGTCCACATCAAAACTGTAAAGACCCTTAACCTTAGTGGCAGTAGTGACTGCTGCTGTAAAACCACAAATTGTGTTAACTAATGTGATCTGGCACTTTTGTGTCCCACAGCTGCAACTTAATCGTATTTTTGACACAACTAAATTGTCAGTCAACACTGGGATCTGTACCTAATAATGTTGCTGTTAAAATAAACCAACTCCAGTTTTCTAAAGAGATTGTGAAAGAGTAAGATATATATTAAAGAGATGACATCAGCTTAACCATCCTTCTCTCTGAAAGTTGTCTTCTACTGTCAAAATAACTTTGATTTGTTTATATCATAATAACTGAAATGGGTTATACCTGTGATATCCAACATGCTAGTCACATGTGGCTATTTGGCCAGATGAGTGTGGCTAGTTTGCTGTAACAGTAGCTACTCTAGTAGCCATGGGGGTTAGATAAACTTTTTATAGTCAGTTTCACTGTTGCCCTAGTTTAATGCAGCACCGGAGAGAAGAAAAACACTTTAAAAACAAGTAGGTGCAACTACAGTGAATTCAATAATACCGAACCCGGTTACATGAGGTCTGAATATTGTCCAATATTGTTAATATATTTGCAACATCTGAACAAGTAATTCTGCTGTTAGGTAGCTATATATGTTTTGGAGGACAATACACTGGATAATCAGGAGATGGTTCAAAACAGTTTATCTGGCTTCATGCCTGTACCTCCTATCAATCCTTCAAACTTATGCAAAGGAACTTAGATCTGAACTGATAAAAGTTTTGTGCAATAAAAAGTCAGCATCTTCCATCAAATTTCACTAAAAAAATAAAACAACCCCTCCCCTTACAAATCTAAGAGGGAAAGACAGTGTTTGCTTGGGTTTTTGGAGAGCGAGCTGGTTATATGTTTCTGTTTAAGATATTCACTAACATTTTTCTGTTTTAAAATGTTTACTGTACCATCAGTGACAGTAAACATTTTAAAAGTGGAAAATGTTAGTGAACATCCAAAACTGAAACAGACAATCGCAAATCTTTAAAGTGATTTACATGCATTAATAAAACCATACAATATGTCTGAATTAAGCAAGCATTAACATACCCATTTTACAGGTGGGTAAACTGAGATCTCAATACATCCTGATCAATTTCTTCAGTTCAAAACCAGATTTTTTTCCCAGCTACTAGCCTTGAGGATGAAATCTAGGTTCCATTAAAATCAACAGAAAAACTCCCACTGATTTTAATGGAGGAAGGATTATACCTGGAATCAAATCAGGTTTTTTCCTCTTCATACCGCCAGTTAAACATTTTGCAGGTCAAATCACAGGTTGTAAAGATAATCTCCTTTGTCTTCAAATGACACCTGCCTTTACAGCTGTGCAAAAAAACACCTTTTTATTATTAAAAAGAGCAAATCTTATTAAAAAATCAATGGGGCACAATAAACACAGAACCCCCACTATGCCATTTGTACAGTCAACTGTTCAGAGTAGAATTGCACTTCAAAGTGCACCAAAGAATTTATTTCAATGGATTGCAAAATATCTAAACATTTCTCGATAGATTTTTCATCATATTCCTTCCTTCATTAACCATGGCATGTAAACCAGGAGAACAAAGGCAGCTCTCAAAGATATATATCCCAGAATGCTTTGGGAAAAAAATCTAAACAGAACTATTTTGCTGTCCTCCAATATGTTACTGAGCCCTTCCCCCCACCCTCATCTCCAGAAGTGTTCTTAATTAAAATAAGAATCTATTAAAGAATACAAGTATCAGAGGGGTAGCCATGTTAGTCTGAATCTGCAAAAGTGGCGAGGAGTCCTGTGGCACCTTATAGACTAACTGAAGTGTAAGAGCATAAGCTTTCGTGGGCACATCTGGTCACATCTGATGAAGTGGGTCTTTGCCCACGAAAGCTTATGCTCCTACACTTCAGTTAGGGTACGTCTAGACTACATGCCTGTCGCCAGAGGCATGTAGATTAGGCTACCAGACATAGTAAAATGAAGTGGCGATTTAAATAATCGCCGCTTCATTTAAATTTACATGGCTGCCGCGCTGAGCCGACAAACGGCTGATCAGCTGTTTGTCGGCTCAGCGCGATAGTCTGGACGCGCGGGTGTCGACATCAAAGGTATTTGTCGACCACCCAGGTAAGCCTCCTGGGATGAGCTGATCAGCTGTTTGTCGGCTCAGCGCGGCAGCCATGTAAATTTAAATGAAGCGGCGATTATTTAAATCGCCGCTTCATTTTACTATGTCTGGTAGCCTAATCTACATGCCTCTGGTGACAGAGGCATGTAGTCTAGACGTACCCTTAGTCTATAAGGTGCCACAGAACTCCTCGCCGCTTTTAAAGAATACAGTGTCCCTCTGTGTAAACTCCCACCCTCATCCTTCTAAAAGCCTTCTACCTTGCCTTCTAACTTCCTAGAAGCTCATTAGAAACAGCCCCTTCTTCACATATACATTACCATAACACTCACAAATCCTGAGAGAGACAGAAATAAGAGGCTGAGTGAGAAAACTGGGCCTGTGAGTCTGCGACACAAGCAAATGCAGACAAAGAACACCCTGATATTCACAAGGAAACAATGAAGACTTAGAGAAGTACACCGGGAACACTGGATTAAAATACAGGCTACCGCTCAATTCCGAGCCAGAATTACTTTGGTCCTATAACTAGGTTCAATTATCAACAATAACCATAGCAGAACAGACAGATAAATCACACCAGTTTCTGTGGGTGGTAAAATGTTTCAATTAGTGTTCCTTATACTTCACATGGCAGTTTTAAACATGGGCATGGTTCTGGTCACATGCACTACTCTCACTTGTTACTTCTCCCTTCAGATATTAATCTTCCTCCTGTGCCTTTTGGTTGTTCATTATGTAACACCGTTTTGTTACTTACTCTTGCTTCAAAAAGTAGCCCCAAATCCTTCCTTGCCTGAAAAATATGGACTGTTCAAATCAAGAAGGGGGAAAAAAATAATAAAAAATGTGCATATGAAGTATCGCCCTGTCAGCCACATGGGTAGCGAAAGCAGTTACACATATGCTACTGACTCTTCCATCTCTTCTTGACAACAGGCAGATTATTCTAGGAAGTAACCCCTGTCAGGTCAGATTAAAATAATTTTGGGTCACTTTGGCTTTCTCACCCCCAAACCATGTGCAGCAAGTTGCCTTTAGAGCAGGGTGGCATGTCAGATGCTGGCAAGCCATCCCAAACTGGAAACACCAAAATAATCACTAATCTTAAGGCATGAGACAGCTTGAATAACAGAACAAACAGAATGTCTACAGCCTCCTTGATGCAAAAAGGATCAGCATGGGAAAGTGAGGATCATAAAGAGGGTAACAGGACAAATCCAAAAGGCAGTAGATGAACAATCTGCCCCTGCAATAAATTAAAACAAAAATTAAAGGTACAGTCCATCCTTTTAAACATCTTTTATTTAAAATGTATGCAACAATAAAACAGACACTGTGCCTTTTACTCAGTCTGCCTTGATGCACCTTCGTTAAATGTAGTTTAAACTCCAAATGATTCCAGTTTCTCTTGCACAGGACTATGCAATTATTTGTGCCCACAAAATGCCAGGGCAAAACAAGAAGTTTTATATATCCAGAATAGTCTCACAGAGGTAGCTGTGTTAGTCAATATCTGCAAAAACAATGAGGAGTCCTGTGGCACCCCTTAGGGTGCGTCTACACGGCACCTTAACCTCAAAATAAGATATGCAACTGTGCTATGCAAATTGCGTGTCTTATTTTGATTGAATTTTGAAATAGGCTTTTTCAAAATGTGATGCATCAAGACAGCTCTACTGTTTGAAATAACACACTATTTCGAGACATTCCTTAATTCTCATGGAACGAGGGTTACCGGGATGCCGAAAAAATGTGCCCGTTATTTCAAAAAATATTTTGAAATTACAGGCGGCTTGTAAAAGATACAGGGTAGCTATTTTGGGATACCTCTGGTATCCCAAATAGCTGTGCAGTGTAGAAATATCCTTAGAAGCTAACAGATTTATTAGGACATAAGCTTTAGTGGGTAAAGTCCATTTCATCAGATGAATTCGGTTTTACCCACGAAAACTTGTACTAATAAATCTGTTGATCTCTAAGGGCATGTCTACACTTGGAAATTATTTCAAAATAACATTTTGAAATAATAACTCCTGAAATAACTATTTTGAAATAGTGTTACCACACTACAGGGAAGGCTCGAAATTAGTCGAAGGCAGGCTTCTTTAATGTGGATGTGCTACCAGGAAGCACTGGGGAGTAATTACTTTGAATGACTCTGGGGAGGAGTTATTTCGAAATAGCAGCAGTGTAGTGTCCACACTACCACTATTTTTAAATTACTATTTCAAAATAAGTGTTATTCCTCGTTGAAAGCAGGAGTTATTGTTTCAAAATAACGAGGCCCTTATTTCAAAATAACTCATAAGGTGCCACAGGACTCCACGTCTTGACTAGTACAATCAGTCCAACTAACATCACAGACACTACATCTACAGATCACACACTTTAATAAGTATTTCTGCAATTGAACCTCAGGAGTTTTTCTAAGGGCATTGCTATGTTCGGCTGAACCTGTACCTCCCTCAGTCTGTGGCTTCTGTAAGACACTTCAGACAAACTAGATCAGAGGTTTCTACACACAATACACTGAATCCAGCAGCCATCTTATCTTTCATAAGGAGGTCCATTTGGACCAGGAGGTTCTAGGGGATTACATGCCCCCCACCTGTGATCCTACTCCTTACTAGGCAACATTGCTTACTGGGACTTTTTAAGTTTACCCGAGCCACACTTTGGTATCAAATACCAGAATGTCTTCAATCTGCTCCATTTGATGAGAATTATGGGAGCTCTTGGGCTCCCAGAATGTTGCACATTTGGCCTACATGGGAAACATCTGGAGACCATTAGAACAGACAATCAGAAAAGAGAAAACCACAGAATGAATGCACAATGTGTAATTCACTCCAGGGTGTTCAATGTCTTCCAGTGAATGAAGGGGAGCAATGCCCCAAAGCAAAATCCAATCTATTTACTGCATTTGTGTAAAAAGAAGATTTTTGACTGGATTGTACATTTTTTGGGACTCCCTTCAGGAATGTTGTGGCAGGATTGGACGCACTATTTCCCTCCCCACCCACTGAAAAACTGTGCCAGAAGACTGGAAAGGCACTGGGGGAGGAGAGCCACATCAGGGACCATAATTGCAAGAGAGATTACAGGGCTGTTTTATTTGGAATGGCACTGCAGTGTTTTTCTCCTCCATATTTTATGGGCCTGCACTCCACTGAGAGCCTTATAGTCTTCTGACAAAAGTATATAAAAACAATCCTTTAACACAGTCTGATAAATATTTGCAGTGGGCACCCCAGCTTCAGGACAGTGTTTTCAGAGAAAAGACTGCAGGGGCTGTCCATGAACATTACTGGGAGGTTCATTGCAGCTGTAAGGAGGAAACAAAGAATGCAGGTTCAGGAGAGGGGAAAGATTCGATTAATCTCCTTCAAACAAAAAGCTTAACTGTTTACACGGATCCTTATTTCTAAATTGTGTGATCATCCACTCATCTTAATCGCCAAATCTGCTTGGTACCACCTATATGGGAGAGCTCTTCTAGAGTAGAATCTCTCCCAAGATTTTTACAATCATTTGCTGAAGGACATGTGCATATATGTGCATGTATGTGTAAGAATCACAATGCGGTGTTACCATTAAAATACTAAGAAACTGAATAGCAAACTTGACTGGATTTTCACCACATTTTCAGTAAGGCTGTAAATTGAGGAGGAGAGTGAAGAGAAGAGGGAATCCATAAGAAAACAAACAATTAGACAGCCAGTGGCTATTTACCCTTTTAACAAATCCTTTGCCAATCTGGGAGGAGGGGCAACCCCTCCACAAGAAACACATTTTACAGATTGAAAAACATAGTGTTATATGATCTATACAATTCATGCCAACTATGGAAAAAGAGGAATAGTAATAGAAAAAAGATGTGTATGTAGGGGGGACTGCTAGAGAGGGGTGTGAAAAGGTCACATAACTGCATCATGTTTGAGCACCTCCTCAATGGAGCAGAATCAAGCCTGCAATGGCAATTTTTTTCTCTGATATATCATCAGCTCTAATTAAAAGTAATCAGAGTTTAATATGAGCAAGAATTGAGTAAAATAAAAAAAATCATCTATAATAAACAGAAGAAAGGGGAGCTGGTAGAAAATTGATAAGTGAAGCAAAGGGGTATAAGGCAAAATCTATTGCCAGAAGAAGTTTGTATTTTTAAATATATCAGGAACAAAAACTTTCCTGATAATAGCACTCATAGTTACTAGTTAGTAATAGCAGAATCATCAATATTAATTCAGAACAGGAAAAAGTATTCAATAAATATTTCTGTTTTGCGTTTTAGAAAAAACTAGATAATACCATATGGTGATGATAATACTCTAACGTCCTCTGAAGATACCAGTGAAATGGAAAAACAAAAGCTGCTAAAAGTCAGAGATGTTTCTATATAAGCATGTCCAGATAACTGACACCCAAGAGTTTCAAAAGACCAGGTTAATGAGCTCACTGAAACACTAACATTGTTTTTCAATAAAACGTGGAAAACTGGGGAAGTTCCAGAAGTCTAGATGAAAGCTAATGTACCATTTTTTTTAAATGGGTAAATAGTATGACCTGGATAATTATAGGCATGTCAGCCTGGCATCAATCCTGGGCAAGATAGTGGCTGTTATGAGACTTGAATCAAAGGAAGGTAATGCAATTAATACAAATCAACATGGGATGATGAAAAACAGATCTTGTCAAACTAACTAGATATTTTGATGAGATTAAAAATAAGAATAATATAAAATTAACATGACAAATTAAATGTATTAAAACCTGGCTAACTGATAGATCTTCAAATGTAATTGTAAACAGGGAACTGTCATTGAAAGTGTATGTTTCATTAGTTCTTGGTTCTATGCTGTTTAACATTTTTATCAATGACCTGGAAGAAGACATAACATTTGCAAATGACACAGAAATTGGGAAAGTAGTAAATAACGAAGGTAGGTCACTGATTCAGAGCGATCTTAAAGGTTTGATAAACTGGGCACAAGCAAACAATATAGGATTTAATATCACTAAATGTAAATGTGTACTTTTAGAAACAAAGAAGGTAGGCTATACTTACAGACTGAGAGACTTTATTCTAGAAAGCAGTGATTCTGAAAAAGATTTGGAGATTATGATGGATCATCAGATGAACATGAACTCACAATGTGAAGCTATGGCTAAAAGAACTAATGTGATCTTGGGATGCACAAAGAAGGGAATTTCAAGTAGTACTAGAGAGGTAATTTTACCTCTCTATTTGGCAAGAAGACTATTGCTGCTGCAAGTTTTGATGCCCACAAAGCAAGAGGGATATTGATAAATTGGACAAGGCTTGGAGAAGCACCATTAGAATGATTAAAGTATTAGATAACATGTCTTGTAGTCAAGTATCAGAGGGGTAGCCATGTTAGTCTACATCTGCAAAAGTGAGGAGGAATCCTGTGGCACCTTATAGACTAACAGATTTATTGGAGCATAATAAGCTTTTGTGGGCAAAGACCCACTTCATTAGATGCATGTAGTGGAAATTCCAGAGGCAGGTATAAATATAAAGGCATAAGAAAAGAGTACCAGTCCAGAGTAAGGCTAGAGATAACGAAGTCAATTCAGTCAGGGAGGATGAGGCCCACTTCTAACAGCTGATGTGGAGGTGTGAACACCAAGGGTATGTCTAGAATACATGCCTCTGTCGCCAAATTAGACTACCCAACATAGTCAATGAAGCCGGGATTTTAATATCCCCAGCTTCATTAAAATAAAAATGGCTTCCCTGCTGTTCTGGCTCAGCTGATTGTCGGCAAAATGCAGCAGTCAAGACGCAGATCAGTCGACAGGGTACACCTTTGTCGACCGCTTCTGTAAACCTCATTTCATGAGGCATAAAGGAGCGGTCGACAAAGGCATTCCCTGTCGACTGATCTGCGTCTTGACTGCTGCGCTGTGCCGTGCTAACAATCAGGTGAGCCGGCACAGCGCATCGGCCATTTTTATTTTAATGAAACCAGGGATATTTAAATCCCGGCTTCATTGACTATGTTGGGTAGTCTAATTTATATACCTCTGGCGACAGAGGCATGCAGTCTAGACATACCCCAAGAGAGGAAAAACTGCTTTTGTAGTTGGCTAGCCATTCAGTCTTTCTTTAATCCTAAACTGATGGTGTCAAATTTGCAGATGCCCAGCAGTTTCTCTTTGAAGTCTGTTCTTGAAGTTTTTTTGTTGCAGAATGGCTACCTTTAAATCTGCTACCGTGTGTCCAGGGAGACTGAAGTGTTCTCCTACAGGTTTTTGTATATTACCATTCTTGATATCTGATTTGTGTCTGTTTATTCTTTTATGCAGGGATTTTCCAATTTGGCCAATGTATATAGCAGAGGGGCATTGCTGGCACATGATGGCTTATATTACATTGGTAGATGTGTGGGTGAATGAACCCATGATGGTGTGGCTGATCTAGTTAGGCCCTGTGATGGTGTCGCTGGTGTAGATATGTGGGCAGAATTGGCACCAAGGTTTTTTGCAGGGATTGGTTCCTGAGCTAGAGCTACTGTGGTGTGGTGTATAGTTGCTGGTGAGAATTTGCTTCAGGTTGAGGGGTTGTCTGTGGGCGAGGACTGGCATGCCTCCGAAGCCCTGTGAAAGTGAGGGATCATTGTCCAGGATGGGTTGTAGATCACTGATGATGCATTGGAGAGGTTTTAGCTGAGAACTGTAGGTGATGGCCAGTGGCGTTCTGCTGGTTTCTTTCTTGGGCTTGTCTTGTAGTAGGAGGCTTCTGGGTACACATCTGGCTCTGTTAATCTGTTTCCTCACTTCCTTGGGCGTGTATTGTAGTTTCAAGAGTGCTTGGTGAAG
This sequence comes from Pelodiscus sinensis, assembly GCF_052426305.1. Taxonomy (NCBI): domain Eukaryota; kingdom Metazoa; phylum Chordata; order Testudines; family Trionychidae; genus Pelodiscus; species Pelodiscus sinensis. Next base: position 92,653,490 of record NC_143055.1, read on the forward strand.
ATCTTGTAGGTGTTTGTCTCTGTCTGAGGGGTTGGAGCAGATGCGGTTATACCTTAGTGCTTGGCTGTAGACAATGGATCGTGTGGTGTGTCTGGGATGGAAGCTGGAGGCATGAAAGTAAGTATAGTGGTCAGTAGGTTTTCGGTACAGGGTGATGTTTATGTGACCATCACTTATTTGCACCGTAGTGTCCAGGAAGTAGATCTCTTGTGTAGACTGGTCCAGGCTAAGGTTGATGATGGCGTGGAAGTTGTTCAAATTGCAGTGGAATTCTTCCAGAGCCTCCTTCCCATGATGATGAAGATGTCATGAATGTAGAGTAAGTTGAGAAGGGGCACTAGTGGACGAGAGCTGAGGAAGCGTTGTTCCAGGTCCGCCATAAAAACGTTTGCATTTTGTGGGGCCAACTGTGACACCAGCGACACCATCACAGGACCTAAGCAGATCAGCTACACCATCATAGGTTCATTCACCTGCACATCTACCAATGTAATATAAGCCATCATGTGCCAGCAATGCCCCTCTGCTATATACATTGGCCAAACTGGACAGTCCCTACGTAAAAGAATAAACGGACACAAATCAGATATCAGGAATGGTAATATACAAAAACCTGTAGGGGAATACTTCAGTCTCCCTGGACACACAGTAGCAGATTTAAAGATAGCCATTCTGCAACAAAAAAACTTCAAGAACAGACTTCAAAGAGAAACTGCTGAGCTACAGTTCATCTGCAAATTTGATACCATCAGTTTAGGATTAAAGAAAGACTGAATGGCTAGCCAACTATAAAAGCAGTTTCTCCTTTCTTGGTGTTCACACCTCCACATCAGCTGGTAGAAGTGGGCCTCATCCTCCCTGACTGAATTGACTTCATTATCTCTAGCCTTACTCTGGACTGGTACTCTTTTCTTATGCCTGTATATTTATACATGTCTTGTAATGATAGACTTAAAGAGTTTGACAAAGAAAAGGTTAAAGGGTGACCTGATTGTCATCTATAAATATATGGGGAACAACTATTTAATAATGGTCTCTTCGGTCTAGCTGAGAAAGGTATAACTCAATCCAATAGCTGGAGGCTGAAGATAAAAAATTCAGACTGGAAATAAGGCAAAAATTTTTGACAGTTAGGGTAATTAACCAAATTAGTTGCTAAGGGTCATGGTGGATTCTCCTGTAGGAATAATTATTCTGCTCTAGGAATTATTTTGGGAAAGTTCTATGGACTTCAATTTGCATGTATTTGTCTATGTGCATGATCTGGCCCACTCTGAACCTCATATTGAAGTACAAACCTTGCCTTTTGTTTTGAGGAATGGAACAGCTTTTCAGCCATCTACAACATAATTATTGTTTCAGGAAGCCTGCTTCTCTCTAGAGAATAAATCTCTGATATTTATGTGTACCCAGAAAGAAGAGCATGGAATATTTTATTCCCCACTTATAGAACTATCCCGACTACTGCTTTTATCTCCTCTTCAGTTCAATTTGTTAATGAATATAGGCAGTGAAGTTCTCTCTAGCTGTCCAATAGGTTCTCTTGGTCCATTCCTTGCAGTGGTAATGAAAGAAAGATATCAGCACAACTGTGGCTACATTTTCCTAACCTAGCAGGAAAAGCAAGGAAAGAGATCCTAGCCATGCATTGTTTGTGCACATGTATGTGCAAGCGCAAATCAAATATATGAATATGTATTATAGCTACTGGGACTTTTTAAAATTACTTGTTTCTGTGTTATGGTGAAGGCCAATTGACATAAACTACTACTACTGCTGGTACTCTTCATTTAGGTTGCCTTAATAAATATGTATTGAGAAGTAGTGTATTGAGCACAGGTTGACCCTGCCAGAGTGTATACCATGTTAACTTGTTATCTGCTCCTTCATCATAAGCTGCTATTTCCTTCTATTAAATCCTCTTAGTCTTCCCAGTGACGGTTACCCTACACATCCTTTCCTTCCCTCCTTCTGAATTCTTGCAGCTTATTTTAAAAGAAGAAAAGTCTGAAAGGAACTGCAGCCAGTAATAATGTATCAGGTAAAATTTTCAAAAGCGCTTAAGGAACTTAAGTCTAATTGAAAATCAAAAAGGGCTTAGGAACCTAAGTCCCAAAGTTGCTTTAGAAAATAGGATTTAGGCTCATGTGTCAAATAAGCATTTTGAAAATTTACTCAGCATGGATAAACCAGGCTCTCATAGAGTTCCTTCCCTTTTTGGCAATGTCTTTTATACAAATCCCTCAGTGATTTAATTCCAAACAACAAAGTCTTGAACTCAGGGCCACATTTCAAAACAGGTCAACATAAACATGAAACTGGCTCTGTCCTCGGCTGAATATTCCCAGAGTTTACCTTCCCATCAGTTCTTGTAGCTTTACCTTTATGAGGGGCTCTTCGCCTTTCCTCTCTGCTGAAAGAGAACTAACAAATCACGCTTGCTCTGACTGTTCAGAGGAGTCAGCACAGTAGCTCTGCATCTGCCATGTAATGTTCATGTTTCTTCTCTTTACAAAAAAAACCCAAGATGTTTCTCATATTTCTTCAGGGGTTAAATACAAACCATAAAATGCTTTTAGAAGGGTCCTTATCAGTGCCATTTATTTCATTATGTGGTGATATGGGGTCACCACATTATGCTTCTATTGATGACATCACACAGTAACTGTCACAACATAGCATAACATCATGTCTTTTTAATGGGTTGTGGCAATTTAATAATATTTAAAGCTTTATTTTCACATGCATTTACAGCCACTCAAAAAGATGGCGTACCTTTTAGATGGTCTCTGTCTTATTCCAATAAACAAAAACAATTGACGGGAGCACAATGAGAGATACATGTCTTTGTCTTAAGAAAAAGCAAGTCAAGCTGGTGCCGAACCAAGTCTGTCACAGAAGGAAAGTAGAACAGCTGATAAAACATGCTTTTCCTGATGCAGTGTTGACACCTCTAGATCCAGCATTACTCAAGGGATTTTTTTCTTTCAAAGCCCTACAGATACGTGGGTCACTAGGAAATTATTTCAAAATAAGCTTATTTCCCATGGAAAGAAAGAGTTGTTATTTCGAAATAACCCTTATTTCGAAATAACAGGCTTGGTAGTGTGGACACTCTGCTTGTTGTTTCAAAATAAGGGGAGTTTTTTCAAAGTAACTCCCTAGTGTACACCAGGGCTAATGGTGTCTCTACCTTGCAGCTGCGAGCACGCCTCCCCTCACACTACCACTGATTTATCTTCTGTAATAGAAAAAGGAGTGTGGACATTGCAGCATGAGCAGTGACACAGGCTAGCCACTTGTCCTTGTAGCGAGGGGGTAAGGCAGGACTGGATTCAGAAGGCTTGCTCAAACTGCAGCCTATGCCAAAATGTTCACACTACTATTTTTAGCATGCCAGCTCAAGCAGAGCTGGTGTGGATCTGTCAATCCACGCTCTAAGGCTTACTCTTGAATGCAAGGAGTGATTTTTATCTGACCGATTAATTGTTCTTTATAGTTTTCATCAGTGGAATATGAAGTCTAATTCAAATTAACCTAGGTTTTTGTGCAGGAATATATCAATATATAAACACAAATAAAGGCATGCACACAAGAGTTCTTTCAGAATGGTTTCTGAAGTTGTCCATGAGACATGCCTTTCCCTCCTAAATTCTTTCTATGTCGTTAGACCATTTTAGACCATTTTAAGATGACAGTGCACTCCCCTCACACTCTTGTCTACAGCAAAGAGGTATAGATGTGCATTTGCCTAGCAACTTGTTATAAATCCAGCCAACCTGCAAATAAACACTGGCTCGCTGCTAGCTCCAGTGTCCCCATGCATAACCTTATAACAAACAATACACAAAATAAAGCATGAATTCATTATCTTATTCAATGCAATACATTGGTTAAGGTTTGGGAAGGGGTAGGAGAGCATCTTCTTTCTTTTGTGTTGCCTGAAGTGTACCATTTAAATGTCATAGTAGTCACTGCGTCATGATTGTAAGAAAACACCGGATACCATGTCTTTCTCTGCTGATTTGAAACTGACTAGCCAACATAAGAAAAAGTCAGCAAAAGGGGGGCAGGATGCTGTTTTTCAATGGAAAACATATACAAGCAAAAGGTAATATATTAGACAAGTTCACAGAGGGTGTGTCTAGACTACAGGGTTTTTTTGAAAAAACTTCACCTGTGGCTAGACTGCTGCCACATTCTTTCAAAAGTAAATCGAAAGAACGCAGCAGTTTTTTCGACCGTGGAAAACCTCGTTTTATGAGGAATAAAGCCTTTTTTCGAAAGTGCTCTTTCGGAAAATGGCACTATGTAATGCAAACTGTGCTTTTTCGAAAGAGAGCATCCAGACTGCCTGGGTGCTCTCTTTTGAAAAAGTGGCTTGCTTTTTCGAAAGTACTGGTTGTAGTCTACACGCTCTTTCGAAAGAGACTTGCAATCTAGACGTAGACGGAGGGTCCTGTGCCTGCTTTTCAGCCTCTCTCTGTGCCCAGTGAAGTCTGAGGGCACTCAGCTAACCCCATTATGAGAGACCTGGAATGAGAACTAGATAGAGCTCTGGTTTGTAATTTCAGTAATAATAGATCACAAATAATGTGGAAGTGGGTGGGAGGAGGAGAGAAGTAAAGCTGCACAGACAATCATAAGATTTTCTTTTAAAAAGTCCACCCAATTTTTTTTTTTTTTTTTGAAACCATAGTGTCTTCTCCCATTATGACAAGACTATTTGTTCTGAGCAGTTCCTGATGTCTGAAATTCTAACGGTAGTGACTGATGGCTTACTTTCAGCTCCCTTTCAGCAGATAAAAGGAAGCATGCCCAGTACAGAGATCATGGCTGCATGCAAGAATCATCAGGTTTGCCCATCAGTCTCTTTGAATGTGTAATAATATGTGATGAGTATTCAGAGGGCAATGTGCTCTCCAAACTCCACACAGGCAGAATTCTAACGGTGAACATTCAACAGGGACTGATCTTCCCATCTGCCCTCAGCTTATATTAGCACTATTTTATGGAACACAAGGTAATTATGTTTCCCTGGGAACAAACTTTAGAGGGGATAAAAGTGCATAATGTTTACATCCGGAATACAATTAAATTCTTCGCAGCCAAAATAAGATTACTTATGTATGGATTAAAATTCACAAAATTCAAGGAAAAAAATTTAAGGATAGTTTTCCTGTCCAATGCTAACTATAGCCATTGTGACTGCATCAACTAATACAGAGTCTGAAATCAGTACACCAGACTGCAAGCTGATGATTCTGGCCTTTAAATGTGTGACAAGGCCAAACTGATAGACTCCCATGCAATAAAAGGATGAAATTTTAAAATAAAAGAGAGAGAGAGAGAGAGAAATTTTAATATGTAACAAAAATCATCCTCACCCACAACTTAGGATAAAGCATTGTTAATGTCAATATCTTCTGTAACAAACAGGGAGTTAATACCCACGTTTGCATGGGATGAAAGTAAATGTAAATGGCATGCCTTGTAAAGAGGAACAAATTGAGATTTGTATCCAGCAGAATGTTCCATACATACTGGCTGCGTCTAGACTGGCAAGTTTTTCCGCAAAAGCAATGGCTTTTGCGGAAAAACTTGCCAGCTGTCTATACTGGCCCCTTGAAATTTGCACAAGAACACTGATGATCTAATGTAAGATTGTCAGTGTTCTTGCGCAAATACTGTGCTGCTCCCGTTCTGGAAAAAGCCAGTGTAGACAGCTAAAAACGGTTTTGTGCAAAAAAGCTCTGATGGCGAAAATGGCGATCGGAGCTTTCTTGCGCAAAACTGCGTCTAGATCGGCATGGATGCTTTTCTGTAAAAAGTGCTTTTGCACAAAAGCGTCCATGCCAATCTAGGCGCTCTTTTCCGCAAATGCTTTTAACGGAAAAACTTTTCCGTTAAAAGCCTTTGCGGAAAATCATGCCATTCTTGATGCAGCCACTGTGCTGCAATAGTTCAATGCAAGAGTTAAGGATGCAGTCGAAATTTTAAACTTACATTACTGTAGTTTTCCAGCTACCAAGTGAATGCTTAGAAAAGTCTCAGAGAGGTTGCCGTGTTAGTCTGTAACTTTAAAAACAATGAGTAATCCTGTGGCACCTTAGGGTGTATCTACACAGCAAAGTTATTTTGGAATAATGGCTGTTATGCCACAATAACAATGCGAGTGTCTACACAGCAATTCTGTTGTTTAGAAATAATTTCAAAATAACAGACAGCTTATTCCGACTTCAGTAAGCCTCATTGTACAAAGAATAACACCTATTCCGAAATAGCTATTTCAAAATAAGGCATGTGTAGACGCTCCACTTCTGCTATTTCGAAATAGCCCCTTGCTAGGGCCATTCTAAAGTTATTCCTCCTGGGGCTCTAAATTGAGATAGCACGCCTACATGAGGGAAGCCTGCCTCGAACTAATTTTGAGGCTTTCCTGCAGTGTAGATGTGCTATTTTGAAATAATCTATTTTGGAATAACTATTCTAGAATAGTTTATTCTGAAATAATTGTGCAGTGTAGACGGAGCCTCAAAGACTAACAAATATATATAGCATCATGTTTTCATGGGTAAAACCCACTTCATCAGATGAGCTTAGAAAAGTATATATAGACTGAAAGAGAGCAAACAAGTGAGCTTACAAAAAACTTTTTCAATATAGAGTTAAGATTAAGACCATCAAATAACCATCCTACTACACCCATTAAAATAACACTGCAGGCAGTCCCCGGGTTACATGGATCCGACTTACATCGGATCCCTACTTACAAACGGGGTGAGGCAACCCCGCACTCGCTGCTTCCCCCCAGCAGACCAGGGAGACACGAAGCTAGCGCCCCCCCCCCCCCAGCAGACCAGGGAGACGCGGAGCGGCTTTTCTCAGCAGACACCTCAGCTTGAGAATAAAGGACTGAGGGAAGTGAGGTGTGAGAGAATAAAACTGAGCTCTGGATAAATGTTTGGCTAGAGTTTCCCCTACAATATGTACCAGTTCCGACTTACATACAAATTCAACTTAAGAACAAACCTACAGTCCCTATCTTGTACGTAACCCGGGGACTGCCTGTACTAATACACAGATCTTAAAGCTCCCTAGACACTACAAACTTAGGATTGATTTCAAACTAACTGTGAATTTCCTAACCCTGCTTTTGGTTCTTCCATCAGCTTCTAGCTACACACAGGATGGAGACCATCCACTCTCTCCAATGGCTACCACCCCACCCTTAATACAGTCATGAGTATATGAATTTCAACACCATATGCTTTAGCCAATTCATGCTTTAGCGCACACAAATCTCTCCAGCTCATTGCTCTTTGCCACATATTGGGCTCATACTGAAGCAGATATTTGTATCTTCTGGATTTAAGTCCTGAGTTGAAAATGACCCCCATGACTGTAAGCACATGTTACACATAGGATCGTCGATGTCTATTTACCTGATACAGATGCAGTGTGCTGGACCCAGACGGAGTAGGCAGAGAAACAAGTAATTCAATGGGTTCCTCGTGAACGCATCAAGTTGCTTCATAAGACTTGCTAATTGAGCTGAGGGATGAGAGTGGGAGAACCGCTCTAGCCCAGCCATGACAAGTTGGGGCACTGCAGCATACTCACTGTCAGTTAATTGGTTAACCATTATGTCTAACCAGTTAACTAGTTAAACAGGATTTTACATCCCTATTGGCAAGAGTGGCAGAAGTAATGTGAATGGCATCTCATCTTGTCATCCTAAAGGCAGATCTTGGTTTGTAAGCAGAGCTTAGTAAAGAATCACATTTTTTCCTCAGTTCTATCTCCAAAGCCTGGATACTTGGGTTCTCCCCACTGTTTTTCACTCTAACTCGCTGTAGGGCAATGAGCAAATCACTGAACCCTTACCTTTCCCCACCCCAAAAACGGGGATCATCTAGTTTTCCTACCTTAGATATCCTGCTCCCACTGATGTCAGTAGGAGGTTTTCCATTGGTGTGGGTGGGAGCAGAATCAGGTCCTTAAAAACACTGTGATGCCTAATCAAATGAAGATAGTGGAAATAAGTGTAGCTTTTATATGTATAATTTCTATAGCTTTATGATTATCAACAGTGTTTTATTCATATCGTTAAGTCCTGGTCTACACTACAAACTTAAGTAGGTGTAACTAATTCACTCAAGGCTACACAGCTATACTGACTGAATTCCCTGTAAAGCGAGCGTTATGTCGACAGGAGGGCTTCTCCCATTAACATAATTACTGTCTGTCATGGAGATGGAATGCTTACAACGAGAGACGTGCTCCTAGCAGCATTGGTAACATCTTCACTAAACTCTACACAGCTGCTCCGCTGCAGCACTGTAAGCGTAGACAAGTCCAAAGACAACCTGCCTTGCCCTGAAGAGCTCCATTTCCCACAGTACTGTGCTTTATTAAGCATTAGCTCTACAACTTGTGAGGTAATACACCATAAATTCAGCAAAACTAATTGGTACAGGAATCTACATTTAGGCTACATCTACACTACATGCTTCTTACGCAAGAAGCCTTTTGCACAAGACTTTTTGCGCAAAAACACGTCCACACCTCAAAGCACATCACAAAAGTGATGTGCTTTTGCGCAAAAGAGCTCTGATGGCCATTAACAGAATGGCCATCAGAGCATCTGTGCTTTTTCCCATAGGAGCATCCACACTTGCCTTTTTACGCAATAACTCTTGTGCAAAAGAGAGTTATGCCTCGTAAAAGGAGCTTTAACTACAGAGGAAAAAGCCCTCTGTTCTGCCATTTTGCTCTTGATTTCCTTGTGCAAAAGCGCATTTGAGGTGTGGACACTCCCTGGGTTTTTACTCAAAAACCTTGCAGCACAGACGTAGCCTTAGATTTTTAACTGCAGAACCAGAAAGACTAAAAATGTATTTTGTTTTAAATACAAACTTAGTTTCCATGGAAGATCTCAAGACCCTCAGAACAAAAAAGTCTGCTCCTCACCCTAGAATGAATGCAGAGGGATTTCTTTATTCTTTTTAAAATAAAAAAGCAGCAAATAAAATCTAGGCACACTGCCTTGCTGCTAAATTATAGAAATGCCACATATCAAACACCCAAATTACACTGCATCTTCGGAAATCTGACACACAAACTAGTTCAACTGAACATACTCTTTTTACAGTTTAATTGGGTGAAAATTAAGGCTGCAAGGCTCCATATTCTTAATTACCAAGACCTTCATAACTAAAATCACTCTGGGAAATCAGATAAAGCAAAGCCCCATTTTGATTAGACCCCATGTAAATATCAAGTCAGTCACATGTTTGTAGTTAGATGGAACAGTCAATTATTCCCAATCCTGGGATTTTGGTTTATAATCTGGCACATCTCTCAACCTAAAAGCATTTTTATTGTCCTAGGACTTATTAATTACTCCTCTTATTGGTACATCCAAACTAGCAAAATGTATTGACAGGCACTCTGCAAAACATTTTTACTGGTCAGATATCGGGGATTGAGAGGTTGTTTAGTTTTGATTTTGGATTGAATCTTATTGAATAAGATTGGAATTCTAGTTGAAGGCAAGGACCTCCTAGCACTAAGAATAAACATTCTTTTAAATGTGCTGGATCGAAATAAGTATACTACTTCACGTCTGAAGCTTTAAATTCCCATGGATGCTACAATTTGTTCTACCGGGTTCTCCTCCAAACACCTGCCACTAAATGCAAGGGGATGACAATACCTCACAATCCCAGTACGTGAGTGGATATCCAAGTGCAGCTGACTTATCAAATAAGGAAGAAAACAACAAGAACATTTAAAGGAGGAGTTTTGTATTCCAGGAAAATAAAACCCAAATAATCAATTCTATAAATTCAACCCCCTAAAAAAGCAGTGGGTCGGTTTGTATTTTTCCATGAATAAAAAATATTTTAAAAAAATATAGAAGCAGTTGCCAAGTTAATTTAGTAAACAAGAAAGCCTCACAGTAAAGCTCAACTTATAAGAATACTTTATTGCAAGGTTCTTGCTGCTTCTTTGTTCCCAATTTATTTGCAAATCATTCATTAGACACTGCTTTTCAGTTGGACAATATACTTTATTAGGACAAGACCAATCTTCAAGGGTGCAGGGCCCTAGTAGTTCCATGCATTTTGTTTCAAAAGATTTCCACTTTGCAGACAGCAGAACTGTTTTTCACCTGACCTTTGTCAGCCGCCATCACTGCTGTTACATTTGGAGGTAAGTAATAACAATGGATATGACCTGCCTTATTTATTCAGTGTTAAGTATTAACAAGCCTGTGCTATCTCATCCACTGCTATATTTCAAGAACTGCATACATAGGAGGTATATACAAACAGTGGCTCAGCCTTCGGGAAGGATAAAGCATCCCTCCAATTGAAAAATAACTTTTTCAACTCCTTGAAAAAACTCTGATGTAAAATAAAATGTGTGTGAGAGACAGAGGCACTCTGCTGTTCTGCAGTGATAGAGTTCTTATTTCCATCTTTAAGAAACTGGAGGTGAAATTGACTGTAAGGTAGGCTTCTGTGTTTCTCACAAATAAATACCTCTTGATGTGGAAAGAAAAAGTGGTCCTCAGGATATGTCCTGTAGGGATTCAGTTTCTTATAAACAGTGGAAATGCAGATTTTGTTATATGATGCTGTGGAAGGGGAAACCCAATGGAAGTTTATTAAAGCACATTCCCAGGATTTTAAACTTACTAGATCACATACACACTGTAATGACTTTTGTTTTAACTTCTTTTGGAGATTGCTTTAGTGGACATTGAAATAGCCTTGCCAGCTATGCCCATAGAATAAGAATGTTTAACATGGCACATAAAAGATCTATGTCATTATGTTGCAAAGTAGTATTCATTTGCCCAAGAGTAGGAATAGATGAATATTTTTGTTCTCCAGTTTAAAAAAAAAAAAGGTACAATCAATACAATAGTCACTTCCATTAATCTATCTGCCCAAGCACAGACAAAAGTCCCATAGCTCCAGGTGCCTTCCTTAGCCTCGCCCCTTCACTCCCCACCAACTTAAAACTGAGGGGAGCTGTTCATGGACAAATCTGTACAAAATATAGTTGTTATGGAGAGGAAGTAGTCTCTCCATATTTAAGTTTGCAATGAGCTTCCATTTTAAATACTTCTTTTATCCCCTACTTTGTGTTAGAAAATTAGACATGAAAACACGCAGTTTTACTCAAAAGGCAAAGGAGATAATTCTTTTACAGAGTTTGAAGAAAACTGGCTACACTGTTTTTGAGGTACAAGACATAATTACTTCAATTGGAAATTTAGGTGGCCAAACTTTTATTTTTCTCCCTCCAGTTCACAAATGGATTACTACTATTCTTTTACAGTTTTGAAACAATCAACTCTCCTTGTCAGTGCACAAGCTACTTCCATTTGAAGAAAATCAGCAGTGATTTTTGTAGATTTGGTCCTATGGGGCCAATCCAACTTTGCAGAGGCCAGTGGGAGGTTTATTTGCCAATGACTTCAGCAGGGACAGTATCAGTTCACCATAGCTCCAATATGGGCTACACACAGAGTTATTCAGGAGCAGTTATTCAGTAACAGGTATTCCTAAATAACTGTATGTGTAGACATTCTGATTGGGGATAGTGATGTTTTTTCCTGTTTCTTAGGGACCTATCGTGTCCTGATACAGCCCTCCCTGAAGTTATTGGCAATGAAATATGCCATTGATTTATAAGGAACGAGGCACACTATTCCAGACTAAGAATAGTCATTCCTGAATAACTCCATGTGTGAACCAGCCCTAACTTCAATGGAGGTGAGCTGATTTACACCAGGTGAGGATCTGAGCCTATGGACATCTGAGTATGCTGCACTCTACTGTCTGTTAGAAAGAACACAAGAGCTTACTAGTAAGAGGTAGCAAACCTTTCTGTACTGAAAACTAGTGGAAGGCCTATGTTTTAAGACTAGGCCTGGTTCTGCAGGTATTGGTGGTTTACTGTGGAGTTACAGTAGCTGCTCCATAGTTAGGGAAAAATTTAATCCCTCTAGTAGAGCCAAAAAATTAAAATACAGTCAATGAAAAAATACTTATGATTTCAATTTTTCCTTGATAACTAGAATGTGTCCTGTACATCCCAATATATGAAGTAAAATTTCTGATGAAAACATTGACAATTTAAAATTTTTAAAAATTTTTGTGTCTTTCCTTTTATCCTTCGTTAAATCCAAGGAAGCCCCATTACATCCTAAAAGTCAGTTTTAATGACTGCCCCCAGACTCAAGTCCCATTTAAGCCAAGAATGCTGGAATGACAATTGTTGGTGTCAGTCCACATGCAGTACTCATGTACAGCGTCAGCATTTTATACATGCCAATAAACAGATGAGAAGACTTTGATGCTGGCTTGTGCAATAAGTTATTTTCAATGGCAAGACCACTAAATTGTCCTAAGATTAGGAATGTGAAAGGTTAATGGGTGATGCTTACCGGTTCCAATTAACCAGTGGGGAATGGAGCAGCTCTCTGTCCACTGCAGGCAGGGGGCTGCATCAGCCCTACAGGACCCGCCATGGAATGAGGTGGCCAGGGTGGGTGGGCCACTCTCCCTTTAATTATTTTTGTTTAGCCTGTTATCCAATTAAATGGGATTTTACAGCCCTACTTAAGACATGGACAGTATTAGAAAACCTAGTCACTCTTCTCGGTCATCTTCACTGACAGAGAATCATAAGAGCCACTGTGGCTGTTGTCTTTTATAAATTATTTCAATGATAAAACCAGAAGTGCAGGGGTGTGGTGATGTTACTCCACAGTCATTGCTCATCAACAAGTGTTTTCCATAACCCTAACAGATATATTGGGGGTGCTATATTGTGAAAGACAATGCATTTTCCTACATAGATTCTTTCTAAAACTATTTTAAAGCTGGCTGTTCGGCTTACAAACATCAATAGCTTGGACAGCTCCATTTGCCCTGCTAATAATATTTTGACTCTGCCTTCTCACTGATTTAATTTTTTAAAACTATACCTTCATTTAATCTATATACAAAAGAAAAAATGTAAAGCCATTAAAAAAACCCACACCCCAAGAAATTCCAGAAACAAAAACTTTATTTAAAAACAAATAAAGGCTACTAAATGACAAGTGAGGGTTGGTGTGTGGGTTCCCCCCCCCCCGTGTTTGTGAGTGATGCTTCCCCCCCCCACTTCCTCTTTCCCCTCCCCCACTCCTTCATGGAGTGTGTGCTGTGACTAGCAGGTGGAAACTGTTGGCTTCTAATTAAAGTTTGAATTCTAGAAGCCTCTACTGATTGGCTAAGCCTTGGTGGGGGAGGGACTTTCAGGCAGTCCAGGGCTTTATAAAGCAGTGAGCAAGTGACCAAGGAGCTTGCGAACAGGTGAGTGCTAACAGGGAGTTTAGAGAGGGAGTTGGGAAGAGTGCGAGGTTCTCTTGACTTTTAAATCCTTTCTCCAGGACAGCAGGGATGGATGGTGATAGGTCTACTGTTGTTACCTGCACAGCGTGTGCCATGTTTGCCTTCCTCCCGGAAGAAAAGAATGATTTCATCTGCACGAAGTGCAAGCTAGTCGCCATTTTGGAAGAAAAAATTAGAGGACTGGAGGCCCAAGTGTCGACCCTACGCTCGATCAGAGAGGATGAAGACTTCCTCAATAGAAGGCAGCGTTTAATACTGCAAGCACGGCAGGTGGAAGAGCTGGAGAGGGCAGTACAGGACCAGGAAGAGAACTGGCAGCATGTAACTTCTAGAAGGGGAAAAAGGCCAGCACAGGAATCCGCCAATGCTATAGAGGTAAATAATTGCTTTCAGGCTCTCTCCACAGGCTCTGCAGTGGTGAATGCTTTGGAAGGGCTCTCACAAGGAAGAAACAGCAAGGGAACATCTTCTACTGGAAGGCATGGGATGTGTAGTCCTAGGTATGGGGGTTCCACAACCACCACACCCAAAAGAAGATGACGGGTGGTGGTGGTCGGGGACTCCCTCCTAAGAGGGACTGAGCCATCCATCTGTCGTCCGGACCTGGAATCTCAAGAAATGTGCTGCTTACCGGGAACTCAAATTCATGATGTGACTGAGAGGCTTACAAAACTGATCAAACCTTTGGATCACTACCCCTTCCTGCTTCTCCACGTGGGAACTAATGATACGGCCAAGAATGACTTTGAGCGGGTTACTACAGGTTATGTAGCGCTGGGAAGAAGGATCAAAGAATTCAGAGCGCAAGTGGTGTTCTCGTCCGTCCTTCCCATTGAAGGGAAAGGACTGGGCAGGGATCGTCAAATTGAGGTTGCGCAGGTGGTGTCGCAGAGAGGGCTTTGGTTTCTTCGACCATGGGACTCTGTTCTAGGCACAAGGATTGTTAGGAAGAGATGGGATCCACCTAATCAAGAGAGGAAGGAGTATCTTCGTGGGCAAGCTTGCAAACCAAATGAGGAGGGCTTTAAACGAGGTTCGTTTGGGGATGGTGACAAAAACCCTGTGGGGAGTGGGAAAGTCAGATACCGGGAAGAAATACAATGAGGAATGAACAAGAAAGGAGGACCCCTGATTCGAATGGAGAAGATAGGGCGATCAACTGGTTATCTGAGGTGTTTGTACACTAATGTGAGAAGCCTGGGCAACAAACAGGAAGAACTGGAGGCACTGGCCCAATCCACGAAATATGATTTAACTGGGATAACAGAGACTTGGTGGGATGACTCGCATGACTGGAGCACTGTCATGGAAGGGTATAAACTGTTCAGGAAGAACAGGCAAGGGAGAAAAGGAGGAGGAGTTGCACTATACGTAAGAGATCACTATGATTGCTCAGAACTCCAGTATACAGAGGGAGAAAAACCTGTTGAGAGTCTATGAGTTAAGTTTAGAGGTGCAAACAACAGCAGTGATGTTGTGGTTGGTGTCTACTATAGGCCACCGAATAAGGTGGATGAGGTAGATGAGGCTTTCTTCGGACAACTGAGCGAAGTTTCCAGATCACAGGCCCTGGTTCTCGTGGGGGACTTTAATTGCCTTGTCATCTGTTGGGAGACCAATACAGCAGTACACAGGCAATCCAGGAAGTTTTTGGAGAATGTTGGGGATAACTTCTTGGTACAAGTGCTGAAGGGGCGTGCGCTGCTTGACCTTCTGCTCACAAACAGGGAGGAACTAACAGGGGAAGTAGAGGTGGGTGACAACCTCGGAAGTAGTGATCATGAGATGGTAGATTTCAGGATCCTGACCAAAGGAAAAAAAGAAAGTAGTAAAATACACACCTTGGACTTCAGAAAATCAGATTTTGACTCCCTCAGAGATTTGATGGGCAGAATCCCCTGGGATGCTAACATGAAGGGGAAAGGAGTCCGGGACAGCTGGCAGTATATTAAAGAAGCCTTATTGAAGGCACAGAAAGAAACCATCCCGATGCATAGCAAGAGAGGCAAACATGGTAGAAGACCAAATTGGCTTACAGGGGAAATCTTTGGTGAACTTAAGCACAAAAAGGAAGCTTACAAAAAGTGGAAACTTGGACAAATGACCAGGGAGGGCTTTAAATGTATAGCTCGAGAATGCCAGGGAGATATCAGGAAGGCGAAAGCACAATTGTAATTAAGGCTGGCACAGGATGTGAAGGATAACAAGAAAGGTTTCTATAGGCATGTTAACAAGAAGAAGGTGATCAGAGAGATTGTGGGTCCCCTACTGGATGAAGGAGGTAACCTAGTGACTTCAGCTTTGATGTAGGGAAAGCTGAAGTACTCAATGCTTTCTTTGCCTCTGTATTCACGGACAAGGTCGGCTCCCGGACTAATGTGCAGTGATGCAAGATGGGATGAAGATGGACAGTCCTTGGTGGGTAAAGAACAGGTTAGGAACTATTTAGAAAGCTAAACATACACAAATCCATGGGTCCGGACTTAATGCATCCGAGGATACTGAGGGAGTTGGAAAATGTCATTGAGGAGCCTTTCACCACTATCTTTGAAAAGTTGTGGAGATCGGGAGAGATCCCGGATGATTGGAAAAAGGCAAATGTAGTGCCCATCCTCAAAAAAGGGAAGAAGGACGATACAGGGAACTATAGGCCAGTCAGTCTTACTTCGGTTCCTGGAAAAATCATGGAAGGGATCCTTAAGGAATCCATATTGAGGCACTTGGAAGAGAGGAAAGTGATCAGGAATAGTCAGCATGGATTCACAAAGGGCAAGTCGTGCCTGACCAATCTGATTAGCTTCTATGATGAGGTAACTGGCTCTGTGGACATGGGAAAGTCAGTGGATGTGATACACCTTGACTTTAGCAAGGCTTTTGATATGGTCTCCCACAATATTCTTGCCAGCAAGTTAAGAGAATGTGGATTGGATAAATGGACGGTAAAATGGATAGAAAGCTGGCTAGAAGGCCAGGCCCAGCAGGTAGTGATCAACAGCTCGATGTCAGGATGGTGGTCGGTTTCTAGCGGAGTGCCCCAAGATTCGGTTCTAGGACCGGTTTTGTTCAATATCTTTATTAATGACCTGGATGAGGGGATGAATTGCACCCTCAGCAAGTATGTAGATGACACTAAGCTAAGGGGAGAGGTAGATACGCTTGAGGGCAGAGATAGGGTCCAGAGTGACACAGACAAATTGGAGGATTGGGCCACAAGAAATCCGATGAGCTTCAACAAGGACAAGTGCAGAGTCCTGCACTTGGGACGGAAGAATCCCAAGCATTGTTACAGGCTGGGGACCAACCAGCTAAGTAGTAGTTCTGCAGAAAAGGACCTGGGGGTTACAGTGGATGAGAAGCTGGATATGAGTCAACAGTGTGCCCTTGTAGCCAAGAAGGCTAATGGCATATTAGGGTGCATTAGGAGGAGCATTGCCAGCAGATCCAGAGAAGTGATTATTCCCCTTTATTCGGCTCTGGTGAGGCCACATCTGGAGTATTGTGTCCAGTTCTGGGCCCCCCACTACAAAAAGGATGTGGATGCATCGGAGAGGGTCCAGTGGAGGACAACCAAAATGATTAGGGGGCTGGAGCATATGACCTATGAGGACAGGCTGAGGGACTTGGGTCTGTTTAGTCTGCAGAAGCGAAGAGTGAGGGGGGATTTGATAGCTGCCTTCAACTTCCTGAAGGGAGGTTCCAAAGAGGATGGAGAGGCTGTTCTCAGTAATGACAGATGACAGAACAAGGAGCAATAGTCTCAAGTTGTGGTGGGAGAGGTCCAGGTTGGATATTAGGAAAAACTATTTCACTAGGAGGGTGGTGAAGCACTGGAATGGGTTACCTAGGGAAGTAGTGGAGTCTCCAGATCTAGAGGTGTTTAAGTCTCGGCTTGACAAAGCTCTGGCTGGGTCGATTTAGTTGGGGTTGGTCCTGCGTAGAGCAGGGGGCTGGACTTGATGACCTTCTGAGGTCTCTTCCAGCTCTATCGTTCTATGATTCTATGAACAACATACTCAGCTATCACATTTAAAAACAAGGAAATGAGCAGTAAGGCTAGACTAGAGATGTTAAAATTAGATTAATCAATTAGTTTAATTAGTCGATAAGGGCACTTCTGCTCTGAAATGGAGCAAGAACCCACCCGGCTGTTATTACATTTCAAAGGCTGAAGTGTCGCGCATTGCAGCCCCAGAAGGGACTCTTGTGGATTTCGAAGATTGAAACGCTGCATAGAGCCTGGGGCTAGTGGGAGACTCTGATTCCCGCACCAGCCCCAGAATACCATGCAGCGCTTCCACTCTGAAATGTACAAGAGCCCCAGCAGGGATTCCTGTACATTTCAAAGGTGGAATGCCACCTCTGCACCCCTGGAGCTGGGAGAACTGGCTTTTAAGCTGGCTTCCCCCAGCACCCCATCTTCTTCCCCCACCTTGCTGCCTCTTTCTGATAGAGGCAGCAAGGGGGAAGGGAAGCAACTAGTAGACTCATGTGTCAACTATCTGATAAGCTCCAATCATCTGAAGAAGTAGGCTGCGCCCACGAAAGCTCATGATACCATCTACATGTTTTGTTAGTCTATAAAGTGCTAGCAGACCATTTGTTGTTTTTTAAGTTTGTCCTGTACAGACTAACTCGGCTACCCCCTGAAGCTATTCAAACACTGTTGGCCCAAATAGGGCTTGAAGCAAAACTGAGAAGAGGTTCAGTATAACTTATAAGGAACCCTTTCCAACAGCTGCAGTGACCATATACAACCCATGTCACTCTTCCTTCAACCAGGCTCAACTGCCTCTCGCGTGTACACAAAATTAACACTCACATACACCCGTGCACATTTTGTAAGTGTAAAATTCTATACACACTCTAAAAATACTCTAACAGCTGGGGAAACATAAGTGGTAGAATTTGCACCTGGAAATGCATTTAGGGTGAGAGCATTTTGTTGGTGCAAATTCTGAATAGTCTTCACACCAGCCCCTGCAAAGAGTGAAAAATGTTTGTACTTGTAGGTATGCAACACTTCTTGTGCACACATTCAGGGCTGAAAAGAAGGCTTGTTCAAATCTATTATACACTGCAATTTCAAGTTCCCCAACAGCAGGTTCTGCAATTTTTCATTCTTATTCTCCTTCTGTACATCTAAATACTAGAGATGCCACACTCCATGTTTTCATTTATTCTGTCCTTGCAATATTCCTCTGAATTATCAAATGTCATTCTGCTACTTTTGTAATACATTTAACATTTTATGACACCTCTGCTCCCCTCCAGTCTTTCCTTTCTATCTTCCACCTATAACTTGCACCCATCCATGTTATGTCAGGAGTGAGATCACACTATGTTGCACTTGCACCTACAAAATCAAACTCTCCAACTCTTTCTGTTCTCTAAGGCTCCTTTCTTATTATTTTTGTTCATCTGCTCCTTATAGCACCTGTATGGCTGATAACATGCTTCAATTATAGCAGCAAGGGATTGTTCTCCTCTGCACACAAAGTAGCATGGCATAGCGTGGCATGATAACACATGCAGTTAGCAGCAAGATCTTACAAAATCAGATACCTTAGAAATGAAAGCATTAGAGAAATGAATGAAAGGCTGAAGGAAGAGTGAGAGATCTGCTCACTATTATATGAGTAACCCTAATACTATTTATAAATACTACATTGATCACTTCAATTATATGTTTCCAAACAAGACAAATAAGATACCCATAATTATTACTGAAATGCCATTTTTACATTAGCCCAACAATTCTGTGCATTTTTCTTCACAAAAGACAATAACCAAACCACCAATTTATTATTTTCTGCAAATTACAGACAGAAGAATCAATCTAAATACTTCTTTTATCACAGATTTGATTTTTAACCCAGAATGCTGTTTTCTAATGAAATGCAATAATTATTCAGACTAATCTCTGCCTCCTCTGTCACGTTATCTCCCACATGCACCATAGTCTTTCAGGCTGGCAGGGTTAAACAGGTAGCTAAAAAGTCAAATGTAACCAGTCTCACAAAAGTGAGCAATTCATCCTTTTTCTTCCTTTTTTTCCAGTTCCCTCTTAGTTTTGTGAAGAATTTCCCCAACAACCCCTTTATTCCTATTAGCCCCCTCTTTTTTTCCATATTTCTCTTCTCCCCCAGTTCCCTTTGTTTTGTTTCTCGCTACTCCCCACTTACGGGACAGTGTTCTCACATAGATCCTCTCTCCTCCTTTTACCCTCCCTCATCCTCAGAAGTGACCAGTCATAGTGACAGTCCCATTCACTGCCACTGAGAAGCAATAAACAGAGCCACTTGATGCTGCTCCTTCACTTGGCCAGAAGTGATGGCTGGAGAGTAATATGAAGCACCAGTACTGAATTTCCAACATCATACTCAGACCTGAGCTTGGTTGGGGCACTGTAAGACTGGTAGGCCAACCCACATTCAGTTCGCATTGTGCTCTCTGCTCCACATGCTCTTCTTGTTTCTTCCTCACTTGCTCCATTTCACGTCAGCTCTCTTCCTCCAGCCATTTCCCTCCAAAGATGTGTTTCTTCCTCTGCCTTTCTCTCCCCTGCTCTTGATCAGCTCTTCCCCGCAGCCTCCTCCTCCTTCACTAGGGGGACTGTGCTGCTGCTAGTGATGCTGTGTGCTGCCGTGGTACTCCCATCATCACCAGGGGTCAAACTGCCTTAGAAACAGTAAATTTGGCCTCCACAAAATGCAAAGGGAAAACTGAAGAAGGGAGAAAGGAAGTGATTTTCCCAAGGAAATATTTAACAGATGGGAAGAAAAGCCCAGACCACCCAGCTCCAAAACCATCTGGTAGTTAGGAAAAGGAGAGTTTTGAGGAGGGATGTGAAGGAAGAAAATGAGTCAGTTCTGTTGATGTTTACGGGAAGCTCTGCCCAACCACAAGAAGCAACATCAGGAGAAAGCACAAAAGTGCCTGTTTGAAAATGTAACAAGTGGGTGATGGAGGCTGGCTTGATTGGAGGTGACCTTTTGATACTGAATGACGAGATGGTAAATAGAGTACAGATAGACTGTGAAGAGCCTTGGATATGAAGAAAAGTAGCTTGGTTGATCAGATACAAAAGAGGGACCAGTGGAGAGAGATGCAAAGTGGGAGGAGGGGAGCATGGTCTAAGTGATGGACTAGGAAAATGCTCCTCTTCATATCATTCATTGGATTTCATTAACCTTTGCATTTTAATAAGCCTTTGACATCATCATAACTATTTTAAAATAAACAAAAGGCCAAATTAGTCTTGCAATTAAGGTTACTATGCATGTATTTTTAAAAGTACAGAGGACATGATTTGATGGTGGGCAACACTCGTATCACTTCTGCAGAGAGCATTTTCCTAGCTACATTGATATTAGGGAGAAAGCATCATTTTGCTGTGATGCCTACAAAATAGTTAGGCTGCTGGTGTGCTGTGACTGCTGCCAACCATGCTGACCAGTACTGTCTGGAAGATAGCTAATGTGACACCAACATTTAAAAAGGTCTCTAGAGGTGATCCTTACAGTTACATACCAGTAAGTCTAACGTCAGTACTGGGCAAATTAATTGAAACTACAGTAAAGAATAAAATTGTCAGACACAGATGAATATAATTTGTTGGGGAAAAGTCAACATGGTTTCTGTAAAGGGAAATCATGCCTTACTAATCTACTAGAGTTCTTTGAGGGGTCAACAAACATGTGGACAAAGGGGATCCACTAGATATAGTGTACTAAGATTTCCAGAAAGCCTTTGAACAAGGTCCCTCACCAAAGGCTCTTAAGTAAAGTAAGTTGTCATGGGATAAGGAAGGTCTTCTCATGGATTTATAACTGGTTAAAAGACAGGAAACAAAATGTAGGAATAAATGGTAAGTTTTCAGAATGGAGAGAGGTTACTGGTGGTATCATCCAAAGGTCTGTACTGGGGCCAGTCCTATTCAACTTATTTATAAATGATATGGAGCAGAGTTTCCCAATTGGTGCTCCACAGAACCCCAGGGTTCCACAAAGCGAACTTAAGGGTTTCGCAAGAACTCAGCACTCCCCAACCCCCTCTTAGTTTTTGCTTGACAAATTTTACCCTGGCAACTCTAGAGGTTCCTTGAAATTCTTTAAGCTGAAAAGGATTCTATGGCCAAATAAAATTGGGAAACACTGATCTGGAGAAAGGGGTAAACAGTGAGGTGGCAAAATTTGCAAATGTAACTAAACTGCTTAACATAGTTAAGACCAAAGCAGACTGTGAAAAGCTTCAAAAAAGATCTCACAAAACTAAGTGATTGGACAACAAAATGGCAAATGAAATTTAATGTTGTTAAATGTAAAGTAAAACAGGGAAAGATAAAGTAAGGAAAAGGTTCAGAAAAGGGCAACAAAAATGATTAGGGGTTTGAAACAGGTCCCAAATGAAGAGAAATTAAAGACTGGGACTTTTCAGCTCATAGAAGAGGAGATCAAGGGGGGATATGATAGAGGTCTATAAAATCATGACTGATGTGGAAAAAGTGAATAAGGAAAAGTTATTTACTTATTCCCACAATATAAGAACTAGGGGTCACCAAATGAAATTAATAGGCAGGTTTAAAACAAACAAAAGGAATGTTTTCTTCACACAGCACAGTCGGCCTGTGGAACTCCTTGCAAAGGAGGTTGTGAAGATCAGGACATTAAGGGTACGTCTACACAGCAACATTATTTCAAAACAACTAGTGTTATTTTGAAATATTTTAGTTTGCGTCTACACAGCAGGCAGTTATTTTGAAATAATGTTGAAATACTGTGAAGTTGGAGGACTTCTTACTCCAACTCCTGTAACCCGCATTGTATGAGGAATAAGGGAAACTGGAGGAAGAGTGCTCTATTTCGAAATAAGTGCTGTGTAGATGCTCCAAATTTCAAAATAAGCTATTTCGAAATAAGCTACACAATTGACATAGATCAATTTGCGTAGCTTATTTCGAGTTAAGTCCTGCTGTGTAGATGCACCCTAACAGGGTTCAAGAAAGAACGAGATAAATTCATGGAGGTTAGGTCCATCAATGGCTATGAGCCAGGATGGGTAGGAATGGTGTCCCTAGCCTCTATCAGAGGCTGGGAATGGGTGTGAGGAGAGGGATTACTTGATGATTCCCTGTTATTTTCTCCCTCTGGGGCATCTGGCATTGGCCACTTTTGGAAGACAAGACACTGGGCTAGACAGACCTTTGGTCTAATCCAGTATGGCCACTCTTATGTTCTCACCGTTCCTTTGTACTCCCCCATTGGTCTGTCTACATCCAGCCTTTGTCTCTAGTCTTATAAGGTCTCTGGGGCAGGGACACTGGTGTCTAAAGCTTTTTGTTTGGATCGACAACACCTAAGCACAATGGGGTCCTGATCTATGACTGGGGTTCCTAGCTGTTATGGCAATACAAATAATACTAACCAATATTAGGGATGTTAAAATGCATGTAATTGATTAACCATGTAGCTGCTGAAAATGTCAGTGGTTACACCATTACACTAGGGTGGCAGCCAATTCCCCGGGAGTCAGCGTGTGCTGGGAGCTGGCTTTTAAGCCAGCTCCGAGTGCGCACTGGCTCCCACTTGCCACCCTGCTGCCAATTTAGCCAGCTGCCACCCTGCACTGCCACCTCTCATACAGGGGCTATCAGGGTGTCGCATGTAGCCGTGTGGGTAACTGATAAGCCTATCAGTTATCCATTTACATGGCTACATTCTTACATCCCTAACTGGTATACCAGAGATTCAAACCCAGCTAGTCTTCTCTGTTACCCTTTACACAGCTATGATAGACTTCTATCTATAAGAAATCATTGTTAAATAAAATATGTATTCATAATCAATTACAAATGTGGCCAAATAGAATATAATCAATTGAAATGAAGACTGAAAGCTTTATTTGAAATGAACAGCAGCAGCCAAGGATGACTCTTGGCATTTTGCTGGCAAAATGGAAAATGTCTGGAACAGAATGGAAAACAATGGCCAACCAGTAAGTATAGTGGCATGGCCCTGGAATTTTGCATGTTGGGCAACTGCCCTGCTCACCCACCCCGAAAGCCAGCCCTGATATTTAGCATTATAATTTATCTGTAAACATATTTTACAGTATGCAACTGGCTTAAGTTTCATTATAGATATTTAGTGATCCAGTAGGTAATTAACATGTTTGAAACTTAACACCATGCTAGGTGGAGAAGATAAAATAAATCTCCAGACTGAAATTCACTTCAAATGCTCTTCCTCAGGGCTGGCTTTAACAACACTAAAACTGTAAAAAAAAAAAAAAAATTACATGTCTCAGATGTAATCTTGTTCTATTATGAATGGGTGAATGACACAACAAACAAACCTTCGTAGGCTGAAATTTCAATCGTGGCCTCAAACTCCTCTTTCTCTTCACTCAGAAACATAACTGTGCTATCCTGGATAGCATCTTTTAATAAAATATGTTTTTTTAAAGAGACAGATCATGTATTTCCTGCAGAGAATGCTAATAGGACAATAGCGTTTACCACCACCTTTCACCATTGGAAGTTGAGAGTGAAAGCTTTGGTCTAATTCCTTTCAGAACAATGCCTACTTTTTCCTTAAAAGTTTTATCCTGGTGTATTTATAATGGAGGAGCCAATGAAGAGTATCATTATATTCAAGAATGAACTCAGATAAACTCTGAAACAAGAAACAAAGCCTGTCTATGCAATGGAATGCACAGCATCAGAAATTAAGGGAGGAGGCTTATTGCGTTTCTAAATGGTTTGTTACTGTAATACAGCAGTATTTTGATTTTCTTGCTGATACTAATTGCACTCACCCTTTTGATGTGCTTTTATTTAGTGTATTCATTAAATAAAGCATCAATGCTTTAGAATGCACATTCTTAAACCATATGAAGCAGATGGTTTTATGTCCTAACATGAAAGAACACATTTTGCACTATGAAAAAAAAAACCCCAGACTCATGTTATTACATTTTCTTTGGTTTTCATAATGTGGTGGGGGGCAGTGAGGAGTAGAGACCTTGATGCCCAAAAAGAAGAGACAAGAACATTTACAGCGTATAGTGTCCTTGTCAGTCAGTGAGATATGACAAGGACGAAAGAAATATGTAGTTTCTAATTTTTCCATCTTAAAATAACTGCAGAGCCGCAGTACACAATCCCCCTTTTATTTTACTACCAAGACAGGCCGAAACCTACACCTTGTGGTCCAATCACATAGGTTCATTGGAGACTGATGTTTCTTGAAGAAGATTCATCTGCTCTACACTCTTTTCCCTTCCTCCATTCAACCATCGTAAGTGCTCCCACCCCCCCAAAAGCAATAAAACTTAATAAGGAGAACCAACTGCCCCTGCAAATGTATGTACAGTCACCTAAATAGTCATGTGATACTCTCTTTGCAACCCTTTCTTTTCTTCCCTCTCATCCACTTCCTTGTTTTATTTTGTTTTCACTTGTTATATCTCTCTTCAGACTGTCAACGGTTTACAGCAGAATCTATGTCCTTTCCTTTCTCTGATCTATGTTTTGCAGAGCATCTAACACACTACTGGCTCTCAATTTAAAAAAATAGGACCAAGAATGCAGCAAGAAGCTATAGATGATGAAGAAGAAGAAAAAAAAGTGCACTCGTCTTTCTGAGCTAAAAGGAAGCCTACATTCTCCAGCGTCACCTGCCTTTAAGGAATTTCTTTTCTGCTAATTCTCATGATATTTTTAATGATTCAAGAAGAGCTTATTTAAAGTCATTCCACTACAGATGAGCTGCTTCCTGCCTTCTTGTACTGGAGATGATCTTTATTGTTGGTTGCATATTTTACAGAACACCAAAGACCACAACTACCACTATGAACTAATAACTAATAGCAAAACTTTGGCACAGCCACTCCTCAAGCATGCAAACACCAAAATGAAGTGGAAATGCTTTGTTTCTGCTTTTGTGGCCTATCTGCCACGTGAGAGTCAGTGAAGGAGGCTTCTGCAATGCCCTACACATCATAATGCAGAATTCCACAGCGGGTATGTTGGACCAAGAATGGGCTTGGCTGGTGGAGATGGCATAAAACATGGAGACTGCTCAGAGGGCCCTGACCTGTCTGTCAATAGACTGCAGTAGCAGCCATAGCCAATTGGTGTTCTCTGTACCCTCCCTCCCGGATAGGAGTATGGATTCAATCCTCTCGCTCTCTGCATTGTCCCATGCCCAGCAAAGTCCTTTTATTCAGGCTTTAGACAGGTGACCAGGAGTTGAATATGCAGCATTTACTTTACTGTCTACATCCAGCACATAAGACCAACTAAAACTTGTTGCAGTGAATTAACTTAGAACACACTGATGTTGCGACAAGCACAAGGTTTTCATACTCTGGCCTTGCCTGGGAACACCTAGGCTACGTCTACACTGGCCCCTTTTCCGGAAGGGGCATGTAAATTTCAGTAGTCGTCGTAGGGAAATCCGCGGGAGATTTAAATATCCCCCGCGGCATTTAAATAAAAATGTCCGCCGCTTTTTTCCGGCTTTTAAAAAAGCCGGAAAAGAGCGTCTAGACTGGCCCCGATCCTCCGGAAAAAGTGCCCTTTTCCGGAGGCTCTTATTCTTACTTTGAAGTAGGAATAAGAGCCTCCGGAAAAGGGCACTTTTTCCGGAGGATCGGGGCCAGTCTAGACGCTCTTTTCCGGCTTTTTTAAAAGCCGGAAAAAAGCGGCGGACATTTTTATTTAAATGCCGCGGGGGATATTTAAATCCCCCGCGGATTTCCCTACGACGACTAGTGAAATTTACATGCCCCTTCCGGAAAAGGGGCCAGTGTAGACGTAGCCCTAGAGTCAGCAGTAGCACTAAGTTAGTTTCTACCTGCACATACTCTACTGCTAATTCTTGGATAAAATAAGTCAAGAGATTACTGAGGGCAGTCACTAAGCAGGGCAGGATTCATAAAAGAAGGCTCTGGCACAGTGGTGGGGAACCTGCGGCTTAAGGACCGCATGCAGCCCATTGGGGTACTGTGTGTGGCTCACAAGACCCATTGCTTACCATTGCCCATCAGCAGGGGTGCCAGATTCCAGGAGTTTCCATCTGCATAGATTTTTTCCTAGCGGTAGTGGTGAGACACGCACATAAAGCATGTAAAGTGAGGTGCCTGCTGAGTGCACACATTGACTGTCAGAGGCATGTACTCCCTCTGCATCCAATCCAAGTGCTGCTTAGGTTCAGTCAGCACACGCTGCAAATTCTACACAAGTGCCGTTGGCAAAACTACCCCAAGAGACCGTTTTGGTTACAACAAGCTTAGATCCCCTTGAGATAAAGGAGGGCCATTCATGCGCCCACACACTAGCCTAGGTTGCCCATTGCTCCTCTGGAGCCATGAAGATATAGTCTAACACAATTAGAAACCTCTTCATATCCTTAGCCATGGCTTTGGGAAAGTAATTAAATGTTCCCAAAAGTTCCTGAAATGTTTTTTAAAGAGAATTTAACATGTTCTTTCCCCCTCAAAAACTGGCCTTTACATTTCAAGCAAATACTTCTAAAAACGAATACATTAACTACAAAGGAATAACTCTTAATTTAAATAACTGCACAAGCCATCAAATGGCTGAAGCTACATGAAAGGAAAACGAGCAAAAAAGAATCTGAATAATGCCCTATATCTAAGGGTTACTGTCTAAACAGTCCACATATCAACGTGTAATGAATCACAAAGCTCTTTCAGATATAAACTTCCTAAAATTATTATTTTTACGCATACCTTGTCTACACTTACACCAATATATCTATGTCACTCAGGGGTGTAAAAAATTCACATCCCCAAGAGATATAGTTAAGTCAACTTAAATGCTTATATAGACTAGGGATGTGAACAGGTAACCAGTTAAGTGATGCTTACCGGGTACCAGTTAGGGTTACCAGGTAGCTTCAGAAAAAATACCAGACATACTTGATGGGGAAAGGACCGGCCGGGAGGGGAGCAGGGTTGGCTGGGGGAGATCGGGCAGAGGGTTTGGGGGGAGCGGAGCTGGCCAGGAGAGATCGGGAGGAAGAGAACTGTCCGGCAGGAAGCAGGGCTGGTTGGGAGGGGCCAGGGGGAGCGGGGCTGGCGGGGGGAAGGGAAGGAGGGGGAGGAGAGAATTGGCCAGCAGGGAGCAGGACTGACCTGGGCACATGCAGATCCCAGGTGCTACCCATCCCGCACACAGTCCCGGTGAAGCACAAGTGAGTCCAGCTACTGCTACACAATGCGCTTGAACAGAGCTCAGGAACACGGATAGGGCTTCTCCTCCTCCCCAAGGCGTCACTCCTACATCACACGCAACCAGAGGCTCCCAGTGCCGATCGCGCCCTGCCTCCCAGCCACTCCCCATACCCGCGCCACGTTTCCATCGGGCACCCAGATAGAAAACCAGAAAATACCAGACGTTGCACATGTCCAGTATTTTTAAAAATTTTTCTTACCGGACAGTGGGCCCAAAAACCGGATTGTCCAGTTGAATACCGAACACCTGGCAACCCTAGTACCAGTTAACCAGTACCAGGGAGCCGCAGCCTGCTGTGAGTCAAGGGCTGCTCCAGTCCTGTGGGGGTTCAAGAGCTGGGCCAGGAGCGGAAGCCCTGCATGGGTTGCGGGGGGGGGGGGGGGGGAGGGGGCAGCAGCAGCCGGTGCACCGCATGCACATGGGATGGCTGCAGCAGGAACACATTTAATCTGTTAACCCTTAAACCTAAGGTTTAAACAAGGATGGGCGGGGCCCCCCAGCTGTGGGCAGGAGCTGCTCCAGCCATGCTGGTGTGCCCCTCATCTGCAGTGGGCCCACAGTGCTGGAGAAGCCCCAGCTGGTTAACTGTAACTGGTAAGCATCATCCAATAAGGGTGATGCTTACTGGTTAACCATTCTCATCCCTAGTGTAGACAAAGCGAGAGAGCTAGCTACTTATTTGGGGGCATCTTAATCTGTTTTTTCATAATCCATCATTAACAATGTGATACAAAACTAGCAACTTCAGGAACTCCACAGCTATAGCAACACAATCCAAACTGTGCTTTTAAAAAAAATCATTTGTAGTTTCACAAAATCTCAGCTGGCACTGTGACTAGACATAATCTTATAATGGTCTTTTGTCTCTGCCTGCAATCTTCTGGTATATAGCACTCTTTGCTGTGATAATTGGTTTGGCTGTCCATTCCACCCATCAGGTGATAGAAAACTATCAATCAGGCTAAATGCAATGTGAGAGAAGTCTCTTTAGCCAATTAGTTGGTAATGAGAACATTAGCCACAGTATCTTCTGCAGAGGGCACCTTAGCAATTCTAGTAGCGCCCACAAAGATGACAGTTCTATCTATGTGATTAATAGAGATCATATGATACTACAGGAATTCTACAGTTGTATAAAATCTGGAAGGCATGATCCACTTCACTCTGTTAAATATTTGAAAAGCTACAGATGATCGTATACTAGAGAAATAGTCTTATTTTTGCATTGAAATTACCTTTCTTTGTACCAAGCATAGATTTGAAAGCATTTTGGAATCCTCTGCATGAGAGGACCTGTAAAAATTCAAGCCATTATTACTGCTATTCATAGAATTATTTGATTGCTCTAAGACAATGCTGGTTGGAGCTCTAGGAGAATGAAACTAAGCAACCCTGATTCCTCACTAACTTGCACCTAAAGTAGTCATTTATACCTGTACAAAATGGATGTAGAAGGCTATATTCCTGATTTAGTAGCTTTTTATATTCTCTTTTCACATATACATAAATAAGCATGCAAGGTGCGAGGAAATGGAAAATCTGGCCGATGAATACACATATACTTTTCATTAGGTGTCTCCCTTAGAATGTAAAATCTTTGGGACAAAGACCATATCTAGTGAGTGTCTAAAGTGCTCGGTACATGTGTAGGTGCTACTGTAACATCAATCAAGGGAATAAGATGCAAGGATGTTTTGGGGATGAGTGTGGGGCATTCAAGTATAGATATCTCTGGGAAGGGCAAAGTGAAAAAAAAAATGTCCAGACTGTGTGTCTAGTCTAAACAAAAATTAAATGTTCCTGGAAATCAAAAGCTAAAATAAATAAATTAAATAAATAAATAAAATTTATTCTAACCCTCACAACACACCTTCTTGGCAGGCACATATTCTCTCAACTTTGAAGGTAAACAGAGGTGGACAGAGATTAAGGAAAAATTTGTACACTGGTGTCTAAAGCTTAAAAATATAGTGTAAATCACTTGCTCACAGCCACCAACTGAGACAGTTGGGAATAGAAACCAGAGAACTCTGGTGTCTTACCCCAGATTATAGTGCCTCCCACATGTACAAAACTATAAAGGGAATGTTGTACTTGAGCACAGCATGTGGAATTCACTGCCACGGGATGTCACATATTTAAAGACAGACCCTTTTCACACAGACATGCAATGAGATAGCTTTAGAAGGTGAGATTTTCAAAAGAACTTGATTTCCAATGAAAGTTGGGAAAAACTCCCTTAAGTGCTATTGAAAAGCCTATTCATAATGAATATTGTGTCATACTATAAACTAAAATAGAAAGACTCAAATAACATGCCTCAGGACAAAACTGATCACTGCAAAAGGTTAGGAATTCCTCGACTGCCCCCATGTACACACTGTCCAGAGCAAGTACACTGTATTACTTTTAGATATTCTCTAAAACATAGGATGTGGGTCACTGCCAGAATCATGCTACCTTATTTGATTGACCAGTGGTGTGATGCAGTAGGTAGCACTCTGTTTACCTATACTGTTAGGCTGCATGAACCCTTGTCTACTTTAAGAAAATGTGCGCTAATGTATATAAATTGATTTAGCTACACTGGTGCAAACCTCTAATATAGACACGCTGCAACCACACAGGTATTTAATTCAAATTAAACTACACTAGGCTAATTTAGATAAACCCAGTATAATCACCCCACTCGGCACCAGCATAGTGTCTACACTGGGGTTTTAAACAGCACAGATACGTCAACTTTGTTATAGCAGTACAAAATTTCTTGATATAGACAAGCCCTGAGTAATGTGCACTGAAGGCAGGAGTGAGGTAGAAGAGACTAGTGAACAGTATGATGATAGGAAGTGACAGAGCAATCAATAGGTCTAGGTTCAGAGGGTAAATTGAACTGACACAAGACACCCTCAATTTGCATATCAAAATTTCATTTTTATAAATCCTTCTTGGAAAGACGAGAACAGGAGAATGTAACTTAACCATGGGATGATTTAAATCTATTTTTCTTCTCTAACTACTCTTTTACAATGTTATTTCTTCCTCGGCCCTTTCTCTCATTCAGGTCCTG
The DNA here is from genome assembly GCF_052426305.1 of Pelodiscus sinensis. NCBI lineage: Eukaryota > Metazoa > Chordata > Testudines > Trionychidae > Pelodiscus > Pelodiscus sinensis. The sequence continues at coordinate 92,684,238 of NC_143055.1, forward strand.
TTAAATTTGAAACACATGGTGAATTTCAGATGGAATGTATTAAAAAGTGCTTAGATACCATAGTGCTAGTCACATTAGAAATACCGCAGAACGGAGGAGATGAGACAGAGATTTAAACAGAGTGAATGTCATATGAGTGGCATTAACATACATTTAAAATTAAAAGAAAAAAATTGAGTCTACCAGGAGATTTTGCTTGCACATAGAGAGTAAAATTTCAGGGCTGGATACTGCAGGCCCTTCACATGCACAATTTCCTTTGACGTCTGTAGGAGTGACGTAATCACCAGCGTCATAGGTCCAGACCCGTGATGCATAAAACAGAGCTTTCAGTGAGAGGGGAAAAAAACCTTCTGTGGTACATGGAATCTTTAATGAGCAGAACATGAAATCCAAGTGAAAAATTCTCTATTCACATCTGCATGGATACCTCTTGTTGATGTCAACGAGAGAGCAAGGCATACGTCACAAAATTAACTTATTCACAAGGGGCAGTGGAGACCCCCAAGTAGAGTCAGATTAAGGTATGCTCAATCTGGTATGCCTTGGGCCAGTGTAAGTGGTAGACCCCACCCTACCCCTTCTTCCTACGGTCCCAATCTCCTCTCCCCGTTCTGCTCCTTCTCCACGGCCTGCCTCCTGTTCAATCCACAGTCCATCCCATTCAACCCTCCTCCCCCACTGCAGCCTCAAGATCAGAGAAGCACTGTTCCATAGTCAGGGCCCTGGAGCCACAGTAAAGAGTGAGACCCCCAGTGGCTTTTCCTGCCACCCTGTGCTTCTGTGGGGAACCGGGATCACAGCAGAGGGACCTGCCCCGCTCTGCCCTCTGCCCTCTGCCATAGTCTGGGGTTGGAGAGTGTGGGCTTCCCCAGCCCAGCCTGCCAAGAACGTCTGCCATGCGCCAGCCTTCTACTGCTTTGTGGCAGGTTGCTGCTGGAAGCAGAGTACCCATTCTTCCAAGGGCCTTCAATTGGCCAGGACCCCTGGGCATGGGCCCCATCAATGCCACTGCCCTATAGACAGCAAAATTAAGTTTTCTCTAAGGTCAGATGTACACTACGGGGGGAAGGTCGGCTTAAGTTACGCAACTCCAGCTACGTAAATAATGTAGCTGAAGTCAGCATACCTCAAGCTGAGCTTGGCACTAGGTTTGCCAGATGCTTTCACCCAAAATCCCCCCCAAACAAACCATGGGAGAACAAAAAAAAAGTCACTGCGCCTTTAACACTCCCCGTGTATTTTACATGTCTGGTATTTTCTGTTGTTTTATTTTAACCAGACAGGGTCCAGAAATAACGGACTGTCCGGGTGAAAACCGAACACCTGACAATCCTACTTGGCGCCATCTCCATAGCGGGAGATCGACAGGACAAAAGTTCCTGTTGACTTCCTGCAGAAGTACACTGGCACGGATGGGGGCGCACTCAGCATTCAATTTAGTGGGTCTTTACTAGACTCACTAAATCGAACCCCAAAAGATCGATCGCCAGAGCGTCAATCCTCTGGTGAGTGGAGACATGGTCTAAGAAGGGGAGTGGGTAGCTGCAGAGTTGTAAGCAGGAGTATGCCAAGAACAACAGAGTCCAACAGAATCCAACAGAGAGAAGGAGTTTGGGGAGAAGACAGAAGAGCCCCAGTGTTAGTCTAGGTGCTGGAGGAACAACCATACAAATGCAGCACAACTGCTACATGCACTAGCTGCAGCCTGCAGGCAGAGATGTGCCTTGCATCCTTAAGAAGAGCAGAATATCTGAGCATAGATTTGTTATGTAGCCCTGAGAGGAGAATGTTGCCCACATTCTTTTTTTTTTTTAAATAGTTAGAACTGAAATTATCAAAATGCATTTTTCTGTAGTTAAGAAATGTACACGTGTGAGCATGCATGGAAAGGACTTTCTATCCAAGGAGCATTAATCTGAGAAGAATAGAAGTTGTTCAGCACTGGGAATTAAAACTATTCAGCACTATTGTGGATTGACAATGTGTCATTTGTTAATTAAAGTAATTGACGGCTGTAGCATTAGATCCCATTGCACAGAGCAAGATTACTAAGTGTGGTAAGGTTTCCCTAATTTGTATCCATTTTACAACAGTCTGTGGAGTTAAAGAAGTAAACACAATGCTAATTTTGCAGTGCATTAAACAAATTTGCCATCTCTTTACTAACAGACGGTTTCTGTTGGCCTAAAGGGCCGGTGTCATGTCCCTGCTTGGTGGCACAGCGGTGGCAGTGAAATGTCAAGTCAAAATGACATGAAAGATCCACATGGTGCCTGAACTGTTGACATCATAAGCTTGGGTTTAAAGAAACATCTACTGAAGCCATATTGACCCTACATAAAGTGATCAGATCATGCTGACCAGCTATCTAAATTTCAATCTTTAGTACTGAAGTCCAGCTTTCTTTTTATTTTTTTGCACTAAGAAATCAGACCTGTTTGAATCTCTTACTGGCATAAAATAACACAGCTGTGGAAAGGTAAAGCTAGAGAGGAAACAACAGTTACTGCTCAATCGCCCTGTTGTCTCTTGGCAGTCCCAGCTCCCCTTAAAACTTCAGGCACAGGGAGCAGAAGAGGGGGGCTTCTAGGGAAAGAAGTAAAACAAAATTAAGTACTACTCTTCTGCGGTCTGCGCAGAAGACAAAGTTTCCATCGGCAGAATTATTCTGAGTGGTTAATCACTTGGAGTAATCCAGGTGATCTGCATCTGGTGACAGAGTGCAGTATTTTTTTGTTTGAGGTCTCAAATTATTTTGCAGTTAAGATCACTCAGCTTCTTTGGTAGCAGAATGAGTTTTTGGAGGTACAAACACAGCCTCTTCTGTGTCTGAGCGTTACTCTTCAATGCTTTGGAGACCCTCCCAGTTGACGAAAGCCAGCGAGCTGGTATGGGGGCTATTGTTAGTGCTGACAGTCAGTGCCTCCCTGTGGCAGGGCTTCTTTTTAGGGAGACCAGTTGTAAGACCCATGCTTAAGAAACCATATCTTGCACAAAATGTCTCTGCTCATATTGCACTATCTTCAATGTCTAGGGTAGCTAATCAAGCAAAGCACTGCCAGTAGCACCTGGACCCCTCAAGCACTCTGTGATCCCAGTCAATTTGGTTTTAACCTCTGACATATGTTAGCGTTTACTCATGTTGTTAGCTGATCGGCTGGTGATGGATGAAAAAGAGGTGTCTGTGCTGATTCTTTTAGATCTACTAGCTCCTTCTGACACCAAACCAAAAGATGTTATGAAATTGTCTGTGACCCTTAATCAGAGGATCCTAGGGCTACTCAAGATACTTTTAATGAGAGTTCCTAAAAGGTGATACAGAGCAATGGCCTATCTGTCCTGTGTGTTCTTATGTTGGGCTACAGGGTGTTCTTAACAGCCCTTCTTTCAGTCTATACATGAGGCAGTTTGAGGGGTTCATTGTGCTCATGACATCCAGCTTTATTTTCCCCTTTCTTCAGATCCTAGTGAGGCAGTGACTTACCCAAATCAGATAAGTGTTTGCTACCTGAGGCAACTCACACAACACTGAGGTAGGATTGCCAGGTGCCCAGTTTTTGACTGGAATGCCCAGTCCAAAAGGTACGCTGGGGGTCCAGTTGGCACTGCTGACCAGGCCGTTAAAGGTCCAGCTGGCAGAGTAGCAGAGGCCACTTCCTGGGAGCCACCTGAGGTGAGCGCCAGTGGGACCCTGAACCCCTCCCACACCCAAACCTCCCAGCCTAGAGTTCCCTCTCACACCCGAACTCCATCCCCAACCCCAGCTTAGAGCTCCCTCCTGCAGCCCTCATCCCTGGCCCCACTCCAAAACCTACGGCTGGAGCCTTTACCTCCCATCAACCCCAATCAGCTGCCCAAGCCCGGAGACTTCTTCTGCACCCTGAATCCCTTATTTCTGTCCCCACCCCAGGACCCTCACCCCTTCCCACACCCTAACACACTGTCCCAGCTCAAAGTCCTCTCCCAGACCCCGAATCCCTCATTTTTGGCCCCATCTCAGAGCCCACAGCAGGGTGGGCAAAAGGGCATCCACAGGCCAGATCCGGCCTGTGGAGGTCCTGCTGCTCCCCTGCCCCCAGGCCAATCTAGGCCTAGGGAAGGGGGAGTGTGCAGCGCTTAGAGTCAACCTTGGCGATGGACAGTAAGTGCTGGGGGCTGGAGGGCTTCATGGTGGGTGCTGGAGAACTTCATGCTTCCCTGCCCCAAGGCCAATCAGGGGCTGGGGTTGGGGAGCGGGGGGAAGTGCACAAAGTCTCCTCCTGCGCTGCCCTGCAATGAGTGCATGGTGCTTAGAAATGCCGTGCACTCCTTTCAGGATGGGGGTCAGGGTTGGAAGAGATATCATGCGCTCCCCTCACCCCCAAGCCCTGACTGGACCTGGACTCAACTGCCAGCTGCTGTTCAGCTGATGGGTGACTAAGCCCAGAGCTCCCTTGCAGGGAGGGTGCAGACTTCGCATGCTCCTCCAACCCCCCAGTTCCTGATTGACCTGGGGGCAGGAGGAGGAGCACATGAAGTCTCCTCCCACTGCTAGAGGCATGGGTGCCTAGAGGGACCCACCAGCTGTTCAGAACCAGAAAGACTTCATGGACTCCCCCATCCACAGACCAATCAGGGTCTGTGGGCAGAGAAGCACGGAAATGTCCTGGTCCCACCCCTTCCGCCTAAAGCCCTGCCCCTTCCAGGGCAGCCTGGGACCACTTCAAAAATTTTATGAAGTGGCCCCCAGTCAAAAATTATTGCCCACTCCTAGCCTATACTCTCAGCTACAGCCTTCACCCCACCCCTACCCTCTGCCCCAGCCCTAGGCAGGGCTTCAGAGAAGGAACATGGAAGAGGCTTCAGGTTTGTGCTCGAGATGATAAATTATGATTAATCAGCTAATCAAATAGTTGATGGTATTTCCATCGACTGCTCGATCAGTCGATAAGGCGGGGTGCTTGTTATCCCACTGCGCCTCTCCCTTTGAAATGTACAAGAGCCACCCGCAGCTCTTGTATATTTCAAAGGGAGAGACACAGTGGTTGCCTCTGCCTCTCTAATGTACAGAAGCTGTTGGCTCTTGTATATTTCAAAGTGAGAGAGGCAGTGGTTTTCAGGCTGCCTCTTTGCCTTTGAAATGTACAAGAGCCATGGGCAGCTCCTGTACATTTCAGAGAGAAAGAAGCAGCAGGACCCTGGCCCAGCGGGGAGCAAAGCAGTCCCTGCTGGCCCAGGTTTTCCTCTGTGCCTCTTCCTTTGAAGCACACATTCCAAAGGGAGACGAGCAGCAGTGGGACTGGCACTAGAGGGACTGTTTCAATCTCCCCTCGCACCATTTCCCCACTACCCCCTGCCACTCGCAGAGATGGTGCTGTGGGGGGGGGGGAGGAGCTCGCTTTTACGCTGGCTGTTCCCAGTACCAGCTTGTGCTCCCTCCATTGCTGTCTCTCTCTGATAGAGGCAACAAGTGTGAGGAGGTGAGAAGCAAGTAGTCGAGTTCGTACTTGACTACGGGATAAGCATTTGCTTATCAGGTAATTGACTAGTCACTTACATCCCTAGTTTGTGCAATTAGAATACTGGCAACCCTACACTGAGATAGCACGCAAAAGACGGGAAAAACAAATGGGGAAAAGGAATACTACTTTTTTTCAAGGCTTGCAGCTACAGGATCTTGGTTGGGTTTTGCATATCCACACAATAGTAGCAGCTGAGTGTGCTGTCTATCATATGCAGTCAACAAAAAGGTTATGCCCTTTTCTTCCAGATACAGACCTCACTGCAGTTATCCATGTTTCTATTGCTTCGAGGCTAGATCAGTTCAATGCACTGCACATGTACCTATGCTTTCTACCATTCAGAAAGTGCAGAGCACAAAGGTCTACTTATTAAGCAATGTTTCACAGAGAAAATGCATTACACCTGTTCTCTGTCATCTGCACAGATGATTTTAGGTGAAGGGTGAAGCGTCGCTTTTGTCCAAGTAAGCCCTAAATGATTGGGTCCTGTATAATACCACAACAGAAGCAACCCTGTAGTTGAACTAAGAGGGTTTAAACAGGAGGAGGCTGAAGGAAGGGAACTCTTGGAATCAGTACGGACCCCCATGATCTGTCAAAGTCTGGATTCGGTTACAGATAAGACATATGGTAAGAGTGAGCTGACAAGCTTTATCAGGAAGCAGAAGATTAATTGGGAAACAGGGTGGGAAGGATAATGTTAGGTGCAGAATTGGGAAAGTTCTTCTTCAAAAGCATTTTTTGTCTGATGTAAGCTTAAAGTGCGTACTTATTAATCTCTATATTGTGCCTAGAGAACTGTTGTGGCAAGTGGAAACAAACAGTTACAACGGTGAGCTATTCAAGGTAGACTATAGCTTGCCCTCAGACTTCACAGAATCAGTAACATGTTTTATCTAAATATTATATTCATAAAGATCAGAAGTTCTGTTTGCATCTAAATCAGCCATAAGCTATCCCACACTAAGGAGTTACTGATGTGCCTAATTCTTGCACAAACAATGACCAACATCTTGTGTGGTTGTTTTCAACTGACTCTTTCCTTTACCTCCACAAGATAGATTTCAGGAAGCATGTCTCACAAGTGTTCCATGACTGTGCAACCCTTCGCCACACAATAAATAAGTAACAATAATTATGAGTGGATTAAAATATGTAATTTTTAGTTAGGGTTTAGAGGGTTTCATGGATTCCATGGAATGTCTTTTGCTGAGACAGAGGAAGATCAATCTCAAGATAAGTTCCATGCTAGTTGCTAGTAAAAACTCATAGCTACACTTTCACAGCACAGCAGCCACACAGTTTTAACAAAATTCTTAATCATAGCTTGGAATTTGCAGCGCAAAGGGAAACAATGAACGTCTTTGTTGTTTGTAAATACATTGAAGCAGACATTCTCTGTGCTTCACAAGGAAAAATGGCATTAATCTCTAGCACAACAATGCCTATTAGGACTATCTCTTCCATTTTCTCTCTCCTACTTCACCAGCCCTCTTCAGAAAAAGAATGAAGAAATTACAGCACATTAGAGTCTCTTTCTTCAGCTTTTACCAGCCTTTGGAGGTCAGGATGCTATTGGCTCAGTCCTGTGTGTGATATGGTGCTGCTCACTTAGCAACAGCAAGCAGAAGAGCCAGACACTAGCTGGATCTGCAAGTGTGAATGGTTTTAAAGCTCTGCTCTTGTACCACACATAGAAGGCCCAACCTTTAGAAGTACTATGAGCTTCCTTGGACATGAGTGGGAATTCTGAGTGTGCCATACATTTATAGAGTCCCATCAAGTGAAAGCAGCCTCAGTCCAACATATTGTATTTGTAACACAGGGGTTTAATCAGTGTACCAAGAACAACAAAACCAGAAATAGTCTTGCTATATCATATATTTAATATGAGTTGTAAAGTGTATGTTTTCTGTCTCTGAGATAAAAAGGGATATAAACTATGATGCATTAGAAGAAAAAGACGAGTGAGAGAAACCAGAACCCAGATTTATATGAAACATTATAAACAAGTTGTTTACTTTCACCTGCCTTTTTACCTACTGTTTCTCAAGGCATGAAAATGTAAAACTGAACAGACTTGAGTGAACAACTGGCTATAATAATATTCAGCCTATAAAAGAGTTATCAATTACTGCAGCTACTTCTAAAGCAACCAGTTCCTTAGGTGATAAGGAAGAGAAAGAACAGAGAAAGACATGGAGAGGAGGAATCTGTATGGAAGGCTTTTTGTTTTCTTTATGGAAAAGAAGCAAAATGATAGGAAGTTATTTAGTGGAGAGGTTAACATTCAGGGTGCCACTCAAGGGACCTAGAAACTGCTATGCATGTCTCAACCTGTATCTGGTGGCATCTAGTTCATGATTGTATCTCCAATAATGGCCAATACCAAAAGCATCTAAGGAACAAGCAACAAAGCCCTCTTTACCTCATGCCACTGCTAATGAGGAGCCTAGAGTATGGGGGACAGGGGAACTCAACAGCTTTTATATAAAGTGCCACCCAACAAGTTCATTCTGAAAGTTAAAATACAAACTTTAGCCTAATCCTTTGCCCAAATTGCTAATGCCTTTTTAAACCTGAGTTCTAAAACTAAAGTAAATGTGTCCCTGTCTGTAGACTGAGTCTACAATTTTTGGACTGTCCTAATTTGATAGTAGCCCAACATCTTACATCCTAATTATAGCCTTCACTACAGCAAAATGTATTAAAAAGAGCAGAGCTGGACAGCTTCTACTTTTCACTGCTCCCAATAGGTCAGCTAGGTTAAAAAAAACAACCCCACCCCTAAGCTTGGAGTTTAAACTCAACCAAGTTTTATCCCCTTTGCCCCTCTGTGACTATTTTATTGGATTTTATCTATATTAAAAAATGCAACAGCCTTATAGTGAATGAGAAGAAATAGTACTTCCTTCTGGATAAAATATGTTAAAGGAAAGTGTAGACTGTCCTAGAAACACACCCACAATGATGGTTGCTGGTCTGGCTCCTCCCTCTGCTATGATGTAATAGGAACTGACCTTCTCAGTGAGGGCAAGATAGCTTTAGGATTTGAATGTTAAGGCAGATACCAAGAGCTGCAAGTTGGTACTACAAGAAATGATCAAGGATGGGGAAAAGACAGTTTTATATGTTTCAGAAGTTGTTAGATTGAAGGTTCATGAATGAATGCTAGTGGAATACAGCAACCTAGGAGCGTAAAAGGTGCAGAAATCCATTCTTAGTCCTTTGCCCTAAATCACAGCTTCAGCATTCAATACAAAATAAATTATATGAAGTATGCAAAGTATCCTGTTTTCAGGACCCTCCTTTGTAATAAATCATGGCTAACAAATGCAAATAGTAGACACACTTTAGGAAGGCAAGCAAGTTTACTCTACATAGTGTGGGACCTTCCATTCACTTTTTTTTTTCTGTTACCGTCTAAGTTAAGAAACAAAGCAGTATGGAGGAAGCCGTCTACCTCACTGTAAAACTTCTTTCCTGTACAGTATCAACCCTGGCAACCACAATGCATAGTTTGGCTTCTGAATGAGAGTTTCACAAAAATGTAAAATTAAACTTCTGATTGACCGATACCAGGCTCTCAAAGGGTCACATTTACCTTAGTTTTCTCAGCGGATACATCAGACCTGCTGGCTCATTTAATCTCTCACGAATGATTATTTTGCTTTTAATTATTTGAGTTTGGGGAGTTTTAACTTCTCTCACTCTACCTGTTTCTTTCTAAATTTACTCTTCTTGTAATTACTTTTTCATTTCATATTTGAGGAAGACGGGGAGGGGGGTTGCATCTGTTTCGCTTGTTTTTTTTCACTGAGTTGGAGTTTCTGTTAAGGAAAAATTTTGTCTTGTGCACCAACAATGAGGTCATATGTGATTGCTTGGATGTGTGCCACTGTGGCACCCACCAATGGCAATGCTCCCAAAAGACTCTCCCAGCACAGAAACCGCAAGCCTTGCTCCCAGGTAGTGCCTCGCCACCTTGTGGGGAGGTAAGACATGCTGCCCCCCAGGGAGCGCTGCTCCTGGGGCAGCCTGTGTGCAGGGCAAGGACTATCCCAGGCTGCTCCTCATGGGGCTGGCTGAGCATCCCCACCTGAGGCAGCACCTCAGGGTTTGCAGGGAGTCAGGTGCTGGGGGTGGATCAGCAACATGTGAAGATCAGGGGGAGGAGGGAATGACAAAGGGCTGGGGGAACAGGGGGCTCTGAGGGTCAAAAGAGAGGTGTGGGAGGGAGGAAAGAGATGCAGGGGGCCACAGCCCCAGGAGCAAGAGCAGCCGCACCACAACCCAGCTCCAGCTTTGGCCAGCTACCACATGGCCAGCGCAGGGAGCAATTGAGCAGCCATTACGGGGCCCTGGCCATAGCTCCAGCCCTGGGGAATGGCTGGAGCTGGCCCCTGGAGTAAGCCCCTCCCCCAGCTGCTGCTGCAGTGCCCCTCCCCGGCCGCCAGAGCAGAGCTCCTGCCACGCGGCCAGGCCCACCAGAGCAGATCCCGATTCCCAGCCTCCTGCCATGTGGCAGGTCCCAACCCCGCTCCAGAGCAGCCCCCGCCCTCCGCCACATGGCCAACTACCAGAGCAGGCCCCAGCCGCTGAAGCAGGCTCCCCACCATGAGGCCTCAGCCAGCTCCCAAGCGGCCCTCCCACCATGCCACCTCAGATGGCCCAACCCAGAACAGCTGCCTGCCGCACTGCTCACCTTCCAGTAGGAATGTGAGTGCTGCTGCACAGATCTGCAAAGGAGGTGGGTCGGCAGAAAACTGTGTGAGGCCATGCAGGCACGCACCTTACAGGGAACTATGGTAACCACCATCTTAAACCCACGGACAAATAAATATACCTATAACAAAAGGCATCACATAATTGTCATGGTAGCTTTATGTTAGACTAAAACCATTCCATGTCTTTGGAAATCACATCTCTTTGGCCTGCCCTAGCCGCAATTTGAGGACTTCAGAGAACTCTGTGAGATTTGCCCATTTTGTCAGTCTCTCTATGAAGGCTCCATTCTTTCTCACTTACTGATATGTAGTATCTTACCTCACTTGCAGTTTCACTGACCTCAACTGGAGCTGGATTGAGTCCTAAGAGCAGTGACTACACCAGAAATTCATTTGTATGGTCCTCGTTGGGACTATGCCTGGAACACTTACCACTTAAGGTGGTAGAATAAAGCTGTGTAGAGGCAGGAAGTTTTGATCAGGGGTAAGGGGAATGGGGTGGGGTCTCTTAGAGTTAGGTGGGCTGTTTAGAAGGCTTGTCTTTTTCACTTTTTTGATCATTGTGGGTGTTTTAAATTCATATTTTTCCATTTGTTCCCAGAGAACTGACAGGCACAACTGAAAAAAAAACCTGAAATAAATTAAAAGGTCAAAATGTGAGCTTTGGGGACTAGGTGATAATCTACAATAGAGTATACACACTACTCTTTAATTAGTCTATTTTGTCATCATGTGAGGTGTGTGAAATTAGCTGGTGATATCAGTCCAATTCATTATGAAGTGTTCACATCACAATTATTGTTGTTGTTATTATTTAAAACTGCATAACATTTTACATAGAGAAAGAACCATATGGGCAATCAAAATAGAAAAATAATCTTCATAGATCATTTGTTAAATCTACTATTTTACCACTAGAGTTGATCTTTCTAGGACAGAGCTTCATCTACATTGGCTTGACCAAGCGGAGAATAGAGGATTTTTATTTCTAAAGCTCACGTCCTGCATCACCACACATGTCACTGGGCTGCACATAGATGCAGGGATTACGCATGTGCTACATGTTGAGGAGTCAAGAGCTAATTTTTTAATTAAGTGTGTAAGTGCCAAACTCTGCATTGCTGGGACTTGATGACAAGTCTGTTACTGCTCTCAGCTCACCTTTTAATTTTTATTTACTCTTACTCCAATAAGTGGGAACCCCCTTGCCATTCCGTGTTTTTTTTTTTTTCTAAAAAAAATATCAAGTACCCTTGCACAGTTTAACTATGGAAATCTGGTTCCTACCCTTTTATTTTGCGCTAAGGACTCTAGCTTTATAAGGGAAAATGAAGGTTTTGCATTAGCTACAACAATACATAACTTTTAGAAGGAAACAAACAATTGAATTTCCCCCAGCATCCTTTCTGCTGATATAAATTACACTTACCAAAGAAAAGATTTTTGTGTATAAACAAGACTAGATGCTTGCAGCTTCCAACTCAAAGAAAGAAAAGGAAAAATGTATCAAGATAGTTAAGACCAAAGCAGACTGTGAAGAACTTCAAAAGGATCTCACAAAACTAGGTGATTGGGCAACAAATGGCAAATGAATATTAATGTTGTTAAATGCAAAGTAATGCACATTGGGAAAAAAATCCCATCTAGACACACAAAATAATGGAAATTAATTTAGTTATAAACACCCAAGAGAGAGATCTTGGAGTCATTATGGGTAGTTCTCTGAAAACATCCACTCAATGTGCAGCAGCAGTCAAAAAAGGAAACAGAATGTTAAGAATCATTTAAAAAGGGATAGAGAATAAGACAGAGAATATTGTATTGTCTCTATATAAATCCATGGTATGCCTACATTTGAACATTGCGTACAGATATGGTTGCCTCATCTCAAAAAAGATATACTGGCATTAGAAAAGGTTCAGCAAAGGGCAACAAAAATGATGAGGAGTTTGGAACAGGTGCCATATGAAGAGAGATTAAAAAGACTGGGACTTTTTAGTTTAGAAAAGAGGAGGCTAAGGGGGGATATGATAGAGGTCTATAAAATCATGACTGGTGTAGAAAAAGTGAACAAGGAAAAGTTATTTACTTGTTCCCATAACCTAAGAACTAGGGGGATCACCAAATGAAATTAATAGGTAGCAGGTTTAAAACAAACAAAAGGAAGTATTTCTTCACACAGTGCACCGTCAACCTGGGGAACTCCTTGCCAGAAGATGTTGTGAAGACCAGGATTTTAACAGAGTTCAAAAAAGAACTGGATAAATTCATGGAGGTTAGGTCCATCATGGTTAGGTCCATAGAGGTTAGGTCCTAGCTATTAGCCATGATGAGTAGGAATGGTGTCCCTAGCTTCTGTTTATCAGAGGCTGGAAATGGATGCCAATTGATGATTGCCTGTTCTGTTCACTCCTTCTGGGGCACCTGGCATTGGTCACTGCTGGAAGGATACTGGGCTAGATAAACCTTTGGTCTGACCCAGTATGGCCATTCTTGTGGATCCTGGAAACTCAAGAGAAAACCTAAGGGACAAACATCTTGGAAACTATCTCGATTTCTCTTCTACACTAAACCAAGAACAAAAGTGTGCTTCCCTTCTCCCTTCTTGTATGATTCTTTTGAAGAGACAATCCAGTATATGCCCATATAACGCTGGTAACATGAGACTTCCTTCTATGTTCTAACTGGACTCCAGCCTTTGGAGGCCACCTAATTTCAACACAACTGTTTGGATACTCCTTCAAAGGAAAAGGGTTAAGTAGAGAGTCTCAGAGTAAGTAATCTGGGAGTTCCAGACAGTCAAAGGAATTTTCACAGCTTCTAAGACTGACATTATTTTTATTTTAAATGGAAATTTTAGCAACAGAATCAGCCTGCCTTTAAAATGTCCAGTCTGCTTCTGCTCTCAGAAATTTAATGTGACCACAGAGCAATCAAGTTTTGCTATTAGTCACAGATAGGAAAGCAAAGCACTACAATGTGACTTTATTAAGCTAACACATATTATAAATAGTATCTCTGAGAGCTTCTCAAAGTGAATACTTACACAGTGCATTATGGGCCTAGTTCTCTACCCTGCTACTTCTCTTTTACATCAATATGTCTCCATTCACTTCAATGAAGTCAGACCTATGTAAAACCAACATGAAGGGGTGGGGAATCCGTCCTATATGACCAAAGAACTTTACAGGCCACACATCAAGAGTAGAGTCAGGATTAGAACTCAGCACGTCTGACTGACATGCACTCATTCCTCTAATGATTTCAAATGGGCACCACCCAAAAACCAACTAAAAATGACTATTAAAATGCCCTTAACAAGTAATTCTAAACCATTTGGCAATATTGGTACTTCAAGTGACATCAGTGGTAAGGAAATACAAGCTGAGAACACCAAGCTGCTAGTGTCAAGTGGTTAAACCAAACCAAACCAAACCAAACCAAACCGAAAAACAGACTTCAGTTTCCTTTTTTAAAAGCCTCAATAGAATAAAGGTTCTTATCTCCCTAGAAAGAGAATTTTCCAAGGCAGGAGAATAATGACAAAGATGCACTATGACTGGCAGAGTGAAATCTAGCCCTATAGTAAAGCAGCATCAGTAGGTGGTTATCAAATCAGATTCACCAGACAGTCCAAGGCCATGCAAAGCTCTATAAATCAGTACAAGGAGTTTACAACTGATACTCCATTGAATAAAGCACATGAAAGAGCCTTCACCTGTTCTGTAAGGAAGATTTTTGGCAACAGCCTAGCTGGATCTTAATTTGCTTCCAAGAATAAGGAGCTAACGTAGAGAGAATGAAGTAATCCAGTCTAATAGTCAAGAAAGCATGAATGAAAATCCCTGTCCATTGCTCAGAGAAATTGTCTACATGGCTTACAATACTCTTTAGGAAAAAATCTGTGTGACAAACAGTCCATGTATGCATGAACAATAATAACAAAATAAAAATCCTAGAAATTTGTGATATTCTTTACCATCTGAGAGTTGGTGAAGCACCCCCATCAAGTCATATGGTATTACTATAAAGGCATTATGCAACCGTGACTACATTCAATAATACGTATCCCTTCTTCAAGTTTCAAACTAAGCCAGCTATTTGACCACCTAAACCTGGATCTCAACCAGACATTGCCATCAAGAAGAAACTGGATTGAGTTCTGATAATAGACATGTAGATCTGTGTATCATCTGCACAGAAATGGAATCCATTATTTTTAAACCTGATATAAACTTCCTTCAGTGGAGACATAAAGCCATAGAGAATGTAAGTCACTGAAAAGAATAGAGACTGAAATGAATTTCAGATGGAGCACAGCAAAAGCTGTCAATGGCGATTTATTGGCAAGACAAGTGAAATCTTATAAACAGACAAGTATGATCTATCCCTGCAAGCTCCAAATTCAATTCTAGGGACTCCAAAAAAAAAAAAAAAAAACACCACTACAACCCACCAACAGACCAATGTGTCCACAGTTGCAAGATAAAAAAAGGGGGGGGGGAGGGCAAGAACTGACAAGGAACCTTAAGCCATGTTAGCAACTAGATATATTACCCACCCCATATTTGAGCTCTACTTTCATTGAAATTCAGACTGGAATTTCTGAAGTAAATTGTACTGAGGTCTGTAAGCAGAAGCATTTTGTTTGACACTGCACTAAAAACTGAATAAAGCAGAGTTTCTGCTTAAAAACAGTCTATATCTAGAGGTAGAGATTATTTCACATAAGTAAGACAATGAACATGGCTGTTTGATGCAGAAGGGCACATGTGTTTTGTTAGATTCTATCATTTAGAACTGATGTGAACACAGATATAATACAGAATCGCACACAAATGCTACATTGGCCAAGGTTGCAGAAGGAAAGTTAAGGCTGGCTAGGCTCTCATCATTAGGAGATTAAACTGAGCAAGGATGCACACCGGAAAAGACAAATGTGGTTAATCCCCTTCAGTTATTCAGGTGAGAAGAGCCATTAAAAAGTCCCAAACAAACATGCTTTGTTTCTAGGATTCAAAATATTTTCCTCAGCCTTGAACAGTTCATCAGTCTGTTCACATAGTGCGCAATTTGCCTAGAAAAAAAAACCAGAGATATAGTTTTCATGTTAATAAACTGGTTCTTGGGAAAACTGACCTTCCATACAAGGCACTGAGCAGCCAGACTAGATATTCTCCATGGCCACACAAGTCTGTGTCTAGTTCTTAATATTTTACTGAAAGCGAGAATGAAGCACCAAGTCTTGGCAAGCCACAGAGGACATATCTACACTCACTGTGCTGGAGATCGACGTTCTGGCGTTCAGTTTAGAGGGTTTGATTGAAACTGTAAATTGAAAACTGACAGCAGCTCCAGCCAGCGCCTGTACTCCTCAGTCACGAGGAGTAAGGGAAGCCAACAGGAGCATTTGTTCCCATCAGCCTCCTGGTGCGTGGACACCGCCAAGCTTAGCTTAAGGTAAACTGACTACAGCTACGTATTCTACATAGCTGGAGTCGCGTACCTTAAGCCATCCTTCCAAGTCTAGCATAGATCTGGCCAAAAGGAATATGATTGTAATGTGGCTGCTGTATGTGACAGCCCAGCAGCCTTGTATTGATCAAACCTAAATAGTTAGAAAAACCTAGTTGAATCAAGCAGCTGATGTGTTATAAAAGACACAGTCTGTCATGGGGCAGGCTCACCACTGCAGTGCCTCCTGCTCATCGCTCCCAGGAGTTAGATCTTTAGCACAGGCTGCCTCCTTCTGGCTGGTGTATCCCTTGCCCTCACTCCATGCTCCTGTTCCGGACCCATGTCACTCCTCCACCACGTTGTCTTTGTCAGGATACTGCCCTCTGGCAGTGCCCACTCCAGCGATCTTTCATCCCCCTTCCAGAGGTTATCAGCAGTTCATGTAGCACCTGCCACCATGGCCAACTGCAGCCTTAATCTAGGCCCTTTATCAGAGAAAGCCACAGTCCTTCCAGGCCACACAACCATAGTGGGTAGACATGGTGCAAGGAGGAAGGGGGGGTGGGGACTCAGGCTCCTGACCCAGGGACACTGTGGGTATGTCTAGATTACATGCCTCTGCTGACAGAGGCATGTAAAATAGGCTACCCGACATAGTCAATAAAGCAGGGATTTAAATATCCCCTGCTTCATTAAAATAAAAATGGCTGCCTCACTGTGCCAGCTCCTGTAAACCTCGTTTCACAAGGCATAAGGGAGCGGTCGACAAAGGCTTCCCTTGTTGACCGATTCATGTCTTGACTCGCGCGCTGTGCCGGCACAGCGTGGTGGCCATTTTTATTTTAATGAAGCCGGGGATATTTAAATCTCCGCTTCACTGACTATGTCGGGTAGCCTATTTTACATGTCTCTGTCATCAGAGGCATGTAATCCAGACATACCGTAAAGTGCAGAGGTGGGCAAGAGAGCTTCCATGGGGTGGAACCAGCCCACCTAGCTGGTTGATCTGGCCCACGGACACCTTGCCGCTCCTCTGCCCCCCAAGCCAATCAAGACCTGGGGCAGGCGAGCGCATGAAGTTTCCTCCCCCCACCAGGGGTGTGAGGCATCTAGAGTGATCCACCAGCTGGCGGTTCACTCTAGGTGCTGCACGGACCTTGCAGGACAGGTGCAGGGAGTGAGAGACTTTGTGCACTCCCACCACCCCAGGTCCTGATTGACCTGGGAGCAGGGGTTAGCACATAAAGTTTCCTCCACTGCTTCTGGGGTGGCCCAGGGCCACTTCAAAAATTTGTGAAGTGGCCTCCCCTTTAAAAAGTATTGCCCAACTCTGCCCTAATGGCAGCCTTGTCTTGCCCTCTTCTATTCCCCTTTACTGCCTCTTGTTCCCTGGGCCATTTCCCTTGTGGTTGTGGCAAAGCCAAGAGCTTGGAAGATATCAAGCTGGGGCCTCCCTCTCTAGTCCCCCTGAGCCTGCCCAGCACTTCTCTCCCAAAGGTGCTTCTCTGGGAACAAGGCCCTGCACCTTCCCTGGTCAGGGCCTAATTCTCTGTTGAGCAGCTCCTTTTATACTGGGCTGCCCTAGCTACGCCCTAGCTACACCCTGATTGGCTCCTTAAAAGCCTCTCCCTGATTGGCCAGCTCCCTCCTGCATCCAGTCCCTGGCATCCAGTGTGGGGCAGTTGTCCCACCACAGTCTCAGAAGTAACTTGTATTCAAACCAATCTAAAAGAAGTAAAGAATGCAGTAATCAAGGGGGGGAAAACAAAGAAAACAGTCAAGTAGGATGCATAGAACTTGTAAAGCTACCTTTATAAAAAAAATATGAAACTCACTTATGTAACAAATCTCTAGGACAGCGTGCAAGTGAATTATCGGTAATGGCATCCCAATGTGCTAATCGCTTAAGGCCAAGAAACAGACAGCCCAATACGAAATCTGTGATAAAAACGTGAGAAACCTGAAAGAAAATTTGAACCAGGACAAGGAGGGCAACAAATGACCAAAATTAAAAGAGGATTTATGGTGTCACAAGAAGCCGTAATGTGTTCAAGAGAATTATTGTGAACTGAATGCCAGATGGACCAATTTAAGGAACAGAGAGACATAACTGAAGTGTTACCACTGCACCCAGAAAGTAAAGATTTATGAGCAGCCAAGACATCAGGGAGAGCATGCATTCACTATTATAAATCACTCTCTCTTCTCCATCTAAACAGTATTCTGGATTTCACGTTGATCTGATGCACTTAGGGCCAGATGGAGCTTCACCGATTTACACCAGCTGAGGATCTGTCCCAAGTTATGCTGATCTACAGCCAGCCCTGATTGTCTTTGCAGTTTTGTTTCATACTCCCACAGAACATCATGCAATCTCAGAATTTGATTGGCTGGGAAGAATGTCTGGGAGCAACAGGCACATCCTCTTACACACTAATACCAGTCCCCATCTCCATTCATTCCTGTTCAAGTTCTGTCCATTGAAGGAAATGGGACAGTTTTCATGGGAGTGAATCTGTTCCCACAATGTTAATAGAAATAATAGTAAATAAATTTACTTTGAATATATAATACACATTAATAAATTAAGCAGTATCTGAAATGAAATGTGATTTCACTAAGACTATGTCTAGACTACATCCATCCCTCTTTCGAAAGAGGGATGTAAATTAGACATATTGAAATTGCAAATGAAGCCGGGATTTGAATTTCCCATGCTTCGTTTGCATAATCATATTATGGCGTCATAGTATTTTTTCGAAAAATGCTATTTCAAAAGTGAAATCGCGGTCTACACGAATTTCTTTAGAAAAGAAAAGCCTTTTTCGAAAGAACCTGTAAACCTCATTTTTTGAGGAGTACAGGATCTTTCAAAAAAGGCTTTTCTTTTCAAAAGAACCGCATCTGGACTTCAGTTTTACTTCCGAAATAGTGTTTTTCGAAAAAATACCATGACGCGATTATGCAAACAAAGCACAGGAAATTCAAATCCCGGCTTCATTTGCAATTTCAATATGTCTAATTTACATCCCACTTTCGAAAGAAGGATGTAGTTTAGACGTACCCTAAAGTGTCTAAACATCAGAAGGGCCTAGAGGCACTCCTACACCCTTAAAGTAGTTCATCTTAATACAGAATCTCCTCCAGACCTACTCAGTTCTGTCATATAGGCTTTAATAACACATTACTCCATGAACAATTCCATCAGATAAGTTTTACCAGAAACGGATCCTATTATTACAAACATAGCATTTGCTTTAAAAGGACCTCCAGATGAATCTGAAGGAGGGATCATTTCTTTAGAGAGGATTCCATTAGCCATTAGAATCCTTTCACAGGTTTTCTAGCTTTTCACTAGAAGCCAGACTTCCTAATCCGCCCAAACAGAAGCAGAATGGGGTGAGGGAACAGTGTTTTCTGACTAAAGCCATTTAGAGATTGATTCAAAGCTCAAAGCTCTATTGACTTCAATGGCCTTTGGGCTGAGCCTTCACTAATGTGGAGGGCAGGACCTGGCTAAAATTTCAGTGACATAATGAAAACTTTTTTTTATATAAAGCACTCTGTGCTTCTTAAACAAACCTTTTAATTTGTTAGTGTTGGTTCACTAGAAAAAGCATAACCTGTAGGTTGCTGATCATGTAAATAGTAACTAACGAGAAGTCCTGTGGCACCTTAGGCTGTGTCTAGACTACATGCCTCCGTCGATGGAGGCATGTAGATTAGACAGATAGGCAAAGGGAAATGAAGCGGCGATTTAAATAATCACAGCTTCATTTAAATTTACATGGCTGCTGCGCTGAGCCGACAAACAGCTGATCAGCTGTTTGTCGGCTCCGTGTGCTAGTCGGGACGCGCCGCGCCGACCTGAAAGCCTTTTATCGACATCCCCCTTATGCCTCGTAGGATGAGGTTTACAGGGGATGTCGATAAAAGGCTTTCATTTCGACAGGGGAGCGTCCAGACTAGCTGATCAGCTGTTTGTCGGCTCAGTGCGGCTTCATTTCCCTTTTTTGAATACACAAATCTACATGCCTCCGTCGACGGAGGCATGTAGTTTAGACGTACCCTTATAGACTAACAGATGTATTGGAGAATAAGCTTGCTTTCGTGGGCAAAGACCCGCTTCATCAGATGCAATAATAACTAACAGCACTGGGTCAGCATCCTCTACAGAAAGTGGCCTAAGTCCAGTTCTTACTGAACTCGTGTCCATGTAATAGAAGCCACAGTTGTCACTTATTTCTAATCTGTTTACAGACTCAGCAGAATCTCAGAATCAAATGGGACATGAACTAGGAACGCCCCTGAGGTGATCTGTGTAGATCAAGCTGCGGCAGACAGTATGAGAGGCTTAGCCAGCTGCAGTTTATGCTGGACCTGTTCTGTGGTGAGTGTTATCCAGGATTTTACCCTTCGTGCAGTTGATCTGAGCTCTTTAGAAACCTGTTCCCCCTCCCTTAAATTAAAGAAAAACTGCCCTAGGGAATACACTATTGCCTCAATACCCAGCAACTAAGATTTTCTCCTCTGCTTCCCACACCCCAAAACGAAGAATCGTTATTAAAATATAGGGCTCAGGCACCTTCTTCCTGGGGGACTTGTTAATGTAACCGACACTTATGGAGAAGGGTGCCGCACCTGGTGTAAGAGGCACTTGCTACATGCAATTTCAGAGAAAATAAGAAAAAGAAACCTTCCTTGGGTTTAGTGTGAGTTTCTGAGAAAACAGCTGTGTTCCTTACCAATGGCATAAGCACTTTAAAATGCTCTTTTTCACTAACCCTAAGAATTAGAGGTTTGATTAGCACAATCGCACCAGTATACAGGCCAGATGCCAATGAAATACATTATGGCTACGTCTACATTGGCCCCTTCTCCGGAAGAGGCATGTTAATTTCCAACTTCAGAATAGGGAAATCCGTGGGGGATTTAAATATCCCCCGCGGGATTTAAATAAACATGGCCGCCGCTTTTTTTCCGGCTTGGGGAAAAGCCGGAAAAAAGCGTCTAGACTGGCGCGATCCTCCGGAATAAAGCCCTTTTCAGGAGGATCTCTTATTCCTACTTCAAAGTAATTGAAAGTACTTCAAAGTAGGAATAAGAGATCCTCCTGAAAAGGGCTTTATTCCGGAGGATCGTGCCAGTCTAGACGCTTTTTTCCAGCTTTTCCCCAAGCCGGAAAAAAAGCAGCGGCCATGTTTATTTATATCCTGCGGGGGATATTTAAATCCCCCGCGGATTTCCCTATTCTGAAGTTGGAAATTAACATGCCTCTTCCGGAGAAGGGGCCAATGTAGACGTAGCCAATCAGTTATAACAGGCTAGGAAGAAACTTATGTTACAAAAGGCTATAGCTCTCAATGTCTGAAATTCAAATACGTGAAATTGGTCCCATGTTCACAGGCACATGCACTCTCCACCTGAAATCTCCCCATCAGCAAACTAAAGGGTAACCCTTCAACACAACCACAAGCAGCAGTGGTGAGGCTAAGGGAAAATGCGACTAACAGAGTGACCTTTGGCTGCCCTCTTTCCAGCCACCGGAATTGTTCAAAATGGTTGAATCTGTTCTGCCTCCAAATGGAGCTGGAGTTGGAATTCTTTTGCAGAGAGGAATTTTCCCCAACCACTTTGCAAAGAAGAGTGACTAGATTCGCAGTTGCAGATACATGTCTGAAGGGGACAATGGATACCCGTTCTGTGAAGTTTCAGCTTCTTTCACTTACTGAGTTTTTAGAAGCACTAAGGAAATTACAGTTGGAAACCTCCATACGGATCCCCTAGTTCTTTAATACTAGTAAAATGAAGCAGAGATGGACTGGTTCTTCTGTGGATTTAAATGGTTAAACCTGCTCCATAATTAGCAAATTAGATACAGCTCCTGGCAAGTTGCCAAGAAACCCTCAGATGAACAAAGGTGGAGCATTCTTGTTCTGTTTTTTTTTTCGACCAAGATACAGTACAAAACCATTAGCCAGTGAAATACTCTACCAATACTCTCACCCTCCTTCCACTGTAGCAAAAACTAGTCACTTTTCCTGCTCTGCATAAGCTTAATCAATCATCA
Organism: Pelodiscus sinensis; assembly: GCF_052426305.1. Taxonomy (NCBI): domain Eukaryota; kingdom Metazoa; phylum Chordata; order Testudines; family Trionychidae; genus Pelodiscus; species Pelodiscus sinensis. The sequence goes on from NC_143055.1 coordinate 92,705,996, forward strand.
CATTACCAAAAATAGCATAACAGTTGTATGCTATAATTAAAGTGTTTTTTTAATTAATAAAAAGAGCACAGCTGTTTGTTACTACTGGAACAAAGTCAGTCATTTGAACATAGCTCAGTTTATTACTCATTGTCGTGAAAGTAAATGCCTGACAACATATCATATGTTACTCTGCTCTACCAAAAGATTACACACTTCCTTCCCCTGTCACAGAGAGAGCCTATTGTACAGGCAATATCAAGAGGAGACTTCTTTCTGGAACATTCTGAGGGATCTTCAGCTGACTCAAGAGAGCCCCAAACTTTTTCTTTTTTTAAAAAGGTAACAGGGGTAGGTATATGTATCAGGCACAGGTATTATAAAGACTAGCCCAATATTTAAATATCCAAATATTCATAAAGAAACCTATTTGTTTCAAGCCAAAGCAGTAAGGATGCAATCAGAGAAAAGTGGAGAGTCTTTGGGAGAACAGAAAGTTAACAGCACAAAAAGAAACTACTGTCTGAAACTCCACGAGCTACCAACTGACAATGAAATCTTGGCATCTGAGTCCCCCTCCCTGTCTGGTGTCCTTACTTTTACCTATCGAGCACAATACTAATCACAAGGATCTCTTTATCTACTCATGCTTGGTCTCCACCACACTTCCAAAAATTTGGCTGCATTCAGGCCCATAGAAGCTGAGAATGGAAAATCCAGGACTCCTTTGCCTTTGTTACGTGAAAAGAAGTGTTAAAATATAAAACACAACATTGGAACAATACACACAGAACAGGGCTTGAATGCAAGTTTCCTCCAAAAGTCACTCAGCCCAACTCAGAGAAAGTATTCTTACTTTGTACTTCCATCACACTGACAGCCTGTCTTCAGAATGCTTTGCAAAATACAACCCCAGCTCTTTAATACAACATACAATGCCCTGGCCTCACTGCTGTTAAATCTCACTCTCAGTGGCAGAACTTTGCTCCCGTTGCATAGTTCAGACAAGAGAGAGAATTTATTACTGGAAAAGCCAGTCACTTGAAGGATTGGTGACTCAAAGTTTATTAATTTCCACTAGCTGGTGGTCAATTGTAGGTTGTGGTGTAATCTGTAAATCATGTGTCTGCTGTGATTATTTTGTATATCAAGTCATATTTCTCCAGTGAACTGTCCAAAGTGTTGCAGGGCATCGATGTGTTTTTCTTGAATCTCCTCAGCACTTAGTTATTCTCAGCTCATAATAACTGCAAGAAAGCAAAGTTGCATCTGTTTCCTCCAACCCAAGGAAATGGGAGATGAGAAACAATGAAGAATCTAGGCCTGATTCTCAATTTTCTATATACATCATGGGTGAAATCATTATGCATGGTTGTCAATAAGAGCTTTGCCATCAACTTCAATAGAGCCAGAATTTCACCCTTTCATGCTACTTATAGCTGTGGTCCTATCCAGAGAATTACACCATGATAGTGGAATAGTTTTAACATAGCTTTAAAACAGTTCTAGCTAAGACAGTGTTTAAAACTATATTAACAAACAAGTCCACTGGTGGGTTTCCAATCCCCAGCATATGCATGGCATTTTTTGCTAAGGTAACATGTGGTCAGGCAAACTGTGCAAACAAACGAAATTGCTTTTTTGTTAAGAAGTTTTCCTGACCTCCTAGTTGTGCTAACTGGTCACCAAGTGACTCATTTGTAAAATCACATCTGCTTTTGACACCTTCAGAGCATAATCAAATGACTAGGACATGGCTCATCCAAATCTGCTAGGAATGAAAGATGTTTTCCAATGGCCAGAAAGCTAGACACACATTTTCTTATGGAGATTCTGCTGCCCACTTTCTTCCTAGGTTAGGGAAGTGTGTATTTTGTGTGTTTGTGCAGAAAAGCATTGAGTTGGGCAGAAGCTATTCTGGCTAAATGTGGTTAACTATGTTTCACCCTTTCCATTCTCTAGAGACTTTCTTATCAAGCTTTGCTCACTGGATTGAGTGATTGGGTCTTCTCTCCCCACAATTGCTAATTCAAGATGGAATCAAACCCAAGCATTAGATTGTGACTGACCATGCAGGTCCTCATGTCAACAGGATGTCCAAAATAAAATAATAATAATAACCAGATAAGAAATGACCCCTTTCTTAGCTGACTGAGAAATAGGCACTGCATGTGCTCAGAGGAATGCTACTAGATAAAAAGAAGCAGATAATTCATTAACCAGTTTGTGCCCCCACTTACATCTCTGCTGGCTCCACTGAATTCAGCTAAAGGAAGAATGTGGCCTCATGCTGTATGCACTCAATAATCTGTGATACTCGTGTTTGATTTTTTATTCTAACTGAGGGGCCCAAAAGGGAAAAATATTGGGCCAAATGCTGGTCAGCATTAAATCCAGTCAGTCCCAGTGAAGTCAAAGAACATTAAGGCTGGAACTGAGATCAGAATTTTGCCCAGTGTTTTTTAATTGGTTCTAATCCCAATTCCTGGTTCATAGTAAAAGGGAGACATAAAAATAATGTTACACCCTAATATTCCAAAATACTATCTTTACAAATAAATGTGGATTTTCCATCATAGAGTGACTATACACTAAGTAGCACCCTCTTGTGCAACATATCTTCTCCCCGGGCATCTGACATATCAGATAAAATCATTTTAATGACAAAACAAAGATTTTACATCTACGCTAGCACCGTCAAGCAGCAGAGCAGCAAGCTGGATTCTCTTCTGCGTGATGCATGATCAACAAAATTGTTGATTCAATTTTGTTATTGCAAAGCATTTATTAGCAGGCAAGACCAAGAGACAGGGAGAAGTCAGACTCATGTATGGGACTGGAAGTCAGGAAATTATAATTTGCAATTCCAGCTCTGCTCCTCACTCCCCACCTGACCCTGGGTTCTGGGGGAATGCCACACGGAACCTGGGGTTAGCTGGGGAGTCCCCAGCTGGCCCCGGGCTCCACAGCACTTCGGCGTTTTAAAGGGGCAGTGCTGCAGCACAGCTGAGCCATGGATCAGCTGTGCCGCAGCTGCCCCTTTGAAATGCCACCTTGGGGTCCCTGCTCAGCTGTGAGGTGATGCCACTTTGAAGTACCCCCCCACACACACACTTTGCTGCCTCTATCTCATAGAGGCCGCAAGTAGGGGAGGAATTAACTAGTCAACAGACTATCCAATAGGCAAATGCTTATTGGATAGTCACCTAGTCCTTAACGTCCTTAGTTTGAAGGTCAAATTAGGCATTTAGCGTGTCTGACTAGAACAGCTTCCCCCCTCAGAGTCCAGTCAATTCTACCAGGCTAATAGGAGTACTAAGCAGTAAAAGCTCATGGTAACTAATCTCACCAGTCAGGACTCTGAGCATACCCAAGGAGCAACCTGTTGTACTATTCTTTAGAGTAGAACTACACGTTAATTTCTGTGTTCATCTCCATCTATAGAATGGGGATCACACTGCTTGCCTAACCAGCTACTGTGAATACTAATTGCTTCTAAAATTCTTTAAAACAGGAAACTCCCTATATGTTAAGCATTTCAATTATCAGGTTTTACAGTAATACACATATAATACACAGACTCCTCCCAGACGCACACAATTCTTTTCTCTTTCTAGCACACGGGCTTATGGCCTCACAATGCAGGAGGGGTTTGTCTTTATAAAGAAGGCACAACACAGTTCCCATAATGCCACTTCCACATTCACTAGAGGAACCACTGCAAAGCAACCAAGATAATCTCACCCCTCATAGAGCTGTTCATACCTTGTTGGCCTAAACAGGAATGTGCTTGAGTCTGAACTTAATATATTTGAATTAGAAATTGCATTTTCACTCCCTTTCCTTTCAATCTTTTAATTAAATCTTTGTAAAACAAAAAAGTGTTTTGACAATGAGTCTCAGTTTTCAGGGCAGAGAGTGCAGCACATTCTGATCAGGTCTCCTCCCTCATAACTGGAGTGAGCTGAAATTCATGAATGTTGCAAAGACACAAACAGTGTGTACATATTGTACAGTCCTAAGCACATGCAGGACTCTGGTCATGGCTGCATATTGTGTCATTTTAATGATGCACAACTCTAGAAGCTTTTTTCAAAGCTTTATGTAGGAGGCATAATTATGTAATAATATTCCTGTTTCTGCAGCATTCTCTCTCTCTCTACACCAAACAAGAAAAGTGGGCTTTATTATGCTTCATAGCTTGTAGGCACTGAATTTCCAACATATTAACCCACTTTGCACTAAATCCACAGTTTGATTTCTGACTCCAGCAGCAGGAGAAACAGATGTTGATCATTTTTTCTGTTTTACTTGTCAGTTGATTCCTGGCCTTTGAGATCATTTTATCAGCTCATAAACCACCTGCTTGTTAAGGATCTGATCTGCTTCCTGGGGAAACTCTTAGTCATCATGGTTGACTTGTTTCCAGGACTGGTATGCCACAGAATCAGGACAGAACTGTTTGACCCTATGTTACTCCTTAATTGCAGCAAGAACGGTGGCACACACCCTGTGAAAGGGCATAGGTACAGCACCACGTTATGCTGCTTCATTATGAGTCCACTTTGGAGGCAAGGCCTTAAGTGTATGATTGGTAGCAAAGGGCTAACTTCCTCTGACATTTCATTTTCTTTCTTTGAAAGGTCAGGAGCAGAGGCTCAAGCCTTCTCGTCTAGCTTAGATGGCCCTAATACAGGTGGTACCTCCCTCGTCCAGCACCCTTTGCAACTGACCAGGGTAGGTCCGTAGGTCCTTCCCAACATGGTCCATGCTGCCTCCCAGCTAGGGCACCAGCTGACACTGGGGAACTCAGAGGGCTGGTATGTACCCCAGCCCTGGCCCCCAAAGCCACCACAAACAGCCAGCTTCAGCAGCCGCAGCTGCCTACCACATGGTGACGGCTGGAGCTGAAGTCAGCTGTTTGCGACGGCTCTGGGGACCAGGGTTTTTGGTGAAACGGTAACATTTTATTTGCATATTCCTTGTTTTCATAAGCCATATACAAATATACAAATTAAATGTTCATAGAACTACAGAATGCTAGGACTGGAAAGGACCTCGAAAGGTCATCGAGTCCAGTCCTCTGCCCTCATGGCAGGACCCAGTACATCCCTGATAGACATTTATCTAACCTACTCTTAAATATCTCCAGAGAGGGAGATTCCACAACCTCCCTAGGCAATTTATTCCAGTGTATAACCACCCTGACAGTTAGGAACTTTTTCCTAATGTCCAACCTAAACCTCCCTTGCGGCATTTTAAGCCCATTGCTTCTTGTTCCATCCTCAGAGGCCAGGAAGAACAAGTTTTTTCCCTCCTTCTTGTGATACCCTCTTAGATACCTGAAAACTGCTATCATGTCCCCTCAATCTTCTCTTTTCCAAACTAAACAAGCCCAATTCTTTCAGTCTTCCTTCATAGGTCATGTTCTCTAGACCTTTAATCATTCTTGTTGCTCTTCTCTGGACCTTCTCCAATTTCTCCACATCTTTCTTGAAATGTGGTGCCCAGAACTGGACACAATACTCCAACTGAGGCCTAACCAGCGCAGAGTAGAGCGGAGGAATGACTTCTCATGTCTTGCTCACAACACACCTGTTAATGCATCCTAGAATCATGTTTGCTTTTTTTGCAACAGCATCACACTGTTGACTCATATTTAGCTTGTGGTCCACTAAAACCCCTAGATCCCTTTCTGCCGTACTCCTTCCTAGACAGTCGCTTCCCATTCTATATGTCTGAAACTGATTGTTCCTTCCTAAGTGGAGCACTTTGCATTTGTCCTTATTAAACTTCATCCTGTTTACCTCAGACCATTTCTACAATTTGTCCAGATCTTTTGAATTATGACCCCTGTCCTCCAAAGCAGTTGCAACCCCTCCGAGCTTGGTATGAACTGCAAACTTAATACCCTTAATCTCTATGCCGATATTTAAATAGTTGATGAAGATATTGAACAGAACCGGTCCCAAAACAGACCCCTGCGAACCCCACTTGTTATATCTTTCCAGTAGGATTGTGAACCATTAATAACTAGTCTCTGAGCACGGTTATGCAGCCAGTTATGCACTCACCTTATAGTAGCCCCATCTAAGTTGTATTTGCCTAGTTTTTATTGATAAGAATATCATGCGAGACCGTATCAAATGCTTTACTACAGTCTAGGTATACCATGTCCACCGCTTCTCCCTTATTGTTATCCTATCAAAGAAAGCTATCAGATTGGTTTGACATAATTTGTTCTTTACAAATCCATGCTGGCTGTTCCCTATCACCTTATTATCTTCCAAGTGTTTGCAGATGATTTCCTTAATTACTTGCTCCATTATCTTTCCTGGATGTTACCAGTCCACCAAAAGTTGTGAATGGTTTTGCAGGTCCAGATGGGAACTACTGGCCTAGTATGTGTGATCATGTCTCCCTCTAGTGGCCTCTGTGACACATTGTGTTCTCCATGTAGCTCAAGTGGTAAGGCTCTTCCATAGGGAGTGTGGGGAGTCCTCTCCCTCAGATCATGAAGCAGCAGTGAAGCCACACCACAGCGGGCACTGCTCTCCCAAGGTTGCAATAATGCCTCCCACAGCTTGGACTCCTCCCCATCCAAGAAGAGAAATGTCCAGTTGTAATCTACATAATGCCACATCCACTGCCTCCCCAACATTCTCTGCACACTGAGGCACCTGGAAGACACCAAGGCGGAGAGATGTCCCCAAATCCTTTCTTCTGGTGAGTCATAGCTTTTTATGGTTGTGAGAAGGGGGGCAGGACTTGGTCCAAAACACAAATTCTATAAATTAGGCTAATTCTTCAAATAAAGAGGATGGCAGTATTTATTTTAAAAAATGAAAAGAGGCATTTTGGTATGGAAATACATATTTATATTTCTCTCCCCAAGATATGGGAACAGCCCTTTGTTTGGTGCCATGCAAAACTAAGGCCATTTCCTATCTCTAATGCACATTCCACAAGTTACTGCCTAAAAAAACCTTCCATTTGCCTTCAGGGAGAGCTCAGCACGGGACCAACAGCAGAATAGGACCTAGAGCAGGGGCAACCAACCCATTCCGGGCAAAAAGTCAAGATAGCAGTAGACTGCCCCTTTAAAAGGAGCCCCCAGTCGCATCTGGTCGAAGAAAAAAAAGCTCTGCCCCTTTAAGAAAATGCATTTAAACACGTTTAGAGGCTTTGGAGCCACATTAGGCTCCCGCCTGCTGACACTATCTTTAATTCTGGTCTTTCATGGCCGTGCTGGACGGCTCCCCTGCCCAGGTCAGCACAGGGAGCTGGGAGGAGAGAGCCATTTTGGGGGGTACAGGGGTGGCTTATGAGCCATGAGGGGGGCTTCATGAGCCGCACCTGCGGGGAGGGGGGGGGAGGGGAAGAAGAGCCACATGCAGCTTGCAAGCTCAGGTTGGCCACGGCAGTCCTAGAGAGTCACAGAATTGGAGTAGAACAGTTTGACTATAGGTGACTGGAATTCATAAGTTCCTTTACAGGGGACAGGACTGTCCTCACCTCTGGTAGTACTTGCACATCCCTCTGATTGAGTCTTGTTTCAGAGACATCTCAGTGAAAATTTCCTATTATTTCTCTTACCTCTCCCCACCTCACTCTGAGATGTATGCAGTTACGCCCCTGTGGCCTGTCTTCCAATACAGCAGCGTGAGTATGAAGCTTTCTTCTATACTACGGAGTAGAGTCAGCAAGGTCTGCTTAGTCACTTTATTAATTTATCCGCAGATGCAAAAAATTCACAGGGTACTAGTGGATGCATTGTCAGAACAAGAAAGCAAGCCATCCTTCAGGTATAGCCATAGGGACAAAGCATCCCCACTTCTTTCCCATCTTCATTTTGATGCCAAACCAAAAAACAATGAGGAGCTTAGGTCAGAGAAAATTTGGTCATCATTTTCGTCTTCACCAACCCTCCTCCCTGGGGCTGACGAACCAGAAGATTCTCTGTAGGCTAGTGTTGTCCCTGACAAGCTATTTTGACAGGGTCAGGCTAGAGGGCTAGATTAGAAGGGGAGAGAGGCAGCTCTAGAAAACAGAAATGGTGCTGGATAATTAGGAGAGGGTTACTTCAGGGCAGCCAGGAGCAGCTGACTCACCAGCCCGAGTAGGAGCACCAGAGATGGGGCTGCTATAAATCAATTAGGGCCAGCTGCTTGGACTTCAGGCTGCCACGGGGCTTTTTAAAAAGCCTTCCTGGGTGGGGGAAGGGGAAGAGGAGTTTGGGAATGAGGTGGAAAAGAGCGATAGTTGATAAGAAAAGAATCAAAGAAGCTGATACAGAGGGAACAGCAGCCTCCAGGGAGACAAGGAAGGTTAGGGGCTCCAACAGGGAGTATTTGGACTCCCTTCACCAAGAAACCTGACAGTCCAGCCAGTAGCTGGGGAGGACTGATTACCCAACCCATGCTGACTAGGGGCATCTGCCTCAATACCCTCTTAGCCAAGGGACAGAAGCCCAGACCCCAGCAAGGGCAAGCAGGACCGTGCCACAGTACAGGCAGTCCCCGACTTACGCGGATCCAACTTACGTCGGATCCGCAGTTACGAACGGGGCTCCCCTGGAGGACACGGACTGCGGGACCTCGCGGTCCTGCCGCCCGTGTACTCCGGGGCTTTCTCCGCGTCTCCCTGGTCTGCAGACCAGGAAGACGCAGAGCAAAGCCGCGGAGGGGCTCGGGCAGCGAGACAGCCCAGGCGCGCCTGGGCTGCTCCGCTGCCGGCTTCCCCGAGGCTTTGCAAAGCCGCGAGGAAGCCAGCAGCGGGACAGCCCAGACGCCCCGCGGCTGTCCCGCTGCTGGCGTCCTCAAGAGGCTTTGCTCCCCGTCTCCCTGGCAGACCAGGGAGACGGGGAGCAAAGCCGCGGACGACCCAGGTGGCGGGACCGCGGTGCGTCTCGGTCCACCGCCCATGTCTTCCTGGTCTGCTGGGGTTGGGGGATGGGGGCGCAGCTAGTACGCCCCTCCCCAGCAGACTAGGCTTTTCTCCAGACGCCTGTGGCAGAGCAGCTGGGGCGCTGCCGGTTGGTCCCGCAGCGCCGCTCTGGGCGCTACTGGACCAACCTGGCAGCACCCCAGCTGCTCTGCCCCAGGCGTCCCCAAGTCAGCTTCTGCTGAAACTGACCAGCGCTGACTACAGGAAGCCCGAGGCAGAGTTGCTCTGCCCCAGGCTTCCTGGAATCAGCTGCTGATCAGTTTCAGCAGCAGCTGACTTGGGGACGCTTGGGGTTCTTAAGTTGATTCTGTATGTAAGTCAGAACTGGCGGTCAGTTTCAGCAGCGGCTGAATCTGGACGCCAGTTCCGACTTACATACAGATTCAACTTAAGAACAAACCTACAGTCCCTATCTTGTACGTAACCCGGGGACTGCCTGTACTTAGACTGTTTGTGGACTGAAGAGGAGTCTAGGGCCCAGGAGTGGGACTGACCCTGCCACATCTTCACTAGTTAGTGGTCTAGTCACCTCTCTACACTTTAAATACACAACAGCTTCCATCAGCAACTTCCTCCAGGTTTAGTGAATGAACTTCCACAAATCATGAAGTCTCGATAACATTTTTTTTTTGGGGGGGGGAGGTCTTGTTTAATAATCTGGTTCATTTTAGTGTTGGAATTGCAGCACTCTTGAACAAAGTGATAGAGAATCTTACACAGTCTACCTACCCCCTTTCTCTGTGCCTCCTCCCCCACCCCCCATTTGCTTTGCTCATTTTAAAAGCTGATAATTTGAAGGGAAAGTAGGGATGAGCAGGAAGTAGAATGTTCAAGTAAAAATCAGAGACACAAATTCAGTTCTGTCCCATTATTGGTTTCCCCTGCAGATATATACATTTAATAGAACAGACTCCTTGTTTGAGAAATCAGGGTGCAAAGGAAGGTAGCGTGTGAGGGAGGGACGTACAGAATACGAAAAGATGATCTGACCTTTGTTCCCTGATAGATGTAAAATTAAAAATCTCAAGAAGGTTTTTCTCCTGTAAAGTTTCAGGCAGCCACAGGAATGTATCTCTAGGAAAAAGCTGGCTGAGTAAACTGGATAGAACAAGTTCAGGGCAGTGTTGCAGCATGCTCTGACGCCATTCATGAGGGGGGAGAGGGAGGGAGAACTCCAGCTACACATTCAAACAGCAGCTGCAGGGCCACCACTTGCTTCAATACTAAACAGCAGCAGCCAGCCACAGTGTGAATTTTAGGAGTGGGTAGGGGAAGAATCGGGGGATAACTAAGGGTAGTAAAATTACAATGTTTTCTTTCCTCAGCAGTTGCATCTAGATGGGTTGTGTTCCTGCTCCAAGGAAACCGTGTTTATTGCTAAAAGTTTGGCAAGGGCCATAAAGAAGCTAGGGCAGAGCTGGGATCATGCTAAGACACGAAACTGTGCCTGTCACAATGACTAGGACTGATGACGGGACACCAGTAGTTCCACTTTCTAATGATACTTTCTTGAATTTAGTGTAACCGGAAGATCAGCGTGTGGGTGTGCTCATTAACCTTTTCTTGGAATTAAGTCAGTTTCTTCATTTAAATAAAATAGTTGCTTTTTTTTGTATGCTGCATTGTCAGGTAGCAGAACCCCTCACTTAGTGAAGTTGAGGTGTTTTTTATCTTTTCAATGGTAGAGGGAAAAAAAGTTTTTCTTTATTCACATTCTCAGGAAAAAAAGACTGCAGATTCCCTGAAACAAATGGAAGCAGCACCTATTTAAAACAAGGAACCAATTTGGCCCAATCAGTGCAAATCCACTAATACCCCTCTTAGAGTTCTTACTGTGTACCCTGCCCTAGATTGGTTATGAATACTGTGGAACTTGCCTACCTTTCTTTAAAAAAAAAAAAAAAAAAAAAAAGAGAGTGAACATTTTGTAAAGAAGGATTAAAATCCTCACTTGTTTGGCAGTGTACCAACTGCAATTCCAAGGATAGCGAGCCTCTGATTTATACTGACAATCTGCAACCCCAATGTTAGCCTAATTCCTCACTGCCTTCCACACTCTGATTTGATAGCACTGTAACCTTTCTATTGTGATAGGGAGTGTGACACTAGGCCCCTACTGAGTACTCAGGGAAGTTTTCCTATTTGCAGACACCAGCAATGGGCCCACATCTAGTTCTTCTGTGGAAAAAACTTTCACTTTCAGAAGGTTCTGCTGTATATCTACCTCAGTTACATTTTTAATTATTATCGCAGAAATCCTCTCTGTTGATTTAAGTACGCTAAGCATTTCTGCAGGGGAGTGGCAATGGACATATAAAAACTATTTAACTAGGTAATAATATTGCCCCAGCGCTGTGGTATTTGAGCACCTCATAAACATTACTGAATAGAAGATTCAGAATAAATGACTGGGTTTCGCTTTTCTAACAAAGTCTCCACAAGAAAAGTTGGCCTTGGAAGTTAACTAAATAGAGCAGGCTTCTTAAAGACAGTGGGATTACATTCTGATCTCCAGTACCCTAATGTAAATCCACAGCAACTTTACTGAACTCATCAGCGTTACTCTAGATTTCTATTCTAGCACACCAAGTGTAATTTGGCCTGGAGTTTTAAAGCCTTTCTTAATTATCTCCTTGCTGGGCTATTCCCGCATCAGCTGACATCACTATTCCCTTTCTCTCCACCCAAAGCTGAGCGTGGATACCTGTAAAGAATGCCTTATGATGCCTATATAAACACACTGCCAATGAGCAACATTTTATGGCCTAATACTCCTACCACACCATTTTTATAATAATGTAACATCACCCACTTCTATGGATTTATTCCAGATTTACACTGTATAAGTGAGAGAAGCATGTTGCAGCTCCATAAGTAAACCAAGTGCACCAGATTCTGCTTTTAATTATACTAGTGTAACACCATCAAAAGTCACTTGGAATTAGTCTGGTTTTACACTGGCATAAATGATATAAAACCTTGTCCAGATGCTCTAAACCTGTTTAAGAAAGGTAAGCTTATCCTCATTTTCCAAATCAGAAAGCTGAGGCACAGCATTTAAATTATGTTCCCAAGGCTACACTGTAAAATCAGTGGTAAATAGATATCCTGGAATTGGGACTTTCAGTTTCAAACTCTAGACAAGAGAAGTCAGCATCTGAGACCTATGCTACTGGCTCTATTATTGTTTATTTGCATTACAGAAGCATGTAGGGTCCTGGTCCAATACTACGGTTCCTATTGTTCTAAGTGCTGTACAAATACAGAACAAAATAGCAGCCTCTGCTCCAAAGAGGGTACAATCTATGTAGAGCAGTGTTTTTCCTGTTTACATGTATTCCATGCAGGAAATGTTTAAATCAACCCAGTAACTTATTCCTATTTTTTTTTATCCTTGCTGACCCTATAATCCAAATTGCAATTTACAGAATTGAAAGGTGTGCTTAATTTGTAGATATTTATTATAGTATCAATACTCATTATTTCCATTAATTGAGAACATAATCCAATATGTGCAAGTATATTTCTCTAGAAGTGGTTAATATGCAGAAGTACAAGTGAACTTGGGTAATCAGCATAAAGGATGGGTAAAGGAAGACAATGAGAGAGCCCTGGAAAGGCTATTAGCAATGATGTGCTACTACAGACTACAAGGAGATTCCATTTTGCTCCCATCCCCTTCTTTTACTAATATACATTTTCTTTTTCTATAACATCAATTTAGAAACCCTGAGCCAAATTAATCCATGTTTTAGTTCCACTAGGGCCAAAGAAATTATACCAGGATGAACCTGGCCTGCTAGGAGTACCAGTCTTTACATCACTGGTAAATCTGACTATGAGTAAAGAAGCTGGAGAATAAGATATAAAATAACTAAGAATTCTGAAAATAGTGGGTCAAATCCTTCAGTTCTTAATTAAGCAAACCACAGATGTGCCTAATTAAAAAGAGGCACAGCTTAAAAAATAATCAAATTCTGCTTATAAGTTTTTGGTTTTTGATTTTTTTTAAAACTTGCAATTCTTACATTTAAACTCCTAAGATCGCTATAATGGAAAGAGATGAGAGATAAAAATATTTCTCTTTAGTTTTTCAGTTTGCCCACTTGACAGCAATTTGTGTATAGTCAGTTTCACTGTTGCACTGTAGTCAATTTCCTCTGTTTTTATTGAAGATCTTTTATAAAGCAACAGACAGAGAAAACATTTTTAGACATAGGAAAATGTGGTTGCAAAGCCACAAATTGGCAGGGGGACTTGGGCAGGTGCAGTATCTGAAACTACTCGTAACTCTTTTCTTTTTAGTTACAAGATTTGAATTTGACGGTGTCCCTTTAAAGGATGCAGTATTCAGCTGATTACTTGGTTGTTTGTTCCCCCCCCCCTTTTGTTTACCTATTCCAGATGCTACTGCTCACATGCCCTCTGTAAATGACACTTACCTAGCAGTAGCTAAGAACCACATTCAGAGTTAGAATTGTAAGTCTTTTCCGACACCTGTATGATCTAGACATATGACTGTATAGTTGAGTACATGGTTAACCGATGAGCCTGGCCTGGTCAGTTAATCCTCTTGATTATACGCAGCTCCTCCCCCTGCCTGCTGGCTCTGTATCACAGGCAGCAGCAGGGGAGAGCCAGTGCCAGTGGGAAGCTAGTTTTTAAGCCAGCTCCCCCCACATGCCTGCTCCTGTGGAGCCGCCTGCTCCCCTCCCTCCACGCTGCTGCCTCCCACAGAGACAGCAGCATGGGCAGAGGGGAGGAAGCAGGAGCCGGTGCTCACGAGGAGCTGGCTCCCACAGAGCAGATTGCCCCGCTTGTCAGCCTGATACAGGAGGCAGCAGGGCAGAGCAGAGGCAGGGGAATGTGAGCTGGTGCTTGAAGGGAGCCAGCTTAAAACCAGCTTCCTACAAGCACCAGTTCCTGCCCCCTCTCATATTTGTATATCCGCTGATAGTTTCAGCAGATACACGTTTATACAAATAAACATATTTTAACATTCCTAGGATTAATGGTATGACAACCTGTGCTTTGAAAAAGTGTTCAGTTAGAAAATGTCTGTGCAAAGAAGCTTTTTTAAAAAAACAACTATCAAACCTGCAGGATACCAAAATATCAACTGACAATTTAAATGTCCCTGTTTTTTAGTTCTGGCTAGTCTTTGACTAGCCTGATATTTGTAAATAGTTAAAACACTTTAAAAATACGTATTTCTTTGCTTGAAGTAGGTATATTAAAATAGTATTATTGTCTTTTCTAAAACAACTTAAGTACCATTCTTCATCCTGTTTCCTTCCATTGAACATACATATGCACTCTGCCTTTTGAAAAGAATAAGCTTAGTTTCAACCAAGTTGAAGACTCAGAGGTTACAGGGGTAAAAACAGTAACATATCATATAATAAAATAAAGAAACACACAGCTATCATCTGATGTAATTCAAACAGGCTGCTCTTATTTGGAGGTCAACATTTGGTCCTTTGGAGGATTTAAGTGGCTGGACCTACAGTGTAAGTAAGCTTCCCCACTACTCTTTTACAGGCAGACACAATGATAAGGTACCAACTACATTAAAGTGCACATTTTGTAAGCTCAGAAAGCAGTGGGCGGAGAGGAAGGAAAAGGAGGGGGATTAAGTCAATAATTATTCTGTTTGAGAAACGGTAGAAGTAAACACCAAACTCTAGCTGATCTGATTCCATCACAGTTTCAGTAAACAACAAAAACATGTGCTGTTTCATCTAGTCAGAAGACTAAGAAATGGTACCTATATTCCAGAGTACCAAAGACATGAGTAATATGTGCCCTTCCACAGCTCAATAAACAGGGCATATCTTCCTCAAAGGCTTTTCTGGAATGGAGCTGAAGTTGTTTAAACTATTACTCTATCAGATTTACATTTCCCACACTAAACCCAGCCAGCTTTATTGCCAACAGCCCTTCTACAAAATGGGACCTTTGGCTTTGAAGACCCACATTAAGAAATCTAGACGGGCAGTAAAGTTAAATCAGAAGCCATGGCAACAACGTGGGTTAACCAAAAGTTATTTATCAGCTCCCACTAAAAAAAAAGGCTCAAAGTATCTGTCCAACAAGGTTTGCTAAATGGATGTAAGAAACAAATTGGGAAGTTGCATAATATAAAGAATTCCTGCTGTGCTTTCCCAACCCACCTCCTTTATGTGCAAGAGTGTTCCGTAAAACAGTTTTTGAATACACAAGCTTTTCACATCTTGAGACATGGGTTCAAACTTGTGTTAGGTTGTAAGTCTCCATTTCTTCCTCAGTGGAGAAAGCACACACCATATGTACACAAGTTGGTACCCAGGAGAAGCCCATGACAAAGGCTAGGGAAAACAATGGGATATATCAACAGAATTTTGGCATTTTTCTATATTTTCTGAAGAACTTCTCTCTTCTAATTTTCAAGATAATCCCCTAAATTTGACATAATCTGGTTCTGTCTGAGTGGTACAGAGAGACAGTCCTACACAACATTTAAAAAAAGTATGGAGGTGTCCGCCAGTCATCCTAGATGAGTGTTAACTCTGAAAGCTAACAATAACAATCATGTCTTGTCCACACTTCCTGCCAATATCTTCAATGCAACCCAAATTCAGACTTTTTCTAGATAACACACCTCAGAGCACAAGAATAGTTTTAAAACATTGCTTTTAGAAACTTTTTCTCTATCCACAAAGTGCTAGCCAAAACTATGTTCAAAACATAAAAGTTGTTTCAGAACTTTATGTTTTCAAGCATGGACAGAGCTTAAATGTCCAACCTGTTAATTATTTTGGTTCTGAGCAAATAACATGCCTTTGTCCCAGACAGCTGGATTTTCATAAAGAACATTCCACAGAAAGGCAGTAACAAGTTCTTAAGAGGCAAATAAGTGAATACCTATCAAATATACATTACAGATATATCTCATGTGTGTTTTGAGATATTAACTGGACTCCACGGAACACACTATCATGCATAACCTAAGTTAGTTTTATGCTTTGAATAAATTAGGTGTTGCAGGCTTCATCAAATGAGCCAGGGCAAGAAGGGAAGCAAGACCAACTCAATGAGAAAGGAGGTGCTGAGATGACCAGGAGATCTTTTTCCCCTGGAATTTTCATGCAGAAAGATTCCATTGAGGCCTCAGTAGCTTTTTTATTTTTGGGGTGAAATTAAAAAGACAATTTTATTTTAAAGTACTCAAAAACTCAGTGGTGAACAAAAAAGTCAACATTTGCCACTTGCCAGTTATCAGGCTCACCACGGTTATTTCCTTTTCTAATTATGGAAGGACTGTGGCGTTTCAGATACCAATGCATACTAACGGACATCAGATGGTTACTTTATAATGGTAACCACTATGCTGGTGTTTTCATGTATGCCTTGAGGGTATTTACTTCAGGCAATACCATACATTCTCCTGGAGTTTCCAAATATATCTGCTGAGTATTTACTTCAGACAGTACCACGAATTTTCCTGGAGTTTCAAAATATGACTGCAGAGTCTGTAGGAAAACTGTAAAGAATGTGCATGATTTCCTACAGACTTCTTGTGGCCCTGACCCAAAAATGGAATAGCAGAAGTGAAGTAAAGGAATTGTCACAACGGAATAAAACAATCAATTATATTATCTCATGACCAACAGTAGCAAAGGAGGGAGTCTTCCTCAGTGACCTCCACAGTGAATATAATTGTGCCCCCGCTTTGAGCTGATGCTTTGAAACAAACAAAGCCCTCACAACATCTCACCCTTACTCCCACCAGATCAAAGTCATTCCCTCAAAAGAGACCAGCATATGGCGCTGCGGGACCAACCCGGCAGCACCCCAGCTGCTCTGCTCCGCCGCTTGTCCGCCGCTCGTCAGTTTCAGCAGCGGCAGCGGTGGACTTGGGGAAGCGGCAGATTAGAGCAGGTGGGGTGCTGCCGGGCGCCGAGCAGGAGAGTGAGGGGCGGTGCTGAGGGACCAACCAGGCAGCACCCCAGCTGCTCTACTCCGCCACTTCCCCAAGTCCGCCGCTGCCGAAACTGACGAGCAACAGACAAGTGGTGGAGTAGAGCAGCTGGGGTGCTGTCAGGTTGGTCCCGCAGCGCCGCCCGTCACCCCCCTGCTCGGCAATAACTACTGCAGTCTGGGGGTGGGGAGCCCGCTCCTCTCCCGGAAACCCTTGGCGGCGGCACGGGGCTTCCCCCGCCTTCCTGCAAAACGGCGGAGGGTTTGCCCCTCACTGCACCGTTCCCCACCAGCAGCTCCAATTGTCCGGCTGGCCAGAGCACTTCCAGGTTCCAGTTGGTGCCGGACTATCGGGAGTGCCAGACCACTGGATGCCAGACAATTGGAGTTTTACTGTACTTAGTTTGTTCTTTCCAAAAGCACTGCATTTTTTCACCTTAATGCCTCCAATTATTTTCATTTCTCTCATTTGAACTTTTATTTCCGGTATGTCTTTTGCAAGATGAAGTGAACAAAATTCAAAACAACATGGAAAGCAAACTGTGTAAGAGTAGTTTACGTTGCTCCCTCCAATTAGCTGTTTGTGGCTGTTCAAGCTCTGGAAGGGAGAGGAAGGAGAGGCGACAGAGTGTGAATCAGTGGATTCATGGTGCTCCCAAAGTGCTGGAGGAAGGGGGAAGAGCAGATCAGTGCAGCGCTCCAGTGCAGGAGAGGTGCATGAGGGAAGGCAGCAGAGAAGAGGTATGCAGGCCACAGGTGGAACCACAGTGGACCGCAGGCCGCAGGTTGCCCACCACTGGTCATGTGGTCCACTGAGATGAAGGAGGTCCACTCACAATTCCTGGTTGCCCATCGCTGCTCTACTCTTTCTCCCTCTCTCTCCACAGTGTCTTCTATGTGCGAGCTGGGCTCTGCCAGGTCCAGCAGCAGTGACTGACAGCCAGCAGCATAACAGCCCATTTCTGTGGAGCAAGGACATTCTGGCAATAAAATGTTAATTTCTCCAAAATTCTGCATTGCTCAATAATGCAGAAGTTCCCTAGGAATAATCTCTCCCCGGCTTTTCTTAATCGCTTCTTGTGAGAGTCTTTAATGAAAGCCCTTTAAGAATCTAAATAAATTACAGTATCTCCACCAGTTCTCCATTATCTGCTATTTTAACTTTTCAAATAATTCTAATATATTAGAGACAATTTACACTTACAGAAGCTATGTGGTTTGTGTCTATCATATAATACTCAGGTGCTTTATAATGACATCTGTAATGATTTTCCTAACAATTTTCTTGGTACTTAAATAAGGGTCATCGGAATATAATTCCTAAGATCATCCTTACTACCTTTTTTAAAAGTAAGAACACTGGCTACT
The DNA here is from genome assembly GCF_052426305.1 of Pelodiscus sinensis. Lineage (NCBI taxonomy): Eukaryota > Metazoa > Chordata > Testudines > Trionychidae > Pelodiscus > Pelodiscus sinensis. Next base: position 92,724,248 of record NC_143055.1, read on the forward strand.
TTCCAGTATTCTGTTATAGTTGCTGTAATGAGAAATCATTTTTTTTTTTTTTGGTTCATAGCTCTCTTTGTAGTTTCTTCCGAACTCAAGAATGAATACCATACTTTCTAAATGGCATCTTACCACTTGGTTTGATTTGTACCATCCTTATTAATTTTTCTTGATGTCTCTAACTACCCCAACAATATGCCCTTTCCTGGAGTTAAAATTAAACTCAGGAACTAAGCACATACTGTAGAAGAGACCTATGAAAATAAATTAGTTAGTGTTTCTACAATTTTCTCATCTTCTTTGATTGCCTGAGTATCTTTGTGGTCTAGTTGGCTTATTAGATCTTTGGTATATTTCCTACTTCTCACATATTTCTGTTGAAGAAATCACTGTATTTTTGTCTGTTTGTCCTTTTCATTCCCTCTCATCCATCTAGGTCTTCATCTTATCTACCAAAGCTCATGGTCCACTCTACTAGGATTACTTGAGCTGAATTTCCTTTTATAAAGGCTATTTCTTTGTCTGAATTAAGCATTTGCACCTTTTCATTTAACCACAGTGTTTCATTTTTCTCTACTTTTTCTTCCCCCTTCCCTCTTGGATATACAGACAAGCCTTATAATTTTGTGTAAGACATTATTTTTATTCATAAAAAGGTCTTATCCTAATTCAACTGTATTAAACTGTTTGAATCAAAAATATCCTGAAGCTCTGAGTTCCAATGAATGTTTTTTAACCTTTGTAGGCCAAATTCTCAAAGGCTTTGTCTACACTGGCAGCTTCTTGAGCAAGAACATCTTGCGCAAGGGTTCTTGTGCAAGAAGTCTTGTGCAAGAAAACGTCCACACTGCCATTTGTGAGCTGTGCTTTTGCGCAAGAGCGCCCAGGGCAGTGTGGACGCTCTCTTGCGCAAGAAAGCTCTGGTGGCCATTTTAGCCATAGGGCTTTCTTGCGCAAGAAATCCCTGCTGAGCATCCACACTGCCCTCTTGCGCAAGAGCTCCTGTACAAGAGGGCTTACACCTGTTAAAAAAGAGCATAGCTCTTGCACAAGGAGCCCTCTCTTACCACGCCATTCTGTAAATTTACTTGTGCAAGAGTGGGTGGGCAGTGTGGATGCTCTACAGATTCTTGCACAAGAACGGCCGTACTTGCGCAAGAAGCCACGAGTGTAGACATAGCCAAACAGTGTAAAAACAGCATTACTTCACCATAGCCAGTCCTACTTTCCCCTATCTGAACAGAAGTTTTTTAAATATTATTTCCTCACTTTTTGGTTTCAAACTCTTTCCAATTAGTTTCCTCACTGCTCTATTCCCATACGGCAGTTGTGATGTTCTTTCATTCCCATTTCTTAAAATCCGCCTTCTTGACATTAGGAATCACAGTAACATTAATAGCTTATGAATATATAATACCTTTAATTTAGAAGCATCCCAAAGCACTTTTTCAGACTATACAGAGTCTGATTTTTTTATGTGAATCATCCTTGATTAGAAGGAAGAGCTAGAGTACCAAACAAAAATGTTGCACAATAGTTTAGGAGAGGAAGTGAAAAATACCTTCTGCAATTGATACTGCAAGGAAACTTCAGGCAGGCAAAATATAATTATCCTGCCTGGACAGACGTTATAGTAAATGCCTGTTCTCATGAAAATAGTGCCAGAGGTTAGTTACCATAATATTGGTCAAAATTCTTGAAGATATATCTCACGTGAAATATTACCCCAGCACCAAACCTTTTACACTAGGTAAAAGGGTTGGATTGGCATAAAGCGACTTTAAAATCCATGGCTATAGTTGGGTGAGGATTCCCGCTGTGCAAAAGACAGCTGTATGGCTGACCTCTGAGAACCCCCTTACAGAGGCACAACACAGAATTCACCCAGCACAATTAGCACCCCTACGCTCAGTATTGCCCCAATATCTACTTTAGGCATCTGAACAGCACACTACTGCCTAGTATCTGAGTGAAATACTTATCAAAAGGGTACAGTGTTACCAGCACATCTACCAACACTATTTCTTGCAGCATCCTGTATTCATGGAAATCTCCAGCGCAAAAATAGGCTACGTTTACACTGCGGAGCTATTTTGGGATACCAGAAGTATCCCGAATTAGCTACTCAGCGTCTTTAAATCAGCCTGTTATTTCGAAATAGATTTTGAAATAATGGACGTGCTATTCCAGCATCTCTATGACCCTCGTTCCACGAAGATTAAGGGATGTTTCGGAATAGCGCTTTATTTTGAAATTTGGCACTCTGTAAACAGCACCAAATTTTGAAATAAGCTATTTCAAAATTACGTTGAAATAAGCTACACAATTTGCATACTGCAAATTGCATAGCTTATTTTGAGGTAAGGGTGCAGTGTAAATGGACCCATAGAGACCTTAATTTAAAAGATATGTCAAGATCACAACCCATGGTAGTGCCATGCAAAATGCAAACCTTCACCTTCGTGAGTAGTATTGATGTTAGCTACAGTATGGTGATTCTTAAACAGTGGGTTAATAACTCCACTCACATCTTGAACAAAATCTTGTTTTACAGAGGTCCAAATCAAAAGTTGACTCTTCTCATGAAAGTTCCCAGAAAAATTGTTCCAAGAAGTAATTATTTATGGTATTGACATTTTATTCCTGCAAACTATGTCCCAATACAATTTTGTACCTAATATCTTATATTTGAGTAGCTGGAGCTACCTATTATTACAGATCCAGCAGATTGTGGCTCCCTAACCTCTGCATTTGCTATCACTGCTCTGATCTAAAGACTGATAGCACATCTCTTATGGCTGTAGTTTTATTCTTATGGCATCAGCTTTTTAATCCAGGCAAATTCTACTTTATGGTTCTTCACACAGAAATACTCTTTTGAGAGGGTCTGTAGAATACCTTAAGCACAGCATTATTTCTCTGCTTCTGCAAACCAACCAGTGTTTTCTATAGAGTTTATTATACCCAGAGATTACAATATTGATCATTCCCCTCCCCATATGTTTCAGAAAGGCCAATTCAATCTACATGTCTGTCAAAGTTATCAGGTATTTCCCAACTCTACTCTTCTGTATCCAATCTCTTCAATTTTTATATGGCTATTTCATTGTCCATATACAAACATGGTAAACCATTTTTGCATCTATACAAAACCATGGTACACTCATATCTTGAATACTGCGTACAGATGTGGTTGCTTCATTTCTAAAAAAAGATATACAGGCAGTCCCCAGGTTACATGGATCCGACTTACATCGGATCCCTACTTACAAACGGGGTGAGGCAACCCCGCACTAGCTGCGTCCCCCCAGCAGACCAGGGAGACGCGAAGCTAGCGCCCTCCCCCAGCAGACCAGGGAGACGCGGAGCGGCTTTTCTCAGCAGACACCTCAGCTTGAGAATAAAGGACTGAGGGAAGTGAGGTGTGGGAGAATAAAACTGAGCTCTGGAGAAATGTTTGGCTAGAGTTTCCCCTACAATATGTACCAGTTTCGACTTACATACAAATTCAACTTAAGAACAAACCTACAGTCCCTATCTTGTACGTAACCCGGGGACTGCCTGTATCGGCATTGGAAAAGGTTCAGCAAAGGGCAACAAAAATGATTAGGGGTTTGGAATGGGTCCCACCCATATGAAGAGAGATTAAAAAGCTTTGGACTTTCCTGCTTAGAAAAGAGGAGACTAAGGGGGATATGATAGAGGTCTATAAAATCATGACTGGTATGGAAAAAGTAAATAAGGAAAAATTATTTACTTGTTCCCATAATATAAGAACTAGGAGCCATCAAATGAAATTAATAGGCAGCATGTTTAAAGCAAACAAAGCTTCTTCTTCACAGTCAAGCTGTAGAACTCCTTACCAGAGGATGCTGTGAAGACTAGAACTTTAACAGGTTCAAAAAAACTAGATAAATTCATGGAGTTTAGCTCTACCAATGGCTATTAGCCAGGATGGGTAGGAATGGTGTCCCTAGCTTGTGTCTGGAAATGGATGACAGGAGAGAAATCAGGTGATGATTACCTGTTGTGTTCACTCCCTTTTGGGGCATCTGTTATTGACCCCTGTCGGCAGACAGGATACTAGGCTAGATGAACCTTTGGTCTGATCCAGTAGGGCATTCTTATGTACTTGTTAAAACTAAAGGCTAAGGTGGAGCTTTGGGAACCAATTGGGAAACTCCTCCGGCGCCTTCAATACTATGATTAGTGCTATCCCAAATTAAAAAACACATTATATATATTTGCTATTCTAAATTAAAAGATACATTTTATATATATAAAAACAAACAAACAAACCCTGATGTGGTAAAGTATACCTTTACATCTTCCCCTCTTTTAACCTTCTGCTGCTGCCCGAGTTTCTATTTAGAGAGAAGGCAATGTGGGACCCCAAAACTGACTAGTCTGTTATCAGAGAGAATTAAACTCTACTTAAAACCGCCTCAGCAACTTGCAGTTAAGATGATAGCCACACAGTGAGAATTATTTTTAAACAGTTTTAAATTAAACAACATGTCAGTCTTTAGGAAGGATGATGAGGTGAACAATCATTTCAATACGATTTAATAATAAAAAATGTAAAAAGAAAGCTCCCACCCTCCCGCACCAAAGGAGAATCAGGAGGAGAAACTAAGTGCGACATGTTAACAGAGAAGCACTCCAATTAATGTGTTACAGCTCCTTTAAACAGAGAACAAACGGCACTGCTGCTCATGATACTTGAGGATGCAGAGCAATAATTGTCACTTAGCCACTTAACTCCCTGCTGCATGGCTCACTCACTCATTGTGGTTTATCTCTCAGCCAATTACTGCTGTCATTTGCATTTCAATGTGTGCCGTCAGGAGCCAGAGCAGCAGAGTCAACAGCGGAACAGGAAATAGAAGCAGAGTAACTTGGTTACCTGAGGTTGGCTTAAAGTTAGGCAGTATTTTATAATTTGGGGGTGGGGGTGGGAAGGGCAGGGTGGTTGTACTACTAGGTATGTGGCCTCATGATGTTGGGTATATGTTTTTCCTTGAGGCAAGTTCAAAGACCTGGCAGACAGAATACTGGCCAGCTTTTGCCAGATGGCGTAATGCTGATGAAAAATCAGAAAGAGGAAATAAAGCCAATAGAAAGTTAGTTTAGACTGAGCCCTGACAAGACACAGCAGAGGAATCTGTAAGGACAGACTTTAGAGCTAGCTAGAGAAATACATATTGTGTAAATGCAGGAGTCCCACTTATTCTGAAGGCATTATGGCGTTCTGGAATATTTTACTCAAAGCTCACTTTCTCAGTACCTCAAGGTGTACAAAACATGTAGAAAATGTGTTCAGCTTGCACCTCTGCTTTTATAGTGTGTCCCTTCCTTCTCTGTGGTCTTCATTCTAGAACAGGGGTGTCCAAACTTTTTTCAAAGAGGGCCAGATTTGATGAAGTGAACATGCATGAGGGCCGACCATTTTGCCTGACATTCTTTGAACCATTAAAATTAAATGCAAATTAACTATTTTATGCAAAGTTTATTGCAAAAGGCATACTTTTCATTTCGTCACATGGATGACAAATCTAAACAGGTGTTAAATCACTCTGCCTTTCATATCTGAAGGCCAGATGAAAAAAAAATCCAGGAAGCTGAAATATATGTCAGGAACATTGTAAAGTACGTTACATATTATTGGTAATAAAGGTTGTCTGTCAACTTTTAAGTTAAAAAAATATGAACAGGAACATAACACCAAGTATACATGTTGTGTCCAAATATATTTATAACTGATTTAGACCAACTGACATTAACTGAGATTTTACAATGTATTCATCTCAATACATATGGATTCGTTGGGGGCCATAAAAGATAGATATTGCCAAATTACCTGTGGGGCCGTATTAAACCAGAACACGGGCCGCAATTGGCCCGCGGGCCGGACTTTGGACATGCCTGTTCTAGAAGCACAATGCAACCATCTTATTTTGTGTTAATATTCAGACATTTTGACTGAACTGGTTAATGGTTTATTTCAGGAGAGGTATGTCTGTGTATTCACAAAGTACCACAGCTGGCATTTACTGCTAAAGTTCAGCCACATTTTAAAAAGCTTTGCTTCTTCACAGTATTTGGGGATCAGATTCTTAGTCCTAGCTGACAAGTAATACTCAGCTTATCAGCATGCTCCCTATGCCATTCCATCACCACAAGTTGTACAGCAGTCACCCAAGAGGATAGGGAAGACCTGTTGTAGCTGGATCTAATTCAATGTGGTATCTGAAACTAAAATAAGATTTCTGACTTCTTCAGCCAACAAGAACCAGATGATGTACAGAACAATCAATTTTATTTGCTGACAAGGTAAATTTCCATTGGTTCTTCCATGAGTGAGAGAAAAATATTCAGGGGGCAACTCAAACTATCCACCCTCTGTGCACACAGAGTGAGATACAAAGAACTGGTGAAGTGCTAACCATATTTAACCCTCCTACTTGGGAGTGTGGGAGAGCGGGTTTGTCACTGGCTAACTGCAATCTTCAGGCTCCAACTCCCCACAGAGTATTTAAAAATACTCCCCTGAGTATTTAAAAATGATTCTGTTCAATGTTTACCTACAGAAATCAGAAACAAAACAAAAAATTAAGACTTTTTTTTAATTAGTAGCCAGAAAAATGAGGGGTGACTTAAATTTGCCATGGCACCTAGCCCACTGCTCCTAATTATGGAAACCCTACACTTTCACACACATACACACTTTCAAAATTTGTCCTTTTCATATTTGTTCATTTTTTTTAATTGTATCCTTTGGTATATATGGTTGTGACTACTTTCTTCCACTATTTGATCTGAGGAAGTGGGTCTGGCCCACGAAAGCTCATCATCTAATAAACCATCTTGTTAGTCTTTAAAGTGCTACATTGTCCTGCATTTTGCTTCATAATCCACCACCTCTCACAAAGAGAATGAATGATCCAATGCAGCTCCTACAAAGCAAGTAGCCAGAGTGTGAACCTCAGTTAATTAAAGGCCAATACAAGAGTAACTTACCCTTCCTTTTGTCTCTCTTTACGTGTTTTAAATGCTTTTTTTGGCTGACCAAATTACTTGAAACTCTTTATATTAATAAGCTGATCTGTTACGGACTCCCTGTTTGCTAAACTGAGCCAACAAACTGCTCTTTTTCTTTTGTCTCCAAGCCAAAGGAAACTTTATGCAGAATGAAATCTCTCCCTCCCCCTCCAGTGAATCACAACACAATGGTGATCTGGAATCCTGCCATTTTAAATCACCAAGAAAAAAAAGGCTAAGCCTAAACAAGAAGTCAGGATTTGGAACAGGGCTTCTGAAACAAGAAACCCCCTCCACCAGAGCCTATATAGCTACAGATTAAGGTCTTTTTATCCTAAACACAACTACTGTGCAAGGTACGGCTAAGCTACCCTTCAGTATTCCAGCTAATGTTGAGCGGAGTTCACAGATTGTATTTTTTATAATATTTTTTTTTAAAAAAACGGCAAATTCTATGGAAAATTTGTATAGATAGTAGAGGAGAGACCTTGCTTTGAAGAGACTGTTCTGCATTGTAATATTCTAGAATCTACTTTTAATTACTGCAGCATGGCTGGGTTCATGTGCTTTCACAGTTCTATATTATAGTTCACTATGCTACAAAATGGAACACAAAGTCTTTTGTTTCCTTATTTACCAATCCCCATCTGACAAACTTGTGAGGCAGGAATCATGTCAACTGTGTGCAGTGGAAGTTGTACAAAAAGAAAGGCAGATTGAATGATGGCCTGGACAAAAAAGTCCATTGGAATCATCTGGGGTGAATTTGCTGACGTTCAGTGCTTATGAAAGTGACAAAGTGATATAATATGGACTGCAGCCAAGATCAGTGCCAGTAGGCTTAAGAATGCTCTGCACATACAGCTCTGCTTATACGCGTCCATCCAGACCAGTAATACCCTGTCATTCTTATCCAGAGCAGAGAGCAAGGAACTTTGTAGTTTTGGGAAATGCTCAAACATGGTGAGTTGAAACCAAATGCATTTCACGTGTAATAATCAAAATTTGAAAACGGTTCACCAGAACTGAAATAATGCATCAACCCACTACACTGTGCTTCCCAACCTTCTAGAGTTTGGAATGTTTCCTATCAATACTCCCAAAGGAAAAGGAATAGTGTGATAGTTCAGAGCACCTGGGCGCTGTTTGCTGGGGATTTGCAGCCAATCTGTGCAACCTGCTCCAAAAAGGGGGAACAATCTGGCAGTGGAAAGCAGTCCACATCTGAGGTAGCCACTGCCAGTTTTATAGGCTGCCAACTGTAAGTTAAAACTGCCCTTCCTTTAGTGGAATCCGCAGAGCAAACACCATCTGCCCCTCCGGTAGGTGACCTCTCCCAGCAGGACAAAATACCTGCCTTCATAGGTGAATCACATTTTAGATGTAGCTTCCAGAAGGATTTCTCATTAAGTCAATCTAATTTCCTGCCCAGTGTAGCTCACACCCCTTCATTATAATCTTCACACACTTACCTACACTAGGGCTGCCAACTTTCTAATTGCACAAAACTGAACACTTCGCTGCGCCCCTTTCCTGAGGCCATGACCCTCCTCAGAGGCCCTGCCAACTGTGCACTCCTCTCCTCTCTTTCCATTGCCGGCTCTCCCCCACCCTCACTCACTTTCATTGAGCTGGAGCACAGCATTAGGGTGCCGGAGGACGGTGAGGCTGGAGATTTGGGATCTGGGGTGGGGCTAGTGATGAAGGGTATGGGCTGAAGGATAGAGCTCAGAACTGGAGCAGAGGGTTGGGGTGCAGGCTCCAGCTGGGTGTGTGCGCTCTGGGGTGGGCCAAAAATGAGGGATTCAGCATGTGGAAGAGGGCTCGGGGCTGGAACAGGAGGTTGAGGTGCAGAGAAGGGGGCTCAGGGCTGGGATGGAGGTTCACTTGAGAGGAAGGAGGAGGGGTGAGGGCTCTGGAAATTTAAGTGTGGGAGGGGACTCTGGTCTGATATAGGGGTTTGGGATTGTGGGGTCCCAGAAACACTTACCACAGCACCCTGGAAGTGATGGCCAGGTCTCCTCCTACATACTGTCCTTGCATCTGCAGGTGCTGCTCCAGCAGTTCCGACTGGTTATAGTTCCCAGCCAATGGAACCTGCAGAGCCAGCACTCTGTGCACTGCTCTTACCCCTGAGTGATGACTATGCAGCTCCCAGTGGCGAGCTGAAGGGGTGGCACCTGGGGGCAAGAGGGCAATACACAGTCTCCCTGTGCCTAGGGAGTGCAGGGAACTAGCAGATGCTTTCCAGAGCCACAGATAACCAAGGCAGGTAGAGAGCTTGCCTGAGCCCCAGGCTCCCACTGCACCACTGACCAGACTTTTAACAGCCTGGTTAGCACAGCAGACAAGAGCAGTCAGAGTCTTTTCGACTGACCATTCCGGTCCAAAACCAGACACCTGGCAATCCTACTTAAAATAATCCATCTTTTATGCAAAGACTCCTAGACTCATGCTATCAGGAGAGGATGCTGCAGGTGCTACATATAAAACACTGGCTAAGCTGATTGGATAGTGGGAGCTAACACAAACAAAACAGCAGGACCTTTGCTGATTAGTACTAATTACTTGAAGCTGAAAGGGGAAATAAAAGGTGGACCTAGAAGACTTTAAAACACTCAGCCACTTTGAAGGAGGATACTCAATAGAACACATTTATTTTCTGCCTTCCAACACAGAAAGACAAAGTGCCAAACAGCACAGGGCACCCAACTTTCAGATGAATTATTACATATAGAAATCCTGTTAGATGTTTTGTCCAATATTAAAATAAGACGGGCAGAATTACAACAAAACACTGTATTCAGAACCAAATACTGCTCTTGCAGGTCTTTCCTTTCATTCAGGGAGCTCTCTCTGACACCTCCAAACGGAGGTGTCAAATAACTGGGACCACTAATTGGATACGCAGCCAAGAGAAAATTGAATATATTTCACACTCTAAAATTAAGCAATCAAGCCAGATTTCAACAGGTAATAAATACTCAAAGATCCCATTTACAGAAGAACTTCAGAGTTATGAACACTCCAGTTACAAACTGACCAGCATACTATACACATCATTTGGATGTATTTAATCAAGCAGCAGCAGAAACCAAAATTATCCAACAAATGCACTAAAATACTCTGATAAACACAAATCATATATATAGTAGCCCAATGTCTGTGACTCTGTAACACTGAAATGCTGGCTGTTCCCTCTGGGCGGCGCTGTTGCCTCCCTGGCTGTTCCCTCTGGGCGGTGCTGTTACCTGAGTCACGTCCTTCGCCTCCCGCCGTGGCACTCGGCTGACTTCTGTGACGCTCAGCCAGGCCGCCACGGGGGAGCCCAAATGGCAGCAGCCTGGCTGAGTAGTGCAGAGTCAGCCGAGCGCCACGGCAGGTGGCGAAAGGGGGCAGGACGGTGATGTGTGGCGTGACTGGCTCCAGGCCTCAGCCCCTGGCTGTGAACGTCACCACCCTGCCCCTCTTCGCCTCCCGCAGTGAGGCTCGTCTGACTTCTGCGCCGCTCAGCTAGGCCGCCACGTGGAAGCAAGTGGCGCAAGTGACCGTTTGGGCTCCGTGCTCCCCATGCAGCACAGAAAGCATGGTGTCCAAATGGCTGTTTGGGCTCTGCGGTCCCCCGAATGATAGGCAGGAGTGGGAGGAGAAGAGAAAGAGAGAGACAGAGAGAGAGGCAGGAGGCGGAGGAGAGCTGAGAGGGAGGGGAGGAGGCAGGAGGAGGAGGAGAGAGAGAAAGAGAGACACGGAGCAAGAGACCGGAGGCTCAGGAGAGAAGACTGACGTGGAGAAGAGACCTGAAAATCTCGTCTTATGACGGGCTAATTGACTAGTTACTAAAAGAAAGAGGGAAGGGAAGAAGCTATATTTTTTTTCTGCATAGTAAAATGTCAAAGCTTTATTAAGTCAACTATTCAGTTTTGAACTTTTGAAAGAACAACAGTAACATTTTGTTCGGAGTTATGACCATTTGAGTGACAAACAACCTCCATTCCCAAGGGCTACGTCTACACTGGCCCCATAAAACGGAATAGTCATGCAAAGCAGGTAAGTCAGAATAGGGAAATCCGTGGGGGATTTAAATATCCCCCGCGGATTTAAATAAACATGTCCGCCGCTTTTTTTCCGGCTTGGGGAAAAGCCGGAAAAAAAGCATCTAGACTGGCGCGATCCTCCGGAATAAAGCCCTTTTCCGGAGCATCTCTTATTCCTACTTTCAAGGTGTTCATAATTCTGAGATACAGTCTGCTACCAGGGATGTAAGAGACTAGTTGACTATCTGATAAGCAGAAGCAACTAGTCACTTCCCCCCCCCCCCCCCCCTTGTTGCCTCTATCAGAGAGAGGCAGCAAGAGGGGGGAGCAGGAGCCAGTGCTGGGGGGAGCCACCTTAAAAGAGTCAAGAAATGAGAAAGAGAAAAACTTTTCTTTGCATTTCTGCTTGTTCTTTCTCCTCTTCCCCTTTTAGTGGTCATGTGCCTCCTTCCTCCTCCATTTCCATAGCATCCATTATCTCTGACCCCTTTGTATCCATAGGCATTAAGATTATCAATAGGTAAACTGGAGAAAGTTCTATTAATCTAATCTGGACATTTCAATCTACAAAACTAACATGAAAAAGCCTGTGTTACTGATTTCAGTGCTTTATAACAAAAGCTCAGAAAGTTTCAGGACACTTTTTACTTTATCGGGAATTCACAAATGCATTCACTAATGTATTCACAAATGCATTATCTTTCACAGGGAAATTTAACAAATAACTTGAATATAGCTAGCATAGCAAACGTATCTGTAACTTCAACCCAGTTACCCCATTCTTCTTTTCCCTTTCTTTAGCTGACTTTTTAACTCTCTTTTTAACACAAAACAAGAATGATGGGGGCTAAACCAAGAAGAAAAACAAGCCTAGAGGTCTTTACATCTCCACACACACTTCCCAGGTTTTTGGTGTCCACAGAGACTGGCCACACTTTTCTTCCTCCTGTTTATGCTTTGTGGATGGACTTGAAGACCACAGACCAGCTGCACTCACATTATCTAGACTAGACATATTTCTTGGCCCATTTGTTGAGTACGCTGGTCACTGCATCAATGAAATAGCAATTGTTATGAGCACACATTGTAAAAGTTTCTTATTTTTTTATTGTTCCAAAATGCCTAATTAAGCAGAGATAACATTCCTGTATTTCATCAGCTACTCCCCCAAGGGCACTAAGGAAATGAGCTTTTTCCAGCAAATGGAACTTGTTTAGTATTTAAAAAGCAGCCACATATAAGTGGACTGACTTGCAGTTGTCATTTGAAATGTACCATTTGGGTATCTTTAATGACAATTTGATGCTTACATTAAGTATTACATATGTGGACTCTGAAATACATTTAAAAATAAGCATCACTCTAAGATTCTGTTTTGAAATACTGTGGTCAAAATGTTCAAACATGCCTGCAGACTGAGGGAGGGGTAAAGAGGGCAGTTGCCCTGAGACCCTTTAAATCGCTGGTGGAGCACCATGCAGCGTGCTCTGTGTGGTTCTCAGGGTTGGCTGGGGGCCGCATGGCACATACTGAGCAGCATTACCCCAGCCTCCTGCCCCTTCTATGAGCGTGAGCCCCTCTGTGTTCAAACATGAGTACCTAAAGTTAGGCCTCTACTCGATCTTAGATACCTAAGTCTTTGTAGAGAGAGACACTGGACTGAAAAAGGGTAGCCTGAATCACCACAAAATTAACAGAAATCACTACAGCTCAGGAGCTGCCTTTTTTTCCCCTTCTGTTACTGTTGCCACGGAAGGTGAATCCTCTCTGCTACCAGAGTCCCTCTTCACCCACAGCTCTGAGAGCAGAATGATTAATTATCATGGTTATTTATTAATTATTCTCAGTATCATGAGATATGAGTCAAGGCAACTCCAAGTAGAAAATACCAAACAGTTCTCTGCCCCAAACAGCACTCAGTCTGAAAACAGAACAACATAAAATTAAAGAGATCCCCAAAGGCAACTGGCCATGTCTCTGTCATATAAAATGTTAACACGGTGTAAAAGAACATATATATTTTCCCTTATACTTGCCATTATCTGTCAGTTTACTACAAGCCTCATCACATGGGATGCAAAGTGAGACAAACACTGCTAAAATAGGACGGGAAGAGGTTTCCTAAACTTTGGAGGGAGTGGCAAAGGGTAAAACTTGAGGTGGGGGCTTAACTTGAATTGGAGGGGGATTCCATCTTGTTGCTGCCATTCTGGATCCAGGAAATTCAAGACCCCACATTCATAGGCCCAGCCTGCTTTATCATTCCATATAAAAACACACAGACTTGGTCAATGAAGACTGATCCAGGGACTCATTTTGATGTCATTACAACCTTGTAAATGTATGTACTAGCTTATCTCTTTGTAAACAAACTAAACTAAACTGAGCTAACCGTGTAGGAAAGTACACTAACTGTGAGTGGATTTAAGTCTTTTTGCACTAGACACAGCCACTGCACTTAACTGAGCAGTTAAAAATGTGACAGACGAACAATATATAACACTGTCTGCATTTGCCATATGTGTATGTGTGTGATGCAGCAATGTATGCAACTGATTCCAGAGAATTTTCCAAAACTGTCTCTGGATACACCTTTTCCCAATGTGTGCTGACATGCTCTTATGACATGCTCTCTGTAACAGGCTAACCAAAACCCATTCTACCCCTCAAATCAATTAATCGAATGTTGTATTTCAGTGCAGCCAGAGCCAGCTTCGGCTCTTTGGAAATTGTGTACAGCAAGTAGAGTGACTTGGCAAACACGTCATTGCTCTAAGACATACGATTTCATTAGACAAAATTAGGCCACTGAAAGTAAATGTCGAAGAGGAGAGGGAAAGGGAGACTTTCGATAGATAAAGAAGCCTGTGAGCGCCACAATAATTGATTCTTGATTCACAGTGAGCCAGGAAATTCAGCTCATACCCAAACACAGACACTCCTCCATGGCAGACTGAGCATCCTGATGGTTGCTGGCTTTGTTGTAACAACAGGAAACCTCCCCCTCCCCACTAGGCACTACTGGATTGTCTGAGGCAGTCACTAACAGAGGCTTTTGCTCTCCTGTCAGAGCCCCTGACTACCAGTTATGGTAGTAAGAAACAACTGAGAAATGCATCATCTTTCAATCACCACACAAATATCTTTTTGAGTCAGAAGGACTGAAAGGGACCAAGACTTCTTTTTTTAAGAGCGTGTTTAACCTAGTATAATGCAAAAGCAATTAACATGGCTTTCTTCTTTACAGTAATCACATTAATTTATATTATTAGCAATTGCAATAATCATGTCACTGTTGAAGGCTGTTTGTACATGAACTAATGTAAACTGGATGCTCATTAATTACTGAGGTCCAGGAACAAGTATTATATCTGAAAACCTGCGAGTAGAATGAGTGCCATTTTATTTATTCATTTTTGTTCTTTTGAGCATCAGGGGACCTTACATCTTCCAGGTAACTTAAGATGTGAAAACACTGCTTATCTTTAAAAGCATTTTAAAGCAATACATGACTAAGCTCATAAAAGACTACAGCACAAAATTTGAGAGGCACATTTTTATACAGAGCATTGGCAGGGGTCAGTGTTCTGAGCAGACCCTTTTAAACAAGAATACACAAAACCAGGGAGGTCTGTGATTCTGCAGTGAACTGCAAACTCAGTCAGGATCCACAGCACTTTGAAAGATGTAACCTGTATTGTCCATTTCCCTCCTCCTTCTCTCTGCCTGACTACAGATGGTCAAATCTTATAGCTAACCCTCAGCGAGGATAATGAGGTAATAATTCTGCTCAGACTAAAGCCTCTGTGGTTACCTTCACTTAATATCCAAACTACATTATCAGATTCACCATACTAGAAACAAAAATTGAGTTCACCAGCCAGACCCTCCTGTTGGTCAGGAAATGGTTCTAACAGCTACATTTCTACACTGTTTTCACCCTTCAAAGTTGTATACAGTTACTGTAAACTTACACATCAAACCACCTCCACATCCTAGCTTTGAATAAAAAACACACATCATAGACTATTCCTGAATACTAATGCCAAAACTACTACAAATGCTAATTTGGCACCAACAACCTATGATTAAAAATACAATAAAGGATCTCAAGTACGAGAATTAAGGCATCATCGTAAAACACTCTCTCTTTCTCTTAACCAACAGGACACTTATATTTATTTTTTGCTTTTGAAGATTTTAACACTATATTAGAACTGCAGTCCCTTACATGAGTTGTTTAATCCAAGGTCTTTTATGTTTGTTTCTGGTCTCTCTCTGAAGGAACGGTAAGGACACCATTGCACCCTGGAAAAGAGCGGGGGGTCAGGCTACTGTCTCAGTTAAAATTCTCCATTACAATAAACATATTTTAATGCCCAGGCCAGTATCTGAGACCTAACCGTTTCTTGGTCTCCCTGTTCTGGTACTGAATTATTGGTACTTAAAAGTCAGCATTCTGTAAATAATTTTAGGATACTCTGAAAGCCTACAATAATTCAATAAATAACATAGTGTGTGCCCTTTTATACCATGCTCCAGTCAAGGTACTGAGATCTCAAAAATTTTATAAGCATCAACAAATTAATCTGCACAGTGCTTGTTTTATCACAATTTTACAGACTGGGAAACTTGGGCACAGAGTGTTTTAGTAACTTCCTGAAGGTCAGACACCAAGTCAGTGACAAAGCTGGAAATAGAATCCTTACTGCTCAACTCCCTTCCATGTGCTCTAAAAACCAGACAATATTCCCTCACAATACTATATAAAACCACATTCTATTCTAATCTCCCATTCCTGCACGATGTCTAGCCCACACAATGTATTTCATCAAAAGAGCGAAAAGGCAGATAAAAAGTAACCTTGGAGAACATACTAGCCAAGATTAAAAGAAAGAAAAGATAAAATAAATATCTCCCATGTTGGGTCTGGAGGAGTTTTGCACATCAACCGATCATATGCTAAACGAACTTAATAAAGGACCTGACTCTCTCCACCCCTCGCCCTCCCACATACACCCTTCACTCCCCCCAAACACTAGGAACTTTGGGATGACTAAAATAATATGCTTGTTCAAGGAATTTCTCTGCAACCCGACAGTGGTTTCTGTGGGTTATAATCAGACATCAGAAATACTAAAAGTCACAGTGTCCATTCTTCTACCAATGGAGGGGTATTCCCTATACTATATGCTCCTGCTAGATCTTGTTCTTTTTCCACTTGCAAAGTCAAGAATTTACTATATATAGTAAATATCTGCTGACATTAATAGTTTAATAGACAGCTTCATATATGAACACCTGACTAGTGGAAAGATGCTTAGGGGAATACAGTGAAAAACAAAAGTCTTTCTGTTGTCAGTCAAAAGTTGAGCAATGAAAAATTCCAATGGTGCATCAATTGTGGCATCTAAAACTGGGTTTGGGAGTCTTGAGAAACAGAACTCTAGATTAGAAAGCAGGCTGGTCATAGTTTTTAAATGATAGAAATGGATACTTAATTGCTTGGCTGGATGTTTTTTAATTCACAGTTCAAAGCCTCAAGACTCCTGAATCCAGTTTGAGGCCTTCGATTGATGTACTACTGGGTTTATATTGGGATGTTGCAAAATAAGATATGATTAGCTGATAACACAAATGTACTTATTCAAGTACAAAATGAAAACTACTCTTTTAAAAGCTGCCTTTATTCTATCCTATATTTTCTAGCAGTTTTAGCATCTAATATTTGGTGTGGTAGAGTTCTCATTTGCCTTCTTTTTGTGGATTATTTTTCACAATTTCCATAAAGTATATGGTGAGCCTTGCCCTGCTTCCAGGCAGGAAGGACCTGATGACAGTTAGTTCTGCCACAAGTCATTTATGTCTCTTGTGCTACCTATGAAAGACTAAACCACTTTCCCCTTCACCTTGTTTCTTTAGTCGATTTCATGACGTGCTGTCTAGCTGAGCAGCTGAAATGTATGATATATCTCTGGAGAGTAAGTTTTTCTGTACACTCTTTAAAGCAATGTTGATTTTTCTGCCTATGTATTTGCATAAAGATATATTCTTAGTGAAACATACATCAAAGTTGTGGACACTGGCCCAAAAAGCGTACTCCAAGCTAATATATACAATATTACTTCAGACATGAGAACACCCGTCCACAGAAGGCTGTAGCAGCCCCCTGCTCACAGTGGGCAAGGAGGTAGCTGCTCCAGTCCTCATCCATTAACCAGAATCGGTAAGCATCACCCATTAAGGGTGATGCTTACTGGTAAACCAGTTAACCTTTCACATCCTATTGCTAAGTCGAATGTATTGTGTCAGGAAATCATATGAAATCTGAACGCAGTATAGTTTAACTTTTCTACTATCATTATTATTCTCATTATTATTATAAGCACTTGCAAAGAGTTTGTCTCTCATCAGAAGACAAAGGCAGGTCACTACCTAGTGTAAAGAAGTGGTACTTAACAAAATTACAGAGATTTCTCTCTGACATTAAATTAGTTCATCTAAATTTCAGGAGCTGGAATAGTGTGGAGGGGGTGATGAAAAAGAATTTACTTTGAAACAAGAGACTAGAAAACCTATTAAATATGCAAATGCTGCAAATGTGAAACAATGTTATAGCAGCTCTAATAGGCATCTGCTTTAAGTCAGACATCCTGGTTTTAATAACAGGCTGCTTTACAATGTAAGTTTTGGTCTCTTATATACTCCTTCAACATTTCCACATCAGGCTAACTTGCTCTGGGTAATGATACATAGTACCAATGTACAGTATTAAAGGTAAGAGCCCCATCTTTTCTCAAAACAGCAGTGGGCTCTATCTGATGTTGTGTATGGTCTGATCCAGCTGTCAGCTTAAAGGTATTTTGTCCTTCTTTACAGCTCAGCATGATACTATTATGTTCTCTCTGCCTTCTTCCCAAAGTTGAAATAAGTATAAAAACAGACAATGAATTTATTTAGCAATTTCTTTCTTTAAATACACATTTTGCCTTTACAAATCAGTAAAAATTTTGATGAGCTGTTTCTAAGCCACCAAAAGCTGCCACAAAAAACTGGCTAGCTCTCCTCCACCTGATACTATAAACACTGCTGGCATTCTCTACTCCCCGCCCCCCCCCCCCCCCCCCCATGCCTCTAACATATTTTCACTTAGCACCAGTTTGATGTATAAGATCTGACAGCCAGGCAGTTATAGGCCACCTGCATCACTGTCGCCATGACAACAATGAAAGACAATCCATGATCCCATGCCCTGGTCACACGTTTCAATACAGCTTATCTGTCCAAAGCCACTGAGTCTAATGGAAGAGAGTAATTACAATCTTCCATTCATTGTCAAAATTCTCACCATATAATGCTCTTCAAAATTATTTTATTCCTCTCACATGGCTGCTTTGAGAAAGAAAGAAAGAAAGAAAGAAAGAAAGAAAGAAAGAAAGAAAGAAAGAAAGAAAGAAAGAAAGAAAGAAAGAAAGAAAGAAAGAAAGAAAGAAAGAAAGAAAGAAAGAAAGAAAGAAAGAAAGAAAGAAAGAGTGTGTAGGGAGGTAGAAGGGAGGGAAAGAGGAGAGAAAAGGAAGACTGTGACTGGTATAAAAATGTAGCAGGATGTGAGTGAACTGTCCCCTTGCAGTGTTAAATGACTAATCAGAAGCAGAGGAATGTACCAACTACTAAGAGGGATAAATTAAATTCTCTCTCTCAGTCATAGATCATCTCTCAAGATGCTTGTGGCTTTGGCTGATGGGGAGAAGAGAGAATCTCAGCTGCCTCTATTTTCCCCTCCTCTTCCCGGGTAACGCCTCCTTAAGAAAACTGAACAATCACCGTAATGTACGATGCAGCAGCAGCACTCCCCTGAGCAGGCTGGCTTTTCAAACAAACTACTGTCACTATGAACAGAATCCGGAAAATCTGTACCAAGAGATGGCTAAGTGGCAAAAGCCCCTTGTTGTCCCCTTATTCTCTATTCCTTGGCCTTTTAAATGAGGGTACACACACACCTATGTATATCCTTCCTGACCACCCTCGGGATTTTGCAGCATGCAAGTGCCACTGTATTGCAAGACACAACTCCTTTTTCCATGTCTCCTCGCACAGTTCTGGGAGGTCCAGAAAGAAGTCTCTGCCACGGTGAAGGCTTTAAAGGAATATTAGCCTCAGTTCCTTATCGGGAAAAAGGAGATAATAATGCTTGTCCACCTCATGGGGGTTAAAGGATAAATACATAAAAGACTGGGCTGGCTGGCTGGCTATTCTTATATTTAGAGGAGGCTGATTAAGAAAATTAAGAACTGGAAACCGAATGAATAAAAACAAAATCAAGCTCATAAAGTTGCTCTTTAGAAGAAAAATAGCTGAAAAGAAGGATATTTTGTGAATAAAGCCCTGATCCTGCAGCAAACTCCACTTGTGTCCTCTTGCATGGACCACACTTCGGGGCAGAAGCAGCAGAAAGGAAGAATGAATTGCCTTATTGTTGATACTATCCACCACCCACTTCGACATAAAACAGCACATTAACATCTACCCGGTCAAAAATTTCAAAGCCCTCTAATCAGCAGTCAATCATATCACTTCAATCAGTGAAACTTCTCCTTTACAGTAACAAACTAACAAAGAAATAAGAACACTTTATTATTCCTTTTTCATACAAGGATCACAATGTACTGTGCACTCCTAGTTAATTAAAACTGGAGAGGCTCCAATATAGTCCGTGTCATGAATGATACAACTGTGCCCATTTTACAGTTTGATATTAAGCCAGTGTCTAAAAGCTCATTGCCAGCTAGAGAGAGAGTCCAGGAGTCTAACACCTCACTCTAGAGCTGCAAGTTAAAAAACAAGTTCTAGGGAGTTAAGATACTTGCATATCTTACATAAACCTACAAAGTTTATTTTTTGAGTTCTGATGCAGTTTAATAGAATTTTCCCCAGCATTCATGAGGATTACTTCAAACACAAGTGAAGTTATATTTGTGCTTTAGCAGGTCTCTTCTCACATGTGCACTAAATAATATCAACAGTAATAACAAACAGCATCAACAACAATAATAAATAATAACTCAAATACAATCTTTACATTTAAAAAGTGTCTTTCATCACAAAACCCTTTACAATGTGTAGGGTCATCCTACTCACCAGTCAACTGCAGCAACCGTGAGATGGAGTACAAGAGCTGTCCCACAACATTAAGCTACACAACAGGTCAGAGCCAACAGTGAAAAGAACAACATATCCAACTGAAAATGGAGGGGTACTTTTAGGTAAACAAAATGTTAATGACAAAAACTGGAATTGAGTCAAGACATCAAGACTATCAAGAAATATGTCATGAGATCTTTGATATTTAATGATAAATGGTCAAAAACTTGATTTCATGTCTTATTCAAGAGACAGAACCAGCCTGTCAGCTGGTGTAAATCAGCATTGCTCCACTGACTTCAATGGTTCTAGGCTAATTTACATCAGCTGAGAATCTGGCCCAAGAATTGTAACAACACAGTGCCCCCTACCACTTCACACTGGCAATGATTCAGTACTATCTCAAAGGGAAGAGTGCCACCTACAGCACTGCCAACTACACTTCCTGTAGCATCATGGTGGTCTCCCACTGATAAACTAACCATGTCGAGCTACTTAAAATGGGAGCATGTCAATTCTTACAAGTCTGCAGACTCTGCCCTTAATCTATTTGTTACTTTAAATACGCAGAAGTACAGTCTGTCAGAAAGAACAGATTTTGTGCTATTAATTTCTATAAGCTTTGCAGCATGTGTTATTCTTCCCTACTAATGTACTTAAATATTAGAGTACAACTGATAGTAATAAAATTCCATTTGTGAAGAGAACAAAATACCTGTTATCTCGCCACTCTGTTGAGGGAAACAGTGTCTAACCTGTCAACATTTCTGCAACAGAGACTGATCCCTACTCCAAAATTCCTCCACCTCCTGCCCTAAATTTTGCCCCTTGTGCACATCCAAAATACCTATTTCACAGGTTATTCAAAGACAGTTATTTTCACTGTCGTGAAATTGTGGCTTGTACTTGTTTCCAAGTTCCTGTACATGTAATAGTCTGACCTCCTAAAATATTAGAAATGGAATAAAACATCCTCTTTTAATCATTCTGAACCATTAATAATCCATGCACTAGACACATAACTAGTATGTATGATTTGAAAACCATTTCTCTCACTTAAAGAAGTATTCTAACTGGATTGGTCTGTGATAATCTAAGGAATCAAGGGCAAAAGCTCCTTTTGGAATGCAAAGAATATACACAGAAAACTCCAAAAGGAAAACAAGGACATGGGACTGAATCTGATGGAACATCCACCATTCTTCATGCTATGGCATATAAATGAAAAGTTAATTTACAACCATACATGCTGCAGTAATTAAAAGTAGATTCTAGAATATTACAATGCAGAACAGTCTCTTCAAAGCAAGGTCTCTCCTCTACTATCTATACAAATTTTCCATAGAATTTGCCGTTTTTTAAAAAAAATATTATAAAAAATACAATCTGTGACTGAAATTATGCTTCATGTTGATAACAACAAAGAGGTAAAGATTAGAACTAGTTTTAACCAAGAACTCTCTAATGTGAACTTCACAATGTACACAGTGGCTATATTCACGCAACCTACGATTAGAAAAGACTGAAAGCTGAATTAATTTCTCATAGCTTTAAAAGAAAGAATCTCCCATTCATATTAAGTCACAGTGTTCCTTGCAATGGGGTCACTTCTGCACGGTGCCGCACCTTCTGGCTCAAATCCAGCAGAGTATTTAAGCAACGTCACTGAAGTTTCATATGTAAGCAGAGAACTTCTGTCTAGTGAACTGAGGGTAACACAGCCATTTACAATGTCTGTCACCACTATGGTGTGATATTCACCTCAGCATACAGGGAAACACAGAACCACACCTACTATGGGGTTGCACTTCCGGAGCAATCTGCAGGAGCACCTACACCTCTGCCCAATTTTGCATCACAGACAGGATCTTTGCATGAGTCCTGCATAGTCAAGAATGAAAAGCCACATAGAAAGCAAGCCAAGGAAAGGTCACAGAGGCATCTTTATACAAATCTAGCCATCCAAGTACTCTGGATATCTGGAATAGTGGCCACAGGAGGCTGTGCAACAGCCATGAATCTTGAAACTAGAGAGAGAGGTTTTCACTTGCTCAGCGTCTCCACATTCCACGTGCATAGAGTCCAAATATTCAGCTTTATGTACATTAAGTGGATTTCATTTACTCAGCCACTAGAACTAGAACTTAAATGGTTAGCTATCATTTAATTCTTTATCCAGCTGTTATAGAAGAGGGAAAAATTAGACAGCAACTAGGATGTTTTTGTTGGGGTCTGGTGCATGCACACGATTGCTCAAGATTTTACACTATAGCTCACTGGCAGGAAGCCAAAGAAAGGAGCAAATGGAGAAGGAAGTCTGGTGGTCTGCCAGCAGAAACACAGAGAGATGTTGGAGCAGAAAAACTAACTTCTGACATCAGAACTTGGGCCTGGTCTACACTTTAAATCTTTATACAAGCCCACCGCTGTAGTACCTATGCCAACTTATCACTGGGTGAAGGTTCAGCAAGGCCAATGGAAAAATCCTTTTGTTGGCCTACCTACTGCCTCTTCAGAAAGTGGAGTTCCTACAATGATGGGAAAATAGCCTTCCGTTGCTGTAGGAAGCATTTACAGAATGGCACAACAGTGACATAGCTATGGTACAGTCACCCTGCTTATGTAGCCATGGCCTTAGTTATACCATATATCTTGTGCTCAATATGTTTGCATGTCTATCTCAGCAGCTAAGATGCCATCAAGGACAATAAGCATAAATGGAAGCCACTCCGATCCAATGAAACTTTCAGCCCCGTTCACATGCTAAAGGCCAAAATTTACAATAAAAACAAACAAACATGAGCAGGGAACTAAGGCTACATCTAGACTACAAGCCTCCTTCTAAAGAGATTCTTTCAAAAAAGCCTTTCTAAAAAGCCTCTTTTGAAAGAGAGCATCTAGACTACAAGCAGATTTTTCAAAAAAGCGAGCTGCTTTTTTGAAAGAGAGTCTAGACGCTCTCTTTCGAAAAAGCACAGTTTGCATTCAATAGCGCCTTTTTTTGAAAGTAGTTATTCCTCATAAAATGAGGTTTACCACAATCGAAACATTTGCCGCGTTCTTTCTATTTACTTTCAAAAGAACGCGGCGGCAGTCTAGACGCAGGTAAAGATTTTTCAAAAAAAGGCCAGTACTGGGATGCATTAACTTAGCATAAAGTGCATTTTTCTTCGTGTGATTATTTATTCGCTATTTATTATTACCTGCACAAGCCCAATGGAGAAAATAAGATCCTCCATTTGCAATGACACAGTCTTCAGGGCTCTTCTGTAGATTTCATTCAGCCTCTCCTGATCCCCCCTCCCCCAACTGCATTTCTCTAGAGTGACACATTATTACTGTCAAGTCCCTTAGTGACTCAGGCATGTTTATTTGTGCCCTGGAGTTTCTCTTGTCCATTTTTTAGTGCAATAGAAGGACTGGGCCCTCAAAATCTTCATATGAATTGAGGCTTTTTTTAAGGCTTTATTTAATACAAGTTAAACATAATTTGCCTGCTGGCCAATGTGGAGTAGGTAAAACTGTATTAAATCGTTTAAGAAAACATGTTCTGGAAAGGATCCAGAAATACTGAACCTAGCTGATTTAGAAGACATGGGCTTGGCATGTTTTGCCTAGTCCACATTATTGATGTCTCCAAGTCCAATCTCACTTATCTGATACTGTTTGAGAATTTTTTGTTTTGTTTTTTAAAGTTCTCATTCAACACAGGTATTTAGGTCCCTATCCTGTGGATCTCTGTGTCCACACAAAGGGCAACAAAGTTGGTTTTGGGGCTTCCCACATGGTTCAGCTTGGAGAATTGGGGCCTTTGTGTTGGTAGACACATATTCATCATTTTTCTCCCAATTTGTTTCACCACTGACTGTCACAGTGAAACAACCTTGCTACACCTAGTAGGTGTGGTACCCTGTCCCATGTAGTAGCATGTAGAACATTTACAGCAAGAGATAAGAATGAATGAGCTCTACAGCCTAAACTGAGAGCCAGCTAGCTTTATAGCGTCAAGCTGTAGAGGCCCCTACACTAAGCTCCAGAGGTCTAGGGGTTCAAATCTGCCTATGGCGGTTACACATGCATTGGGCTCTTATGACCTATATCAAACTGCTTCTGAATCAGTGAGATTTACTCACAGGACACAAAATTACATACTTCTGCTCAGGAGCTGGGCCTTAAATCAGATTAACCTGTGAGATAATATCAGAACAGACTCAAGAGATTATTTTCTTCTTAACAAAAGTCTCAAAATTGCAGAGAAAGCCCTTCCAAAAATTCTGCAATTGTTTCTGACAACTAACTCTTTACTCCAATTTTTCTGTAGGAGAGCCAGAAGGATAACTTTTTTTCTTAGTAATACCACAGTCAATCTAGAATAAATCCACTGAAGTAAATAGACTTACTCTGGTTGGATTTATAACAGTGAAACTCACAATACAGTTTGGCCCCAAGTTCTGGATAGGTGCACAGACTTTCAGTCATTCATGAATGGAAATCTGATTTGGGTCTTATACTGCATGCACTCCAGATGTGGCTAAATACTAAATACTTCCTGCAGATGTTTCTTACAAACCATGATGCACTGCTGTCTATTCCTCCATTAGATATTTTTTTTCCTATTAAGGAACAAATAAGGCTCATTTTTAGCCTTCATCTCATATTCAAGATTTGTGCCAAGCCAAGCTATTGCAAAGAAACCGTCTAGATGCATCTGTCTGTGTTCTGATGTAAAATGAACAAAGAAAAGGAGACCTAGCCGCATAAATGCTACTACACTAATCTGTTGCATTTCATCAATTTCCCATCTTTTTCCCACAGTCCAATTTTAGAAGAAGTATTTTTAGTTCACTAGTATTTGATCTTTTTCCATGTTCAGAAATGAAAGGTTGGTTACAGCCCAGATTTGCTAATTTGTTCTCAATTTCAATGTCCAAAAAGAAAAGTAAAAAGTAGGGGTGTGTTTGGTGGGTTTTTTTACTGTTCTACACCAAATTGCTATCTTTATATATGAAAGTCTGAAATGCTCTCTCATGTCTAATCAGCTCTCACTATGCTCTGATTAATAGCTTTCAGCTAAGCACTCTCTAATATGGTCAAAATATTCTTTTTCTTTAAAAAGGTATTACCGTTTATAAACTATCCTAAAATTATTCCTGAGACGCACTTAAATGGGAAAAGTCTGCTCCGGATTCAATGTAAACCTTTTACCTACAAAAAGAAGTAAGTGTTGACTACATTTGTTAGTAGATCTTGGTGGACTATTGAACTGTCAGCACCACAGGCTTCATCTTCATAAGTTTAATGCAGACATATATAGCATTATTAGTAGAGTGCTATTTGATGTTTTACACACCCTGGCTGCGTCTAGACTGGCATGATTTTCTGCAAATGCTTTTAACGGAAAAGTTTTTCCATTAAAAGCATTTGTGGAAAAGAGCGTCTAGATTGGCACGGACGCTTTTGCACAAAAGCATTTTTTGCGGAAAAGCGTCCATGCCAATCTAGATGCGGTTTTGCGCAAGAAAGTCCCGATCGCCATTTTCGCCATTGGGGCTTTTTTGCGCAAAATGGTTCTCAGTTGTCTATACTGGCCCTCGTGCGCAAAAGCATTTGTGCAAGAGAGCTTTTTCCCGAATGGGAGAGTCATTGTATTTGCGGAAGAACACTGACAATCTAACATTAGATCGTCAGTGTTCTTGCGCAAATTCAAAGTGGCCAGTCTTTTGCGGAAAAACTTGCCAGTCTAGACGCAACTCCTCAGAACACAGCAGAGTTATAGTCAGTCAGTCACATGGATACTGAAGAACACAACTACGATGTCTAGGTTTCTTGTCTTTGTTTCTGTGGGCTCTACCTTCAGTGACACAGTGCTGTTATTATTCATTCAGATGAAGGTAGCACCCAAAGTGTGCCAGTCACTTCCCAAACATAGTGGAAGACACATGCCTTGTACCAAAAGTAGCCAGAACAGGTTTAAAACCTGGCCACCTGCCTTTGAGTTCTACTTATGCAGAAATTGGAGAGTTGCAGAAGTAAAACAACATCATCTGCCAAGCACCCTCTCTCTCATCTTTCAAATCCTTTCACAAATCCACGTCCTCATGCAGACCTTCTGAGATATTTATCATGAACAATTCTCATCTCTCTCCTACTCCTGCTGACAGCAATGGGGAGCAGCTTGAGGTCCCTGAGCTATAGTCCAAAGCCTTTCCTTTCTCATATCTTAAAGAGTATAAACTTTTTGTTCCTGGACACCAGTTCGAAACAGTCCTTGTAAATGTACTAAACTGACTCTCACACTATTAAACAGTAACAATCTTGTATTTCAGTGACCAAAGAGGGGACATCCCAATAAAGTATGCTACCAAACCACCAGATAGCAGATATGATTGAGTGTTTAATTCCTATCTCTAGGGATATTCCAATTAATGATTTTCAGTTTTTTATCTTTCCCCATTAAGACAAGAAAATTTAGTAATCTTGTCGTCTACACACCAAATTTAAGATTCTGGAGACAGCAGTGTCATGATATGGGAATTTGGGACATTATTTCTGTACTAAAACACAAACTATTCTTTTATTTACAATGCCTGCAGCTTTGCTACTCAGCTGAAAACATGAGAGCTTTTCTGAGACTTTTCTATCAAATCATCTTTGTGTTCATCACATCAGAATAAAATAATGGATCAATGGTTCACAATGGAGGCTTCAACTTCAGTGTCTACTCAGACTATTTGTCTTTCTCCATCTTTTTGACGATATTTTAAGTGGCAGTTATACTACCAAAAAGATTGTGAGCTGGTTAAAAAAATGTCACTAAGACCTCTCACAAGGATTCCAGGTACCATGGGTCAGTTAAATAGCCCACCCACATACATAAAAGGATCCTTAAGTTATCCTTGTCAGTATAATTACTTGAATTTTTACCAGAAGCCATCAGTCCACTTCTGCCCCTTGGGGTGAGTGCAAGACTAAGGTTGGGGGGCTGAGAAGGAGCTCAGGGCAATGGGATGGGGGGTGAAGGAGACAGAGCAGGAGATTAGGGACTCAGGGCAGGAGGTGAGGGGTGTGGGAATTAGGAGAAGGAGTTGGGAGACGTGGGGGTTCAAGGAAGGGAGTGGGGGAGCAAGGGTCAGGGGAAGAGATGGGGGAACCCAAGGTAGAAATGTGGGGGAGTGCAGGAGTCAATACAGAAGATTTGGTGTGGGGGGACTCAGGGTAAGGGTGGGGGCAGCAGCACCCCAGCGCAGGCGGGAACCATGCTGGCCGGGTGGTGGTAGCTCCTTGCATCAACGGGAACTGTGCTTGCCAGTCAACGGCAGTTACCCAGACCTGTTCAGGGACTGCGCTGGCCAGGCAGCAGTGGTTCCCCAGGGCTGCCCTGGGACTGCGTTGGCCAGATGGCAGCAGCTCCCCGGGGCTGAGTTAGAGGGATCTGTACTGCTTAGCTGGGAGCTCCTCAGGGCTGGCCAGAACAGCAGGGATTGCTAATATATAAGTATTTACAACTGTGCCTATATGATTCCAGAAACTGCAAACAAATAAGGTAAAAATAATGCTAAATTATAAATTTGAACAATGCAACAAACAACATTCTGGGAACAAATATATCAGATCAATATTTCCCTTCGGTACTACACTGAACACTGCACTGAAAGGCTCTTCCGAGAGTTATGTTTCTTTTGCTGTTTTAAATGGTGAGTTCTTCATGGCAGGACCTGTGTCTCCATGTGTGTATCTCTTTGGGGGTAGGATTAGAGACCGTCTGAAATGGTAGATGGAATTAATGGCTTGTTTTCTTACGAAACTTAATCTAGAACAGGCCTGGGCAAAATCCAGCCCACAGGCTGGATCTGGCCCGCCAAGCCGCTAGATCCTGTCCACAGAGGCAGCAGGGAGCCCTAGGCAGGCTCCTCAGCTTGCCTCGCAGCCCGTGCAAAAATGTGACTGCTTTAAAACTGGAGGGGAGGGGGAAAGTTTTAGGAGCTGCCCCATCCCCAGCACATTCCCATTGGCCAGTTTCTGGCAGAAACCAGTCAATGCAAGCTGCTTGTTGAAGTAACAGGCAGACAAGAAGACACCCCCTCTCCTTGGCTCAGTTATTCATGAAGCACATGGCCAGTCAGGTGGGGACACATTTTAAATCTGCAGGTAGGCAGGCAGACAGGCTAGCTGGCAAGTAAGTCTCATGGACACAGCCTGCTTCTGGCACCGCAGCCCTTTCCTGCCCCAACTCTCTGCCTCCCTCCTCCCCAACATACCCAAACCCTCTGTCCCCCTCTTACACCCATATTCCCTCCCAGATCTGGCACCCCAATCTCCTGCCCCAGATCACAATCCCCTCCTACCCTAGGTCACACCTCAAGCCCCTGCACTCCAGTCCCCTGCCCTAGGTCACAACCATCTGCTTCCTCCCAACTCCCTCCCAGACTCCAGTCTCCCTTCTGCACCCCAAGCTCCCTTCTGCACTCAACCTCCATCCCAGATTCCCGCATCTCCATTAATATCATGGAAGAGTGCGGCCCTCAACCACATTCCAAAACCTTGCAGTGGCCCCCATCAAAAATGATTGCCCACCCCTGATCTAGAACAAAATAAGGTGTGAATCTAAAGGGGATTCGCTATCCTGATTAGCTTAAGATAAGTTGGAATATGGCACTTGAATTCTGAAACAAGAGCATCTGCACATCATGTAGTCAAGCCTTTCTGAGTCTGAAGGTTACTGTCATACCATATTTGGGTATTTAAACTCTGCCCAAGATTTCTGAAACAAAGACAGGACGACTTTGTTTTGCTGTTTGATAGCTGCTGCTGAACCTGTTACTGTAGAGAAATGCATCCTGCTATACAGATCTTCCAATGCAGGATTCATTGAAATCACTGAATCACAAAGACATGCTAGGTAGAGCATTAGAAGGCATGGGAGGCTCATGCAGTTTGCACGTTTTCTTACTGTTTACTCAGCAGGAGCAAAGCAGTTCAATGAACAGCTGGACTTTAGCCCAAGGAAAAAAAATGCTCGCATCTGGACTGCAAATAATAAATTAAAAAAAAATAAAACAGACAAAATAATATGTAGGGACACTGTATGACACCAAAAAGCACGGCACTCCAGATGAAAGTTACCAAAGTCCTAATAGATAAAACAGGATCCCATCTGCCGTCTCAATCCTGCACCTGATACATTCAATACAAAGCCTTTGTAGCTGCCAGCTTTAACTCCACTGCCAGCAGACAAGAAGGTCGTGTGATAGGGAAATGTCTACTACACATGCTGCACTGGGTGGCAAAGAGGCTGCTTATCTCCAGTGCCAGCTACTGCATGCGCAACAGCAAATGAGCCATTAAGGCAGAGAGTCCACAACAAAGTGAAACGGAGTTGCATGTTGAATTTCAAAATTGGCTGAGACATCACTTCACATTTTGCCGCTAGCTTGACTGGGGTTCTGCCGGTTGGCAAGACAGCAAACTCTACTTCCTTCAGTTAATTGATGGTTTACTCATTAGTGGGATTTGTACTTGTTCTCTTTAAATTTGTCAGATTGTACTTCTAGCATTGGCTAAAGATTAACTAAATGTAAAAGCCAAACACAACAAACACAACCGAACAAAAAGGTTTCTACATAAACTCAGCCCCAGTTCATGAGGTAGATTAGGTACTGCCGCAACAAGCAATGTATGTAAGGGGAATGTCCACTACCTCCTGCTTACTGAGCCATCTCACATCCCAGACATCTGGCTATTTTTACCTCCAGGATGGTGTGTGGCTTATTACCAAGGTTTTCTCTGCACACAGTAGTAATCCTAGAGTTTTTTTGAGTTGCAGGAATTGGCTCCAATAATGTTATCCACGTTGTGCCTAGGAACTGAGATTTAATTCCAGATTGAAGTATTTTGATTTTTTTCCTGGGCTTATATCACAACCATAATATTCTCAGAATATACTTTAATAAACCATTTTGGATTGCTTGGGGTAATTTGTGAAAGCTCTTATGCTGCTCTACTTTTCACGTGACTTCACCTGAACTGTCTGTGCCTTGGTAAAAATAGGAGAAGCTGTGTTGCAGCTCACGCCTTTCAGTGATTTAATGCTCTTATCAGTCTTCGGAAACAAAATAAAACTTAAAACTATACAGTTGAACAGTAACTGACCACTTCACCCCAGAATACAGAAAAGCTGACAGTCTGGTTTCCTTGTTACTGACTGGGATCTAACTCCATGTCCTGGTTTTCTTTAAAGTTAATTTTAGTGCTCACCAAAGGTTTCTGTTTGACGGTACTAGCACACAAATATCACCTCTATCCACAAATGGTACAACACAGCAGCCAACGATAGCACACACTTCTCCACAGCATTGTACCTTAAGGGTGACAGGCCAATTCTGTCTCTATTCCCAGGCAGTGTTTGGTCTCTCTGAAGAGACTCTCTCACAGGGCTGCTGCTGCTGTTTAGCTACTGTGATGGTGGGATGATTTTATAACATAAAATCCTATCTAGTATATAGAAATATAAGATTGGCCATACGGGGTCAGACCAACGGTCCATCTAGCTCAATATCCTGTCTTCCGATAGTGGCCAATGCTAGGCACCCCAGAGAAAATGAACAGAACAGGCAATCGTCATCAAGTGATAGTCGGAATTGAACTGAGACTGCTGAATCATTATCATGCAACAGGCTTTTATATTTTCAATCATCATATGCACCACATTTGACCCAGTGGGGGAAGGCTCCTATTCCATTACTAATCCCCTGGCCTTTCAGCCTCAACTACAGATAGTCTCACTCAGTATCTCATGGGAGTAATGTATACAGACACACAGAAGGGTAGAAACTTCATTATCTGGTTTTCCTCTGGCTCCTAAACTGGTACACAATAGTTTACTGCATTCGTTCTAAATTAACTTGAATACTGTATATGTTTCTGAACTCACAATTTGGTTTAACACACATCCTCCATACAGGTCAAGAGTAATCTTCTACAAGCTAATTTGGTTTCTCAGGCCTAGTCTACGCTACAGTGGAAAGTCGACTTAAGATATACAACTCCAGCTATGTTAATTATGTAGCCAAGTTAATGTATCTTAAATAGCATTTCTGAACCATCCACACGGTGGGAAGTTGACAGGAGCAAACACTCCTGTTGGCTTCCCTTACTCCTCGTGAGGGGCAGGAGTACCAGAGCCCATGTGGGTGCCCTCTGAGTTTGATTTAGCTGGTCTATACTATGCTGGTTTCTGTTTGATAGCACCAGCAAATGAATATCACCTCTATCCACAAATGGTACAAAGCAGCAACCAATGACAGCACGAGCTTCTCCATAGCAGCGGCGTCGATCTTCCATGTCAAGTTGGCCTCAGAGTCCTCCTATATCAGCCAAGCAAGTGGGCCTACCTATCTCCTTTAACCAGCAAGTGGAGATTGGACCAAAAAAAGAAAAAGAAAAAAAAAAAGGAGGAAGAAGAAAAAGATTAGATAATATCAATCCATTACACTGGGGCTTGCTGATTACATCAGTTCAGTTGAATGCTCCCTGTCAAGTGTTATATCCAGATAGGCTGCTGCACATCCCAGAAGAGCTGGAGTGCGTGCTGAGTGGGAAACTCATACTAAAGCCAGCCAGGAAAGGATCTACTCGCTCAGATTTCTCACCCTTCAAATAAAGGTTAAAAAAATCACCTTAGAAGAGAGTTTTGTGTCTTCCATTAAACAGTCAGGCCTTAGTTTCTCCTCAGCCAGGATCTCTCTTCCTTAAGGATAGGAGGGAAAGAGTTGCTTTCCTGGGGGCTTAGACAGAAGGAGCCTGCTCAGTGTCTTCATAGTAGTGGGCTGCACTCCAACCTAATTTGGGCTTTTTTGTCATATCAGAGTCTGTGCAGCATAACAACAACAATAAAAACAACATAAAATGGGTGCTAGAGAAAGCTTAGGGCTATCACTACTGGGTGGTCCGAATATTTATTCTTCCCTACCATAGAATCAATTCTCTTTGGCTAGCATGAAGCTCTCCAGAGATGTACTCAACACTGCACCATCACCTACAGAAAAACAGATTCATCTTGCAGCTTACTGACATGGGAAAGAGATAAAAACTCTCCCTCCACACTCACACATACCAGCACACCTAGAGCACCAGTTCTGTTCTGGAAAGAGAAATAAACACATATACAGGATTCATAGGAAGGTCACTATCTCTCCTAACTACTCCAAAATCAGGAAGGAAAAACTATAAATGCCAAAATTAAGACAATACAAAAATAAGCAACTTCAAATAATTTTAAAATGTAGACTAATTCTGAGGCTTAACCTACACACAAAAGCTTTTGCCCAAATAAATCTGTTCATCTTTAAGGTTCCACAGGACTCCTCATTGTTTTTGCAGATACAGACTAATAAGGCTACCCCTCTGAGACTTAACCTAGGACAACTGCTCAAAGCAGCTGCCCACAGAGAGGTAGGTCCCTATAATCTCAGAGCAGAGAACAGTTAAGCCGAAGGAACCAGTAAGACCCTGATCAAGGGGTAGAGAGCTTGCCCCACATCCTCTGGCCCCCTTTTTTGCCTATTTCCATCTGGCAGAATTCTTGTGCCATCAACACAGATCTCTAGAGGAAATTAAGATTATTTTTCGAATCACATAGTTTTTCAAAGTATCAAACCTCCAATTCATCAAATTTCAATTTTACAGATGGAAATTAAAAATGGCCCCAGTTGTTAAAATATACATTTACCATAAAAAGACTATTAGTATCCGCAAGGTTCTCCCTACATGAATTACATTGCCTTGTAAGCAACTTGGATATCAGGCTAAGAAACTGTGAAGTGTAGCTGAATATCTCCTAGTATTTGAAATACCAATGAAGTATCTTCGAAATCAACAAATGACAACCTTGGAGCAAAACACTATGGCTACATCTACACTGGCCCCTTTTCCGGAAGGGGCATGTAAATTTCAGCAGTCGTCGTAGGGAAATCCGCGGGGGATTTAAATATCCCCCGCGGCATTTAAATAAAAATGTCCGCCGCTTTTTTCCGGCTTTTAAAAAAGCCGGAAAAGAGCGTCTAGACTGGCCCCGATCCTCCGGAAAAAGTGCCCTTTTCCGGAGGCTCTTATTCCTACTTTGAAGTAAGAATAAGAGCCTCCGGAAAAGGGCACTTTTTCCGGAGGATCGGGGCCAGTCTAGACGCTCTTTTCCGGCTTTTTTAAAAGCCGGAAAAAAGCGGCGGACATTTTTATTTAAATGCCGCGGGGGATATTTAAATCCCCCGCGGATTTCCCTACGACGACTGCTGAAATTTACATGCCCCTTCCGGAAAAGGGGCCAGTGTAGACGTAGCCTATGCTTATAATAAAGCACCTCTGCTGCTACCTTTCTCTTAATAAAAATAAACCATCACAAGCTAATTTCTAGAACATAAGAACATAAGAACGGCCGTACTGGGTCAGACCAAAGGTCCATCTAGCCCAGTATCCTGTCTACCGACAGTGGCCAGCACCAGGTGCCCCAGAGAGGGTGGACCGAAGACAACGATCAAGCGATTTGTCTCCTGCCATCCCTCTCCAGCCTCTGACAGACAGAGGCCAAGGACACCATTTTATCCCCTGGCTAATAGCCTTTTATGGACCTAATGAATGAAATCTTGCATCTATCAATAGCACGTGCATTTACCAACAATTCTAAATGTATTGACATAATGAATCTATTTACTGCCTACGTCAGACATAATTTCTACATAAATCTCTCTTTCACACATACACCTTCCTTCACCTCAAAAAACACAGGCTAGAGGAGTCCTCCCTCTAGCTAGCAATAGTCAATGCTCCATCCTCTTCCTTTGGGATGAGCACTAGATGATGACACAATCTCAAACCACATATAAAACCAGTGTACTGTAATAGTCATTCAAAATCTAATTTTCCCTAGATTTGCCATGATATTTTAGATTTGACCTATGTCTTTTAAATGCAAAGTTCTCTAGCACACAAACCGGGTTTTCCCCTACATTCTGCGCAGATCCAGACTCCGAACTGACACTCGACAAAAAAGAGGTATGGGTTAATAATAATAATCGTCACAAAATATATCTGAAATATAAGCAACAAACCCTCAGTTTTTTAGATCTGCTACAGGGACTCTAACAGGATTTTTTCTGTGCTGGATTCTGCCCATAAGCAGTGGCTTTCGGACAATTTTCTTATTTGTTTTAAATGCTGCTACAAACACCCACTTCTATTGTCTCCTGAGGGCAGAATTTGACTGCCTGATTCCCTCCCTTTTTTTCATGTACCATTTCCCAAAGATGAACCAGATTAGGGCCAAATGACCTTTTTATTATACTAGCAACATTTTCACTGGGTTAAAAAATGATTTATTTATGTTGGTATTTACAAAACAACAACAAAAGGGAATAGAAATAATATACATAAATACAGCAATCAACAGCAAAAGAACAAAGTAAACAAACTGCATCTTAACGCCATCAAAACACACACACTCTTCAATTATCCATCCCATAAAAAAGGTGTATTTTGTGACCTAGAATATCCAGCAGCCCTCAGACCTTAAACTTGATATTGCATAACAAGCTTTTGCAATACTGAAGATTACAGGAATTATAGGAAACAAAGGCGTTTCATTCTCCTCCAAAGCTCACACCATGAGTTGGAAGGCGAAATCCAAACTTCTCTGACTGAAGTCAACCTTCAACTGCAGTCTGTTCCAGTCACTACCCTGTTCCCATTCTAGAACTCCCCCAACTCAAGAGAACAGGGATTGAGAAGAGAGTGGTATTTTATACTATTTAAATTCACTCATACTGAATACAGCTATTCCTTCGGCACTGGGCAGGAAGTGTGACATATTTAAAATAAGCACACGACCATTTCTTTCTTCCTGCCATCCCTACTATTCTGAATAAATAGAGCTGTCCATTATTGTATGTTACAATACCCATGAAATCCTTTATTGGAATTATATAATAGGTATGTTCAGCTAATCAAGTGATATTACTAACTTAATACCCCTTAGGGTACGTCTAGACTACATGCCTCTGGCGACAGAGGCATGTAGATTAGACTACCCGGCATAGGAAAATGAAGCGGCGATTTAAATAATCGCCACTTCATTTAAATTTAAATGGCTGCTGCACTGAGCCGATCAACTGTCCAGTAGTCTGGACGCTCTGCAGTTGACATCAAAGGCATTTGTTGACCTCCCAGGTATGCCAAACAGCTGATCAGCTCAGCACGGCAGCCATTTAAATTTAAATTTAAATGAAGCGGCGATTATTTAAATCGCTGCTTCATTTTCCTATGCCGGGTAGTCTAATCTATATGCCTCTGTCGCCAGAGGCATGTAGTCTAGACGTACCCTTAGTGTACAGTACCAGGGTGGGCAAATATTGGCTAAATCTGGTTCCCCAGGGTGTGCCTCTGGCAGGCCACTGTCACTGTATTTACCTGCGCCTCCATCGTTACAGGCTACTGTAGCTCCCATTGGCTGCAGATCACTGTTTTCGGTCAATGGGAACTGTGGGAAACCAGCGCAGACTGAGACATTGCTTCCCACAGCTCCCATTGGCAAGGTAGGGCAATCTGTGGCCAATAGGAGCTGCAGTTGCTCATATCTGTGAAGGCATAGGTAAATATAGCAGCAGTGGCCAGGCAGGGGCTCTCTCTGGTGAACCTGTTTTATTTCCTGCCCCTGGCAGTGTTCTCTGTAAACTGGATGCTTAGGTGGCCGCCAAGAGAGATTTGGATGCTGCCCAGCTGATTAGCCAAGCACCCACAGCCTCTCACAACTGGCAGTATGTGTTTCTATTGGTGGTGCAAATCCACACATGCCTTGATGCATATAGTAAAATTTATTCCACACATAAATGGAAAAATTAGAGGGAACACTGACCCCTAGTATAGTATATCATTACATGAGCCCCAGAAAATATTTATAACTGAAATACAGAACATATTCTGAATGGCTAAGAAAGTAGCAGAAAACAGTTTCTTTCCACAGACTTGAATATTAATAGGATATCCTCCAAATCAGTGAAGAATACCCCTTAGAAATCATGCAATTACATTAGAAAACAGTTTGAGCAATATATTTAAAACTAGGGGTTTTCCAAGAATATTTAAAAATATGTAGTTTAAAACATACACTTGTTTAACTTCATTGTCTGAAATACAGTATCTTATGTATAAGTCCTTCCAACAAGCTTCAACGAAGCACCCTTGCAACATTTTTCAAGCTTGGGTGAGTAACAGTACACAATCTAAATCCATGGCCTGATTTTCTGAAGCTCTGAGTACCCGCATCCTCCACTAAAGCTTATTCTGCTGATGGAAAAGTCTGATTTTTACTATCGCTTATTGCCTTATAAAATCTGTAACACACCTGTTGCACATCTTGGCTTTTCATACTCTAGAAATAAGAGATATTACTGCCTGAGTTAAAAGGAACAATCTCCGCTTTTTAGCAGTATAGCGCTCAAAGTACACAGGTGGGCAATTTTCAATCCATTAAGAGAGCAATGATACACACAGGCAATAGCCAGCACAATTACAAACTACTTCAAACACGTTTCACCAGCTGAATTTCACTATTCTCATAGACTCATAGACTTTAAGGTCAGAAGGGACCATTATGATCATCTAGTCTGACCCCCTGCACAGTGCAGGCCACAGAATCTCGCCCACCCCTCTTAGAATAATCCTCTCATCTATGTCTCAGATATTGAAGCCTTCAAATACTTTGAAGGCCCCAACATGCAGAGAGTCCTTCAGCTGTGATCTGTGCCCAATGCTACAGAGGAAGGCGAAAAACCTCCAGGGCCTCTGCCAATCTACCCTGGAGGAAAATTCCTTCCTGACCCCAAATATGGCGATCAGCTAAACCCTGAGCATGTGGGCAAGACTCACCAGCCAGACACCCAGAAAGTTCCCTATAGCAACTCCTATCATCCCTCCATTGACCTATTTCCAACTGATAATGAATGGTCAATTAGTTACCAAGATTATGTTATTTCACCCAACCATCCCCTTATCATAGAATCATAGAACTGGAAGAGACCTCAGAAGGTCGTCAAGTCCAGCCCCCCGCTCTAGGCAGGACCAATCCCATCTAAATCAACCCGGCCAGGGCTTTGTCAAGCCGAGACTTAAACACCTCTAGGGATGGAGACTCCACTACTTCCCTAGGTAACCCATTCCAATGCTTCACTACCCTCCTAGTAAAATAGTTTTTCCTAATATCCAATCTGGACCTCTCCCACCACAACTTGAGACCATTGCTCCTTGTTCTGCCATCTGTTACTACTGAGAACAGCCTCTCTCCATCCTCTTTGGAACCTCCCTTCAGGAAGTTGAAGGCTGCTATCAAGTCCCCCCTCACTCTTCGCTTCTGCAGACTAAACAGACCCAAGTCCCTCAGCCTCTCCTCGTAGGTCATATGCTCCAGACCCCTAATCATTTTGGTTGCCCTCCGCTGGACCCTCTCCAATGCTTCCGCATCCTTTTTGTAGTGGGGGGCCCAGAACTGGACACAATACTCCAGATGTGGCCTCACCAAAGCCGAATAAAGGGGAATAATGACATCTCTGGATCTGCTGGCAATGCTCCTCTTAATGCATCCTAATATGCCATTAGCCTTCTTGGCTACAAGGGCACACTGTTGACTCATATCTAGCTTCTCATCCACTGTAACCCCCAGGTCCTTTTCTGCAGAACTACTACTTAACTGGTTGGTCCCCAGCCTGTAACTATGCTTGGGATTCTTCTGTCCCAAGTGCAGGACTCTACACTTGTCTTTGTTGAATCTCATGAGATTTCTAGTGGCCCAATCCTCCAATTTGTCTAAGTCACTCTGGACCCTATCTCTGCCCTTAAGCGTATCTACCTCTCCCCCTAGCTTAGTGTCATCTGCAAACTTGCTGAGGGTGCAATCTATCCCCTCACCCAGGTCATTAATAAAGATATTGAACAAAACCGGTCCTAGAACCGAACCTTGGGGCACTCCACTAGAAACCGACCGCCATCCTGACATCAAACCGTTGATCACTACCCGCTGGGCCCGGCCTTCTAGCCATCTTTCTATCCATCTTACCGTCCATTTATCCAATCCACATTCCCTTAACTTGCTGGCAAGAATAGCGTGGGAGACGGTATCAAAAGCCTTGCTAAAGTCAAGGTATATAACATCCACTGACTTTCCCATGTCCACTGAGCCAGTTATCTCATCATAGAAGCTAATCAGATTGGTCAAGCACGACTTGCCCTTTGTGAATCCATGCTGACTATTCCTGATCACTTTCCTCTCATCCAAGTGTCTCAAAATGGATTCCTTAAGGATCCCTTCCATGATTCTATTGGTTTGGCAAAAACACAATACCCAACTCAATTTCCCTTTTCCACCTCAAGTTGGAAATCCACATCTTGCCTAGATTGCATGCATTAACTCTGGATGTACAGACACTGAGAAGAAAGTATTGGAATGTTTGTTATAACAATGATAATAGATAATGCATAAAAGGTGTGGGAGGGGCACGTATTTTAAGAAATTTTATAAAGGCATAGCTAGGTTTTAGCATAAAGTACTCAAAATACATACATGCATTTGTTATAGCAGTATGTAAATGTTTAATGGTTTAATCTATTGCTATCACACTGATATGTTCATAAAAGTAGCACTTGCAACATATAATAAATAAATCAAATACCATACTGAAATTTACATTATGCAAACTCATGCTCTTGACTGTTACGACAAATATGTGAACATATACTATTTACAGACATGGTCAAGTTCACTGTCACTTATTTCTAGATGGGGGAAATGCAAAGCTGGCATTAACATTGTACATATGTATGCAATGTAGGGGAGTGTGGTATGTACTGTGCATGTGTGTATTCTGAAAATCCACTGGAGTTCGCTGCAGAGATAAGGGATCTGTGAGTGAATTTAAGTAGCGTGACATTCCTGCGCTGTGGTGATTTCTTCGTGATATTATGTTAGTGAGACTGGCACTCAAGGTACCTTGGGTCTAAAGTTTTCTTTGGTGGAAAAGGCTATATGTGTATGTATAAAACTGCACTCATGAAACAATCTTAGAAGGACATTAAGGTTGCAAAGTCACTCAAAAAGCTAGGAAATACCAGCACTGAGGTTATCCATGCAACCTTAATTCAGCTCCCCTGTGTTTTATACTGCCTTTCATTACTTCAGTGCTTACAATCCCAGGCACAGCCCGGGAGTGTTATATAGTTATGGACTGTTCTGCTGCTATAGCCCCTACCTATCTCTGCTCATATCCCTGAGGCCCACTCCTGTCCATCTCTGCTCACACTATTCTACCCCAAGCCTGTCTCCTGTCTACCCTTACCTCTGCTCCTATCCACCTCCTCCAACTCAACTCCTGTCCATCCCTCTCCTGCTTTCCATCTCCCTCTGCTTCCCGCCATCTCCTGGTCCTCTCCTTTTGCCTCTGCTCCTATCCACACTCCAGCTCCTGCTACTCATCTACTCCTCCATCCAGTTCCTCACCTGTCTGCACTCCAGTGTGGCTGCTTCCTCAATCTCCTTCATGCTGCCTGGCACTAGCAGAGAGAGAAATGAGAGTGCAGGTGAGACACTCCCCCACTTTTCGTTTTGGTGCCTAGAGCCACTGCAGTGTCTGGTAGCTGTGAGGAGCACCGGGGAAAGTCCTTCTCCAGCTCTACACCCCATGGCTGAAGCATGGTCTTCCACTCTGTGAGAATAATGGATATGCAGTTCAATCAATACTTATTCGTTAAGAGGGAATGGAACATGCTCAGTGCAAATTGACTCCTTGGAGAATGTAGCTTCCAAACTCTAACAGGTCACTACTGACCATGTACAATCTGAAAATTCTCAGAAGCTCATAACTTGGCCAATTTTTTAAGCATGTTCAACAGGGATGACAAAAGGAATATCCCAGACCCCAGGTCTTGCTCTACTGCATGGTTATGTCGGAGGTTCTCACTGACATGGTTGTAAGATTTTTTTTTTAATTTGGACAAAAACATGTATTTTCCCCTGCTTTCATTCTCAGAAAACAGCTGAATCATTTTAGTTGAAATTTTCCCAAAAGAGTCAGCGTGAGGCAGCCAGCAGGCATGGAAAAATTCAGTCAAAGTGGTTAAAATTTGGCAAAGTGATAAGCAACTGAACACAGGATCTTAAAAAGCGTTAGGCAACCTTAAATACAGGCAGTCCTATCAGCTCTACGGATAATTACACACACACATTCAAACTACCTCTAGTGACGGCATCCAGATGGTAAATAAGAGTATGTCTACACTGCACGGCTATTTTGGGATACCGGAGAGATCCTGAAATAGCTACCCTGCATCTTAACAAGCCACCCGTTATTTCTAAATATTTTTTGAAATAACCAGTGAGCTATTTCGGCAGCCCTGGAACCCTCGTTTCACAAGGGTTAAGAGATATCTCGAAATAGGGAGTTATTTCGAAAGCTGGTGCTGTGTAGACATGCCAAATTTCAAGATAAGCTATTCTGAAATATAATCGAAATAAGAGATGCAATTTGCGTAGCACAAATTGCATATTTTATTTCGACTGTAGGGTGCTGTGTATACGCACCCTAACAGAACTGCATTGACTGTTTCACCTGCACTTGGCCCACTAATTTGTTTTCACTGAGACTACTACTCACTCTGTACCTTTAAGCGCTTTCTTTCAGCCCCTTCTTTTAAAAAATAAGCCATAAAAGTGTTTTCTACTTTCCCATCAAATGTGGAATTTTTCCAAAAATTCTCTTCTGGTCTAAAGTGTAAGATGAATAATATTCAGACCTTGCCCAGGAACAGATTTAAGGTCTGATATCTTGCTACTCATCATTATGAGAAATGGGAGTTCTGTGCAACCAGACAAGAATATGCAACATTATGTATAAAAAGATATTTTAGAGGTGTCTAAAGTGTATTAGTTATAATTTTTCTCCATCAGAGCCCTGCATAGTTTGACTCATAACTATGACAGCCTGACTTTACTGTTAGAGGGCACTGAAAACCAGTCTGAATTTTGAAAATATATATATATATTAAAAAGGCTCTAAAAGGATTTTATAGAAAAAACTATGTAGACTATACATAAAGCATTACGGTGAGATATGCTACATATGCTTGAGTGGTACTTATATGACATGGTTAGCATAATTCATTCACAGTTTCATCTCTCATAATGTGGCCAACCCAAATTCATATTGATTAAACCTATATATCACACCATCCCACCATACATCTCTTGTCGATACCAGACATTTCCCAATTTTTACCTGCAAAGAAATTTGACACT
Source organism: Pelodiscus sinensis (assembly GCF_052426305.1). Classification (NCBI taxonomy): domain Eukaryota; kingdom Metazoa; phylum Chordata; order Testudines; family Trionychidae; genus Pelodiscus; species Pelodiscus sinensis. Next base: position 92,765,783 of record NC_143055.1, read on the forward strand.
AAAACAGTACCCTTTCAAGTACACCAGTGTGACTGACATGTGTCATAAATAATGGTATTACTAAAACTATAGTTTATTTGCTGAGCTTGTGAGTCTTAAAATCAGAAAATGCAAAATCACTCTCTGACCCAGACAAATACTAACTTGTTTAGTTTAACTAATGCCAAGTATTGTTGATCAGCATTTAAATGACCAATTCTCTCAGAAATAGAGAGACGGAGATGGATAGCATTTTAGAGCAGTAGTTACCAACCAGTCGATCAGGATCGACTGGTAGATCTTGGAGCCTCTGACAGGTGATCCTGACTGGTTTGGCCAAGCGGCTACCAAACGCAACACTTCAGCTCTCCCCCCCCACACACACACAACTGCTGTGCATCACCTGTCCTGTGCTTTGGAGCTGCCCCCTCAGGAGCCTCTTGCTTGCTGTGCAGGGCAGGAAGGGAGAGGATGGTCCTGATGTCAAGATCCCTTCTCTCCCACTCTGTATCCTATCTCCACAGGGCAGAGAGGGGGCACAACAGGGCTTGGAAGGGAGTTTACTGGCTGTTTTTGGACAGTGAACCTGCCTTAGCCCCACTGCACCACCACCCAGGAGCCACCTAAGGTAAGCAGTGCCCAGCAGGAACCCACATCCCAAAACCCTACCCCAGTCATGAACCCCTCCTGTACCCCAAGTCCCTGCCCTAGCCTGAGCACCCCTGAATCCAAACACCCTCCCAGAGCCTGCACCTAGAACACCTTCTGGCACCCCAACTGTCTGCCCCAAGCTCAGCTCAGAGCCCCTCTCACACTCCAAATCCCTTAATCCAAGACCAGAGCCTGCACCCCGACCTGCTGCCCCTGCCTGGTGAAAGGGAGGGAGGGACGATGGAGTGAGCAGGGGTAGGGCCTCAGAGAAGGGTCACAAAGGGGGCAGGGCAAGTGTGTTTGGGTTTGGAGTGTATCTTTCGTTGCAAAAAGTGATTTCATGCTTTAAAAGGCTGGAGATGGCTGTTTTAGAGGGTTGAAAAGAGGTTATCTTCTTGAGCTATTCTGATGGAGCATTGTTTGGGTGACTGTGTGTTAGAATACTGTTCTTATCTATTCTGTGGTATGTCTAGATGGCCAGATTTAACAGCCAAATAAGTCTGGTCCACAAATATGCCTGCTCATCAATACATGTAAATGACCTTAACTTTCTGGTAAAAAAAGGAGAGAGAGAGATAAGCAAACAACTGGAGAAGAGTCAATTCCCAGTTGTTCACACTGTGTTTTGACTAACAGTATAGTATTTTGACTAACAACAGAATTGGACATATCTCATATTCAAAGGTCCACAAGGCAACTTCAACAGCAGCATCTGCTTATGTCTTAAGTTCCACATTTGGCTGTATAGATAGGGAATCGCATGGATTTTTAACACAATAACAGCTGAGGCTGGGGAAACCTTTTAACGCCACTAGTCAAATCAATTTTGTTTTTGCTGCTCTGCTTTCACAAGCACTCCCATTATCCATTATCACTCTCCATTGTAGGCATTTCCCACAACAGAAATATTATTGAGGGGAAAAAAGAACTACAACGATCAGATTATGAAGAAAACATTTCAGGGACAGCAGGACCTCTTGTACCTCTGGCCTCATAGATTCACGAATTTGAACATCCGAGCATTTGTTAGGAGTTCCTTAGATTACGATTTGCCCTACATTTGTGCTGTAATTCTTTTTACAGATCTCTTGCCCCAGGTACTTCTTGTTCTCCTTTTTCTCACACCACTTTTCTTTCCTGAAATGGTCTCAAACATGATCATCTCTTCTCCCAATTCATTGCACAGGTACACTAGGAAAAATTAGGGAACAAATACAATGGGAGAGATCCACAATAACTACAAGGTGGACTAACCATGTCCAGCACCCTTGAATGACAGAATTAGACAGATCTAGGGAGGCCCTCTCCCACCAGCCTCCCAAGACACTGTCTTTCCCTCCCGCTGGATCTGCGCCAGCCCCATTGCCACTGAGCTCCAGCCCTGCTGCTACAGGGCTTGGGCTTGGCTCCAGTCTACAGTCGCCAGCCAGCTGGGGCTCTCCAGGGATGGAGCTCCCCAGCCGCTGCTGTCATGTCCAACTGGTGCTCTCCAGGTGCCCCGCTGCTGCCCCGCTGGGACAGGACTCCACGGGGACAGGGCTCACTGGTCCCGCTGCTGCCACACCTGGCTAGGGATCACTGGTCCTGATGGTGGGGCTCCCCTCCGCTGGAGTCCCTGACCAGTTCAGACTACTGGGCACTGGGGCTCTCTGGCCCAGCAACAACTGTGATCCAAGAGACACAGATTTAAGCGGTTCACCCTTACATCAATTCTCTTTTCAAAATTGTGTGAAAACTGCATTAGGAAAACAAATGAGCATTACAGAAAAGTCAATATGTTTATTCTTCAAAATACAGCACTCCAGTTAAGCAAACTACAACGTTTAGTAAGGGCTACCAAAGTGATGACTGGTGAAACACTGTAAACTGGATTCTCTCAGATGAGTTTGTGAAGCTGTGAGACTCCAAATGATAAATAAATATTCAGCCTATGAAACCAGTAACACAAACTATTCGTACCATCAAAGAAGGAACAAACATCCCATTTTGACAGCAGCATGCTTATCCACACACCTGGTGGGGAAGCAATTCAAACATATTTCCCAATGCACAGACTCCAAGCTGAGCCCACCAATTTACCTTAATAGAAGGAGCTAGGGATTATTTTGAACCATTACTTCAAATCCAATCATGGATTACACGCCAGAAATGCTTCAGCCAATTTGGAGCTCAAACAATGCAGCCGTCACTCAGTTACAGAAGTCTGCACTCAGAAGTGTAAGCCTGATGTAGTCTTCAAAGTTAGCATTACCTGGTTCAATGCAAATTAAGAATATATGTTATGGCTACAGATGCACCTTGCCAAACGAGCTTTTCAAATGGGATTACTTAAATTTGTGACAGTTTTCCCAACAGCTTCAAAAGTGTATTGGAGTGGAACACAATGAAATCAGAACCCAGAAACACAGCCACCTACTTCATTGATAAATAATAAACTACTCTGGAATTTCACCGTTAAAATTTTCAATTTTGTTTTCTGCTGTTCGGCCGTAACTGTTCTTAGTTAAATTACTTTTTAAAATGTCATTGTCTTAAACAAACACTGGAGAATGTGTGAGGACAACACTGCATGACAAAAAGTAGTATGGAAATGTTACAATTCCTCTCCTGAGTTAGGTGCTGATTTGCACACAAGAATGTAAGAAAATACCTGAAAGTGATTAAAGACACACAACACCTGCAATGCCTTTTCTAGCCAGTCATCTGCCATAATCCTGTAGATTACACACTGGAAGAAAGAGCTAAAATACCACAATGGATTAGAAATGTGAACCAAAGGAAAAAAGAAGTTAGGGGGTGCCCAGAGAGTTTTGTCTCAACCCTTAACTCAGTTTTGTCTCTGGGCATATTCGCTGCATATTTGCTGCTTTGTTTACCTAAATGGGCCAAAGCCACGGAGCTTCATGGCTCCCATTGGTTCTGGTTTGCTGTTTCCAGCGAAGGCCACACCACCTTCCACAGTTCCCCTTCGCTGGAAATGGCAAACTGGAGTCAATGGGAGCTGCAAGGCATTGTGGCTACAAACCCTTTAGGTAAACAAAGTAGCCCAGCCTGCTAGCAGTTTTCCTAAAGAAGGCCCACAGAACACTGTTAGAGAAAAGAAACTGCCCCCCCCCCCAGTAAAAAAGTTTGGCCAGGCCGCTCTTGCTATAGTGGGCTGCAGTACTCCTTGAGAGAAACCGGCCGCACCCTTCCTGCATACCATTGCCTTTAGAAAACGGAAAGGTGTGAAAAGGGGAAAATAGCCTCAGACTCTCCCACCCGTCACCTTGACGTGAGAACTGCGGGGCTTACCTGGTCGCATGAAACCTGCACAGTTTCGGCCCAACCCCGGGACACAGACCCCCCACTTGGTGACCATTGGGCCATATATGGTAATATGCAAGCGCGGGAAAGCGATGTGCAGATTTGGGGATAAATACCCATGGCACAGTTTGCTCTAGGAGGTCTTCGCAACACACGTACCACCGTGCGTGTGCCTTCTCATATACTTCAAAGCGCTGCCGGCCTGATCAACCGACCAGCCACCTCCCCCGACTCTCGGGCGTAACCAAGGCCTTCGCAACCGAACCGATATCTGTGAAATGCTCCGTGTGCTGTGTAAGTTGGTATGTATGATTTGATTTTTTCCTGTTGTATAAGCTTAGTGTTGTAGTTGTTTTTGGGTAGTACATAAGAGTTTGTAGTTATCACTGTTATTTAATTACTGTAGCTGGATATTTTAAGATTAGAGACTATTCCCCTTGCCATTCCCATCCCTATATCTTTGACACGTTTTACTAGAAGCCATAGAATAAATATAATAAATACTGTAAATTCATTATTAACACGGTCTATTAAAAATCTTAGAATAAATATTATAAATTCACCTCTGTCATAAATAAATATTTTTTATTTGATAAAACTGTCCACCTGGCTCTGTCCTTCCCCCCTTGGGTATTCATCATCGGACCTGTGATTCTCGCGACAAACACTTTGAGAAACACTGATCTAGACAAACAATAGCTAGAAACAAATACCTGTATAGCACTGTAGAGCAGAAATTCTCAAATTCCCACCAAGTGTACGGCATGCTTCTCATCTTGATGGTTTGCTAACTCTTAGACTTGAAATCTGTTACTTGTCAGTCCATGCTTTTTGGATACAGCCCAGGACTGGATATATCAAGTCTTATACCTCAATCAGTACAATTTATTATTCCTGCTCTGCAGGGAATAAAAGTCAGGAGGTCTTGGCTCTTGGGCCTGTACTTGAACCATTAGACCAAGCATCTCTCTGACATAAATTACACCTTTTAAAGTATGCATAACAGAATGCCATACTACATACATTCAAATCTTAGGGTGTTGTCTATGCTGCCAATGATGTAATTATAGGATGTGCAGGTATACCCATGCTAACTTAGCACAGGGAACAATAGGAGCATCGAGGGGATACCACTCAGAGCACAATTCCTCCAGGGATCTACTCTGGTTGCTAGTGTGTGTTGAAGCCCACGCCATCACATTGGTAGCTAGATTAAAACTGGCATGGTTATGCCTATCCTTGCTAGTCACACTTTTCACTTGCAGTGTAGACATAACTGTAGGCTACATCTCCACTGCAAACTGTGGAGGCAGCCAGTAGAATGTATGTAGCTACACGCCACAGTGAAAAAGCAGGCTGTGTCCACACTGCACTGTGTAGCTGTATGTGTTAGTGAAAGGTTCTGCCAGAGGGGAGGCAGCCAGGAAAGGCTTCAGCAGCTGGAGCCTTTTTCCTTTCTGAGGAAAGATTCTAGCAGCAGCACAACACAAAAAAACAGCAATGTAGATGGAAGGCCCATCTTAGGTAAATGGAGAGTCATGTACAGTATATGTACATGTACATATGCAGCACCCTTCAGGAATGTCTTTACTCATCTAAATCATGTCTCCCTGACCGTGTTGCTATCTATACCCAGGCTGGGGGTCTACACATATATGTACCCTGCCCACTACCAAAAGAAGTGTTCAACTTAGATGTACTCTTACTGCCTTGTTTGGTTATCTGAAATTTAATTATGACATCCTTCAATGATTTTTAATGACCCTCCTATAATCCCAGTGTCTGTGCGAAAGAATGGAAAAGCATGTGAGTAATTCTCTAAACTGAAACATAGTACCTCTCTAGTCAGGCACCTTTGGGACCTGATTGGTGCCAAACCAAGAATATGCCAAACCACAGGAGTCAATGTTGTCTAGCAGCATTACCAACACTTCCACTGCTTACTGGGCTCTTAGAAGACATTTAAGGGGTAAATCACAGCCAAACACCAGCACAGAACACTGAGTGCCAGGATCGGTGGCTGTAAACAATCTTTACGAGACCGCAGGAAACTTGGCCACACCTATGGTAAGTGGACATCCGGCTCACTAAAATCATGCCAGATCAGGGATGTGCCAGACTAGAGAGGTTCAGCCTGTAAAATGCAGGGTTTTACTTGACTAGGAAAAAAGGTGTGTTGTCAGTTAGCACGTTCTATCTAATGTGTTCTGAGGCCCTGTCTGTACTAGAGATGTCAAATGTCATTTGTTTGATTAACAGGGTGACTGGAACAGCCCCTGCCTGTGATGCACATGCACCGGCTGCCTGAGGTGGGTGGGGATCAGTTCCAGCACCCACCGGTTAACCAGAACCAGTAAGCCTCATTCATTAAGGGTGAAGCTTACCAAATACTGTAAATTAGCGCATATAACCCACACATGAGTATTACTCCACACCTGTGTATAACCCGCAGTTTTCCCTGATTGAGTAAAAAAAGTCTTGTATACCCCACACACGTGTATAGCCCGCAGGAGATAAACCGTGGGTAATGTTAATGCAGAGCACCTATAATCAAGTGTTAATGAGCCGCAGTTGATAACGCCGAGTACTAAGTAGGCTACAACCCTTATCGCTGGTATATAACCGCTTTGAACCACACTGCTTTTCCATTAATTTATTCCTTCAGGGGTTTTAACTTGTATTTTAAACTTTTTAAACCTTTTAAACATGCCTAAGCGCAAATCCTACACAGCCAATTTTAAAGTGTATGTAATGGCAAATGTGAAATTCTTCCCGACATTGACTCTTCAAACTCTGATTCCGAGTACAACAGCGATACTGATTCTGCACCACAGACCTCAACTGTCACCGAAGCCGAGCTAGCTTTGGCTATGGATGTTATGGACATTTTTAAAGACAGTGACTATGACGAGAGTTTTGATGGTTTTGAGAACTCAGACGCTGAGGAGGAGGATGCTGATGCTGATTCTAAAGATGAGAGTGATTGAGAATGCGAAGACGGCTTTTTTTTAATTATTTTTATTCTTTTACTAGTTGCACAGTAAACTAATAAATTTTAATGTATTGTAATCAATTTTAATATAACTGCCTCTATTATTAAATTAAAATATGCTGCTTTTCTCAAGTAAGAGTCAGTCTTGTTTTCCTTTCAGTAAAAAAAACCTGTATTACATGCGGACGAGTATAGCCCGCGGGGGAGGGGAGTTATGTAAAACTTTGCATAACCCGCGGGTTATATTCACTAACATACGGTAATTGGTTAACCTTTCACATCCCTAGTCCATATTAAGGTAAAGGTTACATTTAAATCAGGCTTAGCACAACACAGATAGCTAAGTGCAACCTAAATTTGACCAATTTTCCAAGCATAGATAAACATTAAAATCTTTAGCTCAATTTTAGTATGTTCAATTATGGCGTCAGCATGAGCTCATACATTCTTCTTAGTTCAGACCAGAGCTACTCAACTTTTGGAAGCCCCCGGGGGGACACAATGATACTCACAGCACATGCTGAGGGCTGCAACTTAAGTGTGGTTGCATATACATGCAAATATACAGGCAGTCCCCGAGTTACGCGGATCCGACTTATGTCGGATCCGCAGTTACGAACGGCGTTTTTTTCGCCCCGGAAGATGGGAGTGGCAGGACGCCCAGATGCACCCCAGTCCCGCCACCCGCGTCCTCCGGGGCAAGAAAAGCTGCTCCGCATCTCCCTGGTCTGCTGGGGGGGGAAAGCCCCCCCCCAGCAGACCAGGGAGATGCTGAGCAAAGCTGCTGAGCAAAGCCGTGGAGCATGCGGGCAGCGGGAAAGCCCAGATGCACCGCGGCTGTCTTTGCTCCCCGTCTCCCTGGTCTGCTGTCTCCAGCAGACCAGGGAGACGCGGAGCAAAGCCGCAGAGCACGCGAGCAGCAGGACAGCCCAGACGCGCCGCTACTGGACCAACCCGGCAGCACCCCAGCTGCTCTGCCCCAGGCGTCCTGATTCAGCCGCTGCTGATCAGTTTCAGCAGTGGCTGAATCAGGACGCCTGGGGCAGAGCAGCTGGGGTGCTGCTGGGTTGGTCCAGTAGTGCAGAGGAGCGGCGCTACTGGAGCAACCCAGGAGCCACCCAGCTGCTCTGCCCCAGGCGTCCCCAAGTCAGCCGCTGCTTAAACTGACCAGCGCTGACTACAGGAAGCCCAAGGCAGAGTTACTCTGCCCCGGGCTTCCTGGAATCAGCCGCTGATCAGTTTCAACAGCAGCTGACTTGGGGATGCCTGGGGTTCTTAAGTTGAATCTGTATGTAAGTCAGAACTGGCGTCCAGATTCAGCCTGTTGAAACTGATCAGTGGCTGATTCCAGGAAGCCCAGGGCAGAGCAACTCTGCCTCGGGCTTCCTGTAGTCAGCCGCTGGTCAGTTTCAGCAGCGGCTGAATCTGGACGCCAGTTCTGACTTACATACAGATTCAACTTAAGAAAAAACCTACAGTCCCTATCTTGTACGTAAACCGGGAACTGCCTGTATACGCAAATATATTCAAATAGCTTCTTTCACATTGACAGGCATGAATACAAAGATTAAGGGAAGACTACACAACACACAGGTCCCATTTAAGTCAGTTCTGCTGATATTAATAAAATGCAATATTTACCTAATTTCCACCCCTGTGACAGCACTTTTAGTGAGCAACGGCAGTCCAGTAATTTAAGTACTAAAACACATATCAACAGAAGACAATTATAATGAGTACTTTTTTGTTTTGGCTCCCACTTGCATGCCGCATGTTGAGCCCCGCGAAAATCTAAACCATACCACGGGCCGCAAACAGTCAGGCTGCGGGTTGCATGTTGAGTAGCCCTGGTTTAGACAAACCCTAAACCTTTCATGCTTGCAATACTTTTCACATGTGATAGCTCAACAAGTTGAAGTCAGGGTTCACTATGACCATCTGAACACATTAAAATACAACTTGCCTTGTCTACACTAGGATTTATAAACAAGTTAAAACCTATTAGTTAATATGTTGTAAAAATACCTCTTCTATCATAGCGTGGACAGGCCACAAACAGTTAGGAGTACTTGAAGCAATGCCCAGCATCACTCCAAACAGCCATCCTGTCCTGACGTTATGCACAACTTATGGTGCTGACTCGCTGCAAAAGGAGATCCTTTCAAGTACTCCTGCCCCAAAGGGTGATGATCACACAGGGGCATCAAGTGCAAGGTGGGACTAGATGGACAAGAAAAATGGGGAGAGGATGGGATAGCCATGAGTCTGACAGAGGAGCTGGTAGAAAAAGACATTCAAATCCACCCTTTGAGAAACAGCAAAATAAGTTCTACTTCAACAGTACAATCACTCTTTCCCTGTTGCAAATTAAATGAAAGGATGTTGCTGACTTTGGGCATGATTCTGGTCTCATATCAGTTTTACCAGTGTAATTTCACTGACTTCAGTAGAGTTAGAGCTTGTGTACACTTGAAATGCTACAATGGCACAGATGCAGCAGCACCACTGTACTGCTTCAGTGTAGACACTACCTATGACAATTTGAGGTGTTCTTCTATTGCTGTAATTAATCCATCTGCTCCACAGAAGGCACTGGCTTGGTTCATGGAAGAATTCTTCCATTGACCTAGCACTATCTGCACTGAAGGTTAGGTTGACTTAACTATGCTGCTCTGAGCTGTGTGTGTTGCACAACCCTGAGCGACATATCTGGGTCAATCTGACCTTTTAGAGCAGACCAGACCTTTCTGCTGAATTATCCCACCACAAATGAGATCAGATGTGGCTCATTATGTCTAGCATTGGCTTAATCTTGAAGTTCTTACTCAGTGGTGCTAAGTAGGGACTGAGAAAAGACTGCTCTTCATTTTCATCTGTGTGATGGTAGAAAAATGTATAATTCCTGTAGTGTAAACTGCATATAGTTGGTACCCTGAAGCAAGTTTAATAAATTATATTACAATATGGGAGCAGGGGGAAATCAAGATTCAAAGGGGAGCTGTGTGTGTACCTGTTCATACACAAATGTTTAATGTAGCAATATATGATTAACAAACAAACTTGCCTACAAGTACTGAAAGCACTCACTTGCAGTGTTTAACTGTTATCCACTCTACTAACACTGATATCTACAGAAACATCACAAAAATAAACAAGGAAGTTCTGATTTTCATATACCAAATTCAACAAGAGGAAAAGCTGTCTTGGAAAAATTCTCCTTTTTAGTAATGGAATATTTCCAGAATAGGCAGAGTGCCCCTTCAACAATGAACTTGATTATTGTTGTTTTAGGCTTATCATTTTGCTCCCATGTCAATTGAAACAGTGAGCCTGCTCATCTCCCAAACCCCATGTGAAAGAGTGAAAAGATTTTAAACTTCTGTTAGCAAAGTGCTGTCTCAGGGGCTGCGTCTAGACTGGTGCTCTCTTGCGCAAATACTTTTAACGCAAGAGTTCTTGCGTTAAAGTATTTGCGCAAGAGAGCATCTATACTGGCATGTGCCTTTGCGCAAAAGCTGTGCTTTTGCGCAAGAGCATCCCGTGCCAGTGTAGATGCTCTCTTGCCCAAGAAAGCTCCAGCGGCCATTTTCGCCATCGGGGCTTTCTTGCGCAAGAAATTCCTGTCCCTGTCTACACTGCCCTCTTGCGCAAGAACACTTGCGCAAGAGGGATTTTTCCTGAGCGGGAGCATCAGAGTTCTTGCGCAAGAACACTGACGATCTTACATTAGATCGTCAGTGTTCTTGCGCAAGAACTCGTGGCCAGTTTAGACAGCTGGAAGATTTTGCACAAAATCCGGCCAATGTAGACACAGCCAAGAAGTATGAAAAACAGTAGTGGAAGATACTGTATTTATAAGTCATGTTTTCACTAGCTCTTAACTAACTCTGAACTGTCATAGTCTTTCCCGGCTGAGAAATAAAAAAAGATGATCTAATAGGTCATTTGACTTCTGTCACTAACGTCTATGATCTGAATAACATTTTGTGTTATGTTTAATTCTAGCTCTGCATCTTCTTTGGTTCTTAGATGTTAGTCTTTGGCATAGGAACTAGGAATGTGAAGGTTTAACTGGTTAACCCATAAGCCTCACCCTTAATGGATGAGGCTTACCGGTTAAAGTTAACCAGTGGGGCTGGAGCGGCTCCTCACCAGCTATGGGCAGGGGCCTGCTCTGACCTGGATGCCAAAGCAGCCCCTGCTTGCTAGGCACCCTGGCCCGCTGCAAACGGGGGCTGCTCCAGCTTCCCAACAAGTACAACTCCTTCCTGTGGTGGGGAGGCTGCAGGCAGGGGCAGCTCTGGCCAGGCTGGAGCAGCCCCTGCCTGCTGTGGGGGCTGGAGCGCCATTCTCCTCGCTCACTCTCTTTAATCGGTTAACCAGCTAAAACAATATGTTTACCAGTTAGCCAACTAAACAGGATTTTACATCCCTAATAGGAACTTGTCAATATGATGATAATGAATCGATAAAGTTAGATATATACAGTTTACTTTAAAAAAGGTTTTGAAGAACTTCAAACTAGGACAAAGTAAACTTCAACACATGTGAGTTGCAGTGCAAAGTTAAGATTCTAATGAGTATAAAATAATTATAGTTACGGGAGTGGCATTTCAATGGATAACAAATTATAAACCCATCATCCAAAAACAGCAGTACAATAGGATAAGATACAGAGGTCATTTAATTTGGTAGAGTAGCGATTTCAAGATGGCTTGTAACACTGAAAAAAGGTCACTAAATAACATGGCTGAAGTGCCAGAAGAATCTTGCAGTCAATGCAGTGGGAAATGGGAAGGCAGATTAGCTCACAAAGAACCAAAGAACTGGAATAATGTGTTGATGTTTCCTGGAACCAGTCTGAAGATGAGCAGCAGAGTTTTGGATGGGTTGCAATTTTCCACAGTCCTTTCTTTGAAAAGCTAACTAGTACAGCATCCAAATAATCCAGCTCAGAAGCAGAGAAAACAACTTTGGCCTTAGCCAGGTTGAACTGGGTAAAGGAAAAGTACTTTAATCCAGTTACAAATAATTTATTATTTTGTATGGGGTCCAGATTTGTCACTGTTTAATGCCTATATACAACGTCTGAATTTTACATTTGTATACTATTTTACCTACATTAAAAACATTTAAAAACAAAGTTGTTGATAAGACTGAAGAGACTTTGTAGCCAAAATTCATTAAGTGAAAACTGTGTACCTCTGCCCCCCACCCAATTACCGTAACTATTTTCTATTCCTTATGTTTCAGGAAGTAAGATTACTGCTAGCAACAGTATTTGGGATTAGGAGATTGTCCCTGGAGCAGGTTATTTCTGATTCCCAATAGCATACCTAATCTAGATAGACCACAGATATAATCAAGTATGGTCACTTCTATACTAGGGATGTAAAATCCCATTTAATTGGTTAATGGGTTAAACATATAGTTTAACCGGTTAATTGATTAAAGGGAGAGGAAGGTAGGGGGCATGTGGTTTCAGCCCAGCTGAATCACCCTCCTGCCCCTGCAAACAACTCCAGTCAGGCTGGGTGAGGCTTATCAGTTAACCATTCACATTCTTATTATATGCTCCTCTGTTCCTTGTTACTATTTTAAAATAGCCATTCTGTGATAGTTGCTCTTTAGTGGACACAATCTCTGAACAGTGGAAATTGCATAATTTCTCATTTGAGTTTAGGAACAGGATGCATTGGTGAGAATTGTGGGGATGGTGATTACAAACATCTTCATTGTTGGATGATTCTGACTCCCTCAAAAGAATAAAATCAAGGTGTGTATCTTTAAATGGCAATAATCCTTTTAAAACCTTGACATTAGCTGCCCAGCTTGCTAAAGGGCAGATCAGTATGTGTGTCAGCACCACCTGGTGGGAGGGTTTTATAGTTCCTAGGTTACCACCCATAGCCTTACAGTGCTTACACTATTACAAAATTCAGGACAACGTAGCACTTTAAAGACTAACACGATGGTTTATTAGATGATGAGCTTTTGTGGGTACACTATTACAATGTCTCTTTCTCCCTTCCCCCAATGTCTGTGAACCTGGGATGAAAGAAGGGGAGGGCAACACATTGAAAAAAACTAGTTCTCCTTGGACTGTCTCCTTCACTTGATAAGAGAGAACAATATGTTTTCAGTGACCAAAAAAAAAAGGCAGCACAGAAATAACGCTCCCTCCCACATCTGTTTATTACTTGATTCTACTTGATCATTTCTTTAATGACTGCATCACTTTCAAAATCTGCAGCCTAAGCTGAGGGCAGAACTGGATAACAGCTCTGTATTTCTGCAGTAAGTTCCTCTTTTTTAAAAAAATTAACATTTACTCCTTTACTCTCTTGGAATTTAACACATTTCAAGAAAAAAAAGTTTTCCTATTTTCACATGCCATTCCCCCTTCCCCCCGCCCAAAACAACTATGTATAGTTTTTGCATCTAAAAATATGACACATAGGAAACAAACTTGGCAAGTGACTGTTTGATAGTATTAACTATTTTCTGCACAACTGAAACACACACACTCAGCTTTAAAGAAATATTTTAAAGTTTCAAAAGTAACTTTGAATGGAACATTTTATCAGATTGAAATATAACTCTTTAATGTTACACATACTGTACTTCAGAACAGAAAGTATTTTCAGCCTTTGGTCAAAGCTCACCAGTAACATTATGTGAGTACAACAAAGCAGATTTTGTCCCTACTCTTTGCCATAATTTTTTTACAAATGTTTAACTTGATGAGAGGTCTATCATAGCACATATGTTCAAATGTATCTTTAAAAACATAAAAATGAAGGATACTGTACACAAAAAACAGTTATGATTTAACCCAAAAAAATCCAGCTTTATCTTAGCTATTAAATCCATTGTTAACTCCACTGCTACATTAAACCATTGTTTCAAGTTTTTCATTGTGAAGCAAACTGTTACCAACGCAGGAAGCAACTGATTTTCTTGGCTTTTGTCACTTTGTGCTACCACTTTCACAAGTATCAAAAATATCCTTTTACAGTATAATGATTTGTCCTCTGTATTCCATGCAAAACCAAACTAAAAGAGAAGAGCAGAAATGAAAACCCAAGGGCTTGGTGCTTTCCTGTAGTATTGGGAAGGGAGTCTTACAACCTAGACACGGAAGCAGACAGACAGAAGTCTGACCCTAATTTTGATTACAATATTTGCACAACCAACTAACTACGTTGTTAGGTTTTTCGGTGTTAGGAACCACCAGAAAGACATCTACCCTCTGAGCCTGTCGATCAGCAAAATGGAGAGCGTGTTTTGTGTCAGACAAACAAATCCCCAGGATCCAGGGAGATTCTTTTACTAGAGTCAACAGCAGCAATTCAACAGCTGAGCAGAGGGGAAATGGAATTAGCCGAGGAGTTCGAGCCCCGAAGCCTATGGCAAGGCGGAGACCCAGAGGAAGGGGAGGAGGGTTCACCCAGAGACGTGGTTGTGTATTTCTGGTGGTATCAGACAAGCTACACTGGCTCCGGGAGGCTTTTCAGCTTCCTGTTTGCAAAGCAAAAGCCTCCCCCTCTCCCTGCGAGTGTCTCTCGCTCTTCCCTTCTGTGCCCTGGCCGCGCTCCCCGGGGAAGGGGGGGGACTCTCCTGGGGACCCTCCCCGGGGAAGGGGGGGACTCTCCCTGCCGGGGGGGGAACAGGGGGCGCGGGCCTGTCTGCCAGTCGCGTCCCCCCGGACACGGCGCGGCTGGGGGAGGGGAGGGCTCCGCCACCTCCTGGCTTCCCAGCTGCGCCGCGGGGCGGGCGGACAAAGCGCCTCGGTGGCGGCGGGAGGGGCGAGGCCCGAGATAAACAAATCGGGCCCTTCACGTGTGAGGCGCCGGCCCCGCCCCGGCCCCGCTTTGTCACTGCCCCAGCCGCCCGCCGGAGCCTGCCCGGGCCGTGCGCGGCTCGTGCCCTGCGGCTCCGGGGAGAGCCCGCTCGCCGAGCACCGCCCCGAGGGGCTGGCACGGACCCGGGCCCCGTCGCTGCTCCTCAGCGAGGCAGGCCGGGAGTGGGAAACTCCACTTCCTGCTGCTAGTTACACTCCCGGCAGCGCAGCGCCCGCCCCCTTCGCTCCTCTCTAAGCCTCTCGCACAAGGAAACTTCAGCGAGGGCTTCCGCTGAGGGGCTCCTGCCCCCGGACTGGCAGCTGAGGCGAGAAACCTGCCAACTTTCCTCCTGCTGTCACTCCAGGCGGGGAAAGCCAGCTCCTACCGTCCCTTTCTGCTGGGTAGAAACAGACAGGCAGCCAGCATCCCTACACCCGCACACTTTTCCGCTCCCACTGCAAGGCTGATTAAAACTCTTACGGCTTTGTAAAACCCAAGGGGCTGGTCCAATACATGCTCCACACTCTGGGCTAACTTTTCCTGCAGGGAACGGCTCTGTTAATGTCGCTTTAACTGCAGTGGAGCTGATAACCTGGGGCGCGGGAGCACTTCGTTACTTTAGAACTATTTCTCTCGTGAAAGGAAAGGTCTCAGCTATCAGGGGAAAGTTTCCCCCACTCTTAATTTTCCAGACTTGGGGACTCAACGAGCCGCCAACCCCAATATTGCTCCCATTTGCACTCTGCGACAAATGACTGTGTCCTGTACCCGACTGAGCAGGCGTAAAGTTTACTCTCCGCTAAGCGGATCCGTCTCCCAAAGTCCGAGCTTCTGTTCAGCCCAGGTCAATAACTCCGAGCGGACAGCGACCGCCCCATGCCCGTCCCCTTACCATGATCAGAGTGTGGTTCCTCTGCTCGGCCGTGGCAGCCTCGGCATCTTGCTGCTGTTTGCTCTGCTGCTGCTGCTTGCTAGTCCCGCCGCCGGTGCCGGATTTCTTGGCCCTTTGCTCCAGGGTCCTCTGGTAGAGGCTCACCGTGTCTCTGCGCTCCAGCTCCAGCTGCTCCGCCTGGGCTTGCTGGTACCTGCTCTCGCAGTTGATATGGTGCCTTCTGCAGCCTTCGATACGCTGCCTCAGCCTCTCCACCACGGTGCTGTGCTTGGGAATGCCGCCGCCGCTATTAGTATTATTGTTACTATGAGCAGCAGCAGGAGGACCGTGGGGAGTGCTATTAACCCCGATACCGGCACCACCAGCCCCGCTGAGGCCGCTGTTCAGGTTATTGTTGATGCAAATACTGCTGCCATTCGCGGAGGCAGCGGGGGCTGCAAAATCCCCCATCCTCTTCCCCGTGCACACTATTTTGGAAGAACTTTTTATCCTCCCCTTCTCTCTCACACACACGCACACCCTGCCTCCTCTGGGGTCCTGTTTGTGATACTTTTTAGTGAACCATGGGGGGAAAACACCAACAAGTAGAGCGAACACAGGTGAATGTTTCTCTCTTCCCTCGGCCGAACCTGTACGAAATTTTCCAGTATTTATGTAAAAGCGCAAAAGAAGGTGCTAAAAGGTTACCATCGCCAGATACACAACCGTAAAAAGAATCACAACAAAGTGAGCAGCAGCAGCAATTCGGGTTGCAAACTCGAGGAGAGCTCAGATCAGTTCCTTCCCTCCCTTTTCCTTTTTATAATCCATCATTTCAAAATAAATTCCAGGAGTTTTCCGGAGATTTTGCCAAAGATTTCGCTCCCCCTGTATAGAGAGAAACACGCACCCTTCCACATGCATACACACACACAAACATTCACACACATCCAGCAAAGGCACACACGGGTCACACACCACACTCACTCACACTCCACAGCACCAAAAGACAGGCAAAGCCGCTTTCTTATTGTATTTTCCTTCCAGAAAAAAAGTTTTGGTGTTTATGCCGCACCGTGTGCTCAGAGTACTTTGACTGCTCAGTTGCATTTCAACAGGAACCTAAATAGCAAATCCTCAGGGTGGGGGAAGTAAACACATGAACAATCCGGGCGATCTGAAAAAGTGGAAGCTGAAGTCTTTGCAAATCGCCGAGCTGATACAGCCTAATGCTTTGCTTTGCTTGCTGCTGCTCCTGCTCCTGCTGCCACCATCACAATGATCAAGTGCTCTCCTCCTCCACCTCCTCCTCCTCCTCCATGCCAGCGGAGTGATATCAGGACAAGAGCTCTCAGTAAACACAGCAGCAGCTCCTCCAGGCCGTGAGGCAGACCCGGGGACAAGGTGCAAAACCCGGCGCGGACTCCACCCAGCGGGAGCGGACATGGCAATCCCCCATCTAATCCCCTCGCCCAGGTTACTTATTCCCTTGCACTAGACTAGAAATCAGGGCTCCCCGAAACAACGCATACACTGGGGGGGATTGCACGGCGGCCTTCATTCAACTCCTGACCTCTGTGTGAGAACGTGCCTTTGTGCTTGTATTCAATACGACTTACTGTCTCAAGCAAGCCCAAGCTGTTACACATGCATGCATTATATTGCAGAACTTGTCTATGACCACGCAGAAACACTGGAGCTTCGCAGGCGTCGTCTATCATCTCCATCCAGGTGGAAAAGAAAAGGTAAATAAGCCAGTGGTTTTAAAACGATCCAAGAAGCAAAAATGTCTCTTCCCACACTATCCCCCCTTTAAAAAATAGGGGGAATGGACACAATGAAACTCTGTCCCCTCCAGGAAGATAGACAGATAACTTGCATTGAGCTAATAGGGGATACAAATGAGGGCAACTTGAAAAAAATGTTTACTCTTAAATTCCAGGTATATTTGCACCAGACATATTTTTAAGATTAAATACATAGGCTATTAGGTTAGAAAGATAAAAGACGTTGATAAAATGTTTAGGGCACTAACGGCTATTGACAGCAGAAGTAAATAATAAATAACTGAAACAGAAAGATTGCAGATTTCATGGACAAGAACCTGAGGAAATACACAACACTGCACAGTTTGTAGTGGGCAAACATAATACAAACCAAGTAGTAAACAATTCAAAAAGTTGTGATTTATGTTCCTCTTCTGTTCTAATTGTTGAACAATTAAAACAATTATTGCAATTAGAACAAGCTAGTCTGACCCTCAAATAAAGAGAGCTGAACTTTCTATTTTAAAACAAAGAAAGAAACATGACACCTTGAGCAGAAAATTTTTTCCAGGCAAACAGTAGGTGCTTCCTCTGTACAACACTGATGATTAACAGATCAAAAATAACATCTCAGGAACCTGGTTTTAAACCATTTTGCAGACCCAATAGAATTAAATGAAATATTTTAACTAAATATTAGAGTTTATGATTTGCTAGCAGCACAAATCATCGTTTAAATGGAACCATAACACTAATTGTCCTGAAACCATATTTTTCAGTAATAATAAAACAATTTATTTAGGGTAAAAATCCAAGTTTTCTAAAATGTATCTGAAATTCAAGAAAATTTAGATCTCACGTATTAGTCATAAGATCTGACAAACCATATTCATATCTGGCCTTTTTGCAGACTAGCATAGAATACTATTTCCAACCTAGAAATAGGAGGAACTCACTTTCTTTTTTCATTAAGCACTTCTGCAATATGAAATTTGCCTTTTGAATACTTACCGTTCTTTGCAATTGCAACATAACATTGATTAAGATGGTATAAGAATATTTTGTGGAGGGCAAATGCAATATTAAAGTAATTATTCCCTTCTTATAGAGTATATAAGGCTGTGGGGCAAATATTATATTTCCCCATACTAAAACATTGGCTCCAGAAATAACCTGGGAATCAGGCTGAAACTATTTACCACTCTCTGTGATCAGTAGTTATTACACAAAGCATGTAATCGGTTGTATTTCTCTGCTCAGAGAGGAGACCAAGGAGTCAGGTGAGAAGTGAAATTGCCTTCCCATTTACAAACAGCACTTCCTCTAATGATTTGGAAACACTGTATAACAGTAGAGAGGAAGCTCTGACATGGAGTTGTTTTTTTGTTTGTTTGTTTTTTAGTATTTCTCTCCTATTAGCCTCACAGGAATACAATATACTAGCAAGCATATATGTATTATTTATACAGTACCATAGGTGTGGACTGTGTCTTACCACAGTATGAAAAGACAGAAAAGACCTGAAGAAAAGTGCATTTCTTAAGAAGTTTTGCAGTAAAAATGGCAGCCTAGCAGGCAAGGAAGGGAGAGGGATGTGCTTAGCTTCTGAACAGTCAGTGCTTCAGGCACCTCTCTGCAGCATCCCCTTCAGCTGACAGGCCTGCTTATGAAAGAGCTACTGAAAAGGGGCCTGATCCAAAGGCCATTGAAGTCAATGAGAAAACTCCCCCCACTGACTTCAGTGAGCTTTAGATCAAGCCAAGAAGAATGCTTGATGAAGCCAAGAAGAATGCTCATAACACACTGACTCCGCAAATCTACACTCTGTTTTGGCCTAAACTGTTGCTGTTTACTTCCAAAGGGTAATAACTTATTCCAAGAAAAATAGAGATGAATATGTGTGTGTGTGTACATATATATTGCTTTGCCTTTGATGCAGCAGGCCAAATTCAGAACTAGTCTAAGCAATGCAACTTTACTGACTTAGGGTCCACATGGGATGTGGCCCACTATGTATAATGTGCAACACACCTTAATAGTAATACAGTAGTTCTCTAATTTAAAATGCAGCAAAATTTTATTTGGAATTGATTAATTATTATTTATTTTCAGTGCTTATGGTGCTATGTGCTATATTAAACTGAAACAGATAAATCAATGAAAAAAGAGAAATGGTGTGCTTGGTTTTTTTTTGGTAATTTAGATCCCGATCCTATAAGCAGCTCTATAAAGTCAGATCTCTGCACCTCAGCAAAACTGCAAATTAAGTTGCTGGGGCCCCAGAGAGGAAACACTCATTCCTGGAGTGAGGCATAAGGTGAGTGTTTCTTTTAGATTACTTTTGAATGTACTTTGTAGAAGATTTTTTCTTTCTTTGTTTTATTAAATGTTTAAATAGCCACTTTAAAACTGTGCAGAATATTATTATTTCAACTTTTAGATTCTAGAATTAGGATGTTTTGGAATTTTTCAGATATTTGATTTTTCAGGTATATTTTTCAGGTTCAGATAACTTACCAACCTTGAGGCTCTGAAGCCCAAGTAGCATCATTTGGGATCTAGTTTATGCTAATTGGCTTTCAATGTTATAAGTTTTATAGGTGTATCAATCAGTAGTTTAGTGCAAAACATCTGAATATAATCTAAAATAGTGGGTGTTGCTCAAAAGAGGTGTTTTTCGGGGGAGGTTAAACTGGAGCCAAATAAATGTATATTGCTATATTTCCTCAACCATTTCAGCACTAAGAGTTGATGTGCTTATATTTTTCTGTATTATACCCATGTATAAGAAAATACAGCATTATCCTCCTATTTTAATATTGTCAGTTGAATCTAAGTTCCATCAGAAAATATTGTAAAACTGCTACCTAATTGCTGTCCTATTTTATAATTGTGGTAATTTGTTAGAGATTAGATTTCAATATTTATTTTGTGTAATTTTTAGTCAAAGATTATTTACAAAGATGAGTACCGTCTTCTATGAAAGCCCTGATGTTTTTTAGCTCAACTTTCATTCTCAAGGCAAAACTGCTAGTAAGCTAATGAATATGAGTGAATAAAAACTGAAAAAGAACATCATGATTAGTCCTGACAAAACCTGAGAGATCTCAGAGTGCTAGTCGAGTACTAACTTCTGTCATTAAATCAGACATTCTCTATAACCTTGACCAAACAACTGCAGTCTCTCATCTGAAAGAAGCATAGACTTGTTTATGGATTTATGATAGATATATGTGCCAGAACTAAGTCTATGACTGTGGACTTAGTTTGTATGCAGTAATTTAGCTTGTGTGGTTTTAAAATTTGCTTTATACACTTTCATGCAAACATTATTATCTTTAGAAAGCTTTCTTAACAACTGGATAGTTCAAAGAAATATATATCACAATTATAAGTGATTTGATGAATTTGCTGATGTCAGCAGTTTGAACACTAATGCCTGCCGATATCAACTGACAGGACACTAATTACTAGTTATGGGAGACAATTGCCTGTTAAAGGAGCTATTCAGTCAATTACAATTTTGAAAAATTATAAAGTACATGCCTGATTTGCAAAAAGATATATATGATATGAAAATGCCATGTAAGTTCTCAAGCTGATTATCATGACAGAGATCTGTCTAATTAGGAAGAATCTATTTTAATGCTGAAATATGAAAGAACCCAGCTGGGAGAAGAATTTAGAGGAAGACACAAAAACATCACTGCTAGGCTGCAGCAAGTATAGCCTAGGCTTGTTTCAATGGTAGTTTCTGAAAAAAATTACTCATCTCAGCATTTAATCAATAATGACTTTAGAACAATTACAACCTTACAGATAATCTATCTATTCATATTATTAGGAGGAGCCTCAAAAATAACATGAAAAATGTGTTGTGCAAACACAGTAAAACAACTTCTGTTTTGCCTGTTGTCTATCCAGTAGTTGGTCTACATAAAACATACCATGATGTAGATAATGTGCATCACCCTGTACTCAATAGGCCACAGTTTTGTGTTTGGTGTTCTCAATCAGGGTTGGGACCTGCAATTGTAATGGCAGCAAGTTTCAACCCAGAGCAGGCAGCTGCTTAACCTTCAGTGTGGTTGCTTGGATAGAAACCTTTCTGAAGGATTCTGCAGTAATTAAATGGCTTATGTCTAAAATCAATGGATGACATAGCAATGGCTCCTCTGCTGGAAGGCTAAAGTGGTATCAACAACTCAATGCAATCACTGAATATAACTCCAAAAAACCTGTTGTTAGAAACATTTGGGAAATGTGAGAAAAAGCTTTACTATACACAGAGAAATGTTCTGTAAAGATTCCTCCAGAAACATCATTTGGCTCCTGCTCTGTTTAACTGAACAGATCATAATTATCTCAGTTATTGCTGAAGACTATTCCATTGTATTTTCCTTAAATCCAGCTCTAGCAAAAAAAGAATAATAATAGCCATTGGAGTGCAGAGGAAACACCGCCATAAAGTTGGGGGGTGAATAAAAAAAAACTTCAGAAAAGTATTTGTGAAACACAACTACTGTTTAGCAACATGGTTGAAATTCACAAGACAGCTGGGCTAGAAATGAGTTTTGGCTTCCAGAACATCAAAAGCTGTAGGAGTTCTGGAAGTGATAAACTAAGTATGGTGCAAAATAAATTGTTCTAAAGTGTTTACAGGAAAAGGCACCAAGTAATAGCTGAAAAGGAGGAGAAAAAGAAACTAAAAAAATGGGTAAGAGAGAAACCTGAAGTAGTTAATCATAAATTTCAAAGCTTTGGCATAATAATCTAGAATCTTCCAAATCTTATAATTTGATGTAAATACTAATGCTTTCAGGCAATTATTAGCACCTGTCTACCCAATAAGACAGAGATGGGGAACATTTTTTGGATCGGGGTATGCTGACCCACTGCAAAATCAGTCAAGGGCTGCTGCATACAAGTGAGAAAGAAAACAAAACTACAAAACAACCCAAACCCTCATTGACGTGGCTCCCAACTGAGAAGGAGAAAGACCCTACCTACATTCCCCTTGTACACCAAAGCCTAGGTGGGCCCAAGCTAGTAGATTTTATGTGCTCCAGCCCTGCAGAGGTGGGGCAGGCTGGAACACCACCGAGGACTCATGAATGCTGGGGGGAGGGGCCCAAGCCTCAGGGGCTGAATACAGGCATCCAGTCCCCAGCTTAGATTCCCCACCCCTGCATTAAGACATCCAGCTAGAACAGTCAAAACAATGCCCAATTTTGTTCTTGAAGGTCCATATTGTCCTTATTGTATATCACTGAGGCCCTGATCTAGTTTATCTCTGCACCTTCAGCGAACCCTACTGAATGACTTTAGTAGAGCTTAGTATAGGTACATGGGTCTTCCTGCATGGATCTCTTTGCAGAACTGGAGCCTAAGTTTTCTGAGTTTTTACATTTGTTTAACTCAACATTATCACCTAAGCTCTAATTCAAAAAAGGTTCTGCACTGGGACTTCAAGTCAGTCAGGTATTTAAGTACTTTGCTGAATTGAGGTGTAGAGAGGAATAAGGAAGGGGAAGCAATACAAAATGTACACCTGGTAGCTCTATTTTGACTAGAGATATGCAATAATTAGTACTTCAGATCTAATCTCCAAATGTTTATTGTTGGGCCTCAGATTAAAATTCTCAGATTTAAATCCATCCCTATGTTGTTTATTTCAATGAAAGATCCAACATTAAAGGAAGAGATTATCTAGGTTATGTTCTAATGTGGCCGATGCAGAAGTCTCACACCAGCAGATCTCATGAGATACTCAGCTCAAGAAAGGAAACATTCAGACATCAGATGCTCTTCAAAGGTTTCTACCACCTGACTCTCCATGGCAGAGACTGTCTTCAGATGTGTTTGTACAGTATGTACCTCAACAGGACCCTAATCCTAGGTGGAACCTTTGAAAGTTAATATATATATATATATATATATATATATATATATATATATACACACACACACACACACACAGTCATAAATATGTAGGTGAAATCTGGCAAGACTACTTGTGACTTCTTACATTTAGTCAACAAAATTAAGAGACTGTTCCGATTTACTACTTTACTCAATTCATATGAGTAATTCAGACTGGTTAGTGAAGGCCAAAATAGAATAGACATTTTAAAATTTGAGTTTTTATTTATAACATTAGGAGTCCTGAAGTATAAGGAAAAATAGCTATTTAAACACTGTTGATGTGAAGCTTTAGAGAAGACTATTTTTCATTTTCTTCTCTATTGGGGGATTAGAGCTAGAGCAGAAAATTCCAACTATTTATTTCTTTATTACTTATTTCATGTAGCAATCAAAGAGAAAGCTATCTAAAGCCAGCAGTGAAGACAGCAATGAGCAAAAAGGCTTCCCTGGATTTAAAAACAAAAACTTAAAACAAAAACAAAAACACCTACTGCTATGATTCTTTGCTATATGAGATATTGTTTCAGGCAGATTGAGTAGAATTTTAAAAAATATTATTTATTTACAAAGTTTAACGGGTTTACAAATTTGTGTCAGGTTAGTATCAGAAACAAAAAAAAACAATAATTACAACTATAATCTTTAGTTTAGAGTGATATTATGCAGAAATAGAAATGCTATTACAACACCCTTGATGTGTTATTTTTAGTGACTTTATTAATCAGAGATTTCGCTCAGTTTATACATATTTAACAGATGAGGCATATCTATCAAATGTTAATATTAAAAAAAAACTGGACACATGCTGGAGTTTGTTTTTCTTTTTCGCAAGTGAATATACTTTGATTTCTGAAAAAAATATAACCAAAAATCTAGTCATTTGTCGTCTCTATTTTGCTGGATATATAATTGGTGCATCATTTTTTCCATACAACCTCCCATATTATTTGAGCCATTGCTCTTTAGTTGGAACATTTTTCTTTTTCCAATTAGAGGCTAACAGAAACTTATCAGATATTTGCAGATGAGAGATTAATTCTTAACTTCCTTTTGTGTGATCATTTTTAAATCCAGATTTTACTAACATAAGAGAAGCAGCCACAGGGCGTTACATGACATTTCAGACAGTATTACATCACTAGGGTCCAACCAAACTCATGACCATGAAAACATATAGCTACTGGCTCTATGGACTGCGAAATCTGGTCTCCCCCATGAAATCTGGTCTTTTGTGTGCTTTTACCCCACACTGCAAAGATTTCATGGGGGAGACCAGTGTTTCTCAAATTGGAGGGCCTGACAAAAAGGGGTTGCAGGTTATTTAGGGGCAGAGTATAGTATTGCCACCCTTATTTTAGCATTGCCTTCAGCGCTGGGCAACCAGAGAATGTAGGCTGCTAATTGAGGGCCCAGCTCTGCAGGGGGTGGCTCAGGTGAAAAGGTAGCAATACCATCACATGCCATCCTTACTTCTGTGCTGCTGCTGCTGGTAATGCCCTCAGAACAGAGCTTCCATCCAGCAGCCACCAATCTCCACCTGCCTGGCTCTGAATGCAGTGCTGCCAGCAGAAGTGGAGCAGTACCACAAACCTCCCTCCCACAATAATCTTGTGACCTTTAACTCTTTTTTGGGTCAGGACCCCTCCAATTACACCACCATGAAGTTTCAGATTCAAATTGCTGAAATAATTACATTTACCATTTTTTTAAATCTATGAGTGTGGGATTGACCAAAATCAACCATGAATTTGGTAGAGCCCTACACATCACACATGATGTTTCGTCTAGTCAGAGCAAACAAATAATTAGACCTATTATAGAAAAACTTCTCGTTTGCTGTAGGAATGAGAATTTCTGAATGAGCTTCAGAAGGCAGTTCAGGCTGTCAGGTATCCACTAATAGCCAAGGCATCACAAGTGACGAACTTTTCCTCACCTACGAAGTGTCACTAGGACAGGATAAGAGGCCCAGACCCAAAGCCTTGTATATCAAATTTCAATTCTTCTTTCCATCCTAATAGCTTAAATTCAAAAGCTATCTCTGGACTTAGCATACTATTAACATAATGGTCCCATAAATTATATAAACTGTAGGATTGCACAGGACATGGACGTAGGACATGGAGGTCTAGGGGACAAAACCCACAGTGAAAAGTGTGCCCAGGAAAGTGAACAGTACCATTCTGTGGTGCTTTGATTCCTTTACCCAAGCTACATGGAAGCCTCAAGACTCAGTCTCTATAGCAGGGGTCATCAACTTTTCAGAAGTGGTGTGCCGAGATTTAACTTCTTCACCTATATGTACAGGTCCGAGTGCTGGTGATATTTTTTAAAGTCCATAATAGTCCTACTTACATCAGCTTCATTAATAAAAAAATTAAGATGCAGATCTTACTGGTTAGTGTGGTCCTTGGCTTTGCTTTGCCTTGCTGTGTTCTCCGATCTTGAGCTTGTAGTTTGATACTTTAAGCAGCACACAAGCCTCTGAGTGTTCAGACAGACACCCCAAATATACTGTTTCCTGCTTCCACCTCACCACACAGATGCCAACACATCCCCACCCCTTCTTTCCACACCCACCCCTGTGGAATCTGCTCCCCACAGTCCATGTGGGGGCTGGGATAAAATCCTGCTTCTCCAAGTAGCAAGCACCAGTAGTCTGTTGCGTCCTTACTCCCAGCTAAAGCACAAACAAATTATCTACACCTCCCCTACCTCACAGCACAAATTACTTCCCTGCCTCCACCTCATCCCAATGCCAGCACCCACCCACCCCATGCAGTAATACACATGCTGCCCCATCCCCTGCTGGGTTGCCAGGCTGCCTCTGCCTCACTACCACGGTTCCGTTACCAGAGGAGCAGCCACATGGCCCAAGCCTCGGTCCCAGCCACCCAGGAGCAGCCCCCTGTCCCAGTCTCGGTGCCAAAGGAGAAGCCCCCACCACCAGCAGCAGCAGCAGCAGCAGAAGCTTGCCTGCTTTCACTGGCTCACTGCCGCTTCCATGGTATCTCTTCTATAATGGAGTTGGGTGGGCAGAAAAGGGGAAAAGCACCAACTACTGGCTGGCACACAGCCCCGTCTGCACCCTCCCTGCCTGCCCCCCGGAGCTGGTGCTGTGGCTGCACACAGACCACAAGGCTCAAGCGGCAACACAGGCTCTCACTGAATGGGGGAAGGGAGCTGAGCTCCCATCCTGCATACCAGTAAAAATCGGCTCACGTGCCACCTGTGCTGGGGGGTTGCTGACCCCTGCTCTATAGGGCTGTGGAGCAGTGAAATACGGTGGGAGTGGAGCTACATAGATGGGCATTTTCATCCCATTATCCCATCAAAGTTAAGCAGTATTAATGCAGTGCTTCCCTACAACTGTCTGAATCCCATCCTTCTGGTGAGATACTGGCTCTGGGGGCATCAGCTGGAGAAGATGTCTCACACGTTCCAGTACATAGGCATCCATGTGACCTAAGCTGAAGTCAAAATGCACCCTGAGCTCAGGGGATCTTCTGGTTTTGGAGGGTTCAAAATTATGCTTAGAAGGAACAATGCCAGAGACACCCTATAGGAGACACTTTGTAGGTTTCCAGTAGGTTTTCCAGCCTATTGCAGATATTCATACACAAAAGCTGATCTGACCTTCGGTTTGGAGGCCCTAGTTATTCTCAATACATCCTGATATTTTAGCCCACTAGTCTTTTTAGCTTAATTAGACTCTTGTTTAAACAACAACAGACAACAAACTTCCAACAATTCCAGCTGTGTAATGAATAAAAAGACAGGAGGGAAGAGTAACTTACATTTCCTTTTGTGGCAATTGATGTTAAATGTCAGTCATTTCCAATAGTTTGAGCGAGAATGTGACCATTTTGAAATTTCTAAGCCAGAAGACTGACAAACTGTTCAAAGCTACTTTCCATTCTTCATATAAAGGACTGATAATTGTGGTGTGACTCTTGGCATAGAGACAATCACATTTAATTTTGAAATGAGAAATTTAAATTTTTAAGTTACAGGAAAATGGAAGCTGGGCCACCAACGGGAGAGCATGGGGGGACGAAAGGGGAAGCTTCCCCGTGGCCTGGTGATTCAAAAGGGCTCAGATCTATGGTCTATCGCCACTTCTACTTCAATAGCAGTGGTGGCCAGAGCCCCAGACCTTTTAAATTACTGCTTGAGCCCTGCATGGCACGGTATAGGCAACGCAAGCTAGCCTCAGCCCCACTCCTGGGAGGGCCTGGAGCCAACCTACCCTCCGACACACACACCTTCCCAAAAGCCTAGCGAATTTTGTCACCAGCCCTGAATGAAGGTAAAGACAGTTTTCTACAGCAGCAGTTCTTTGGAAGGTTTATATCAGGGCTACTTGACACGTGGCCCACGGGCCGCATGCGGCCTCCTTCCTGTTTGTTTGCAGCCCACAGTGTAGTTTGGGTTTACACGGAGCTCAACATGCAGCCTGCAATTGGGATCCTTTGAACATGGCCTCCACTGGGAACATGCTCCACAACAGCGAGGTGTCTCCCAGGTGGAGTGAGCATTGAAAGACACAAGCAGACAGGCTGGCTGGAACAGACGGGTACATGGTGTCGTCATTTCTAGTCCCCAGAGAGGAGATGCCAGGAATGCTGGGGCATTGTGGGAAGTGTTGACTGCTTAGTCTTGCAGGCAGAGTCTGAGAGGTGCTGACTGGCTCACACTGGCCATGTTTGGGTCCGGCACTGCAGCTTAAGGCTTAATCTTTGTATTCATGCCTATCAGTGTGAAAGAAGCTATTTGCATGTACATGCAACCACACTTAAGTTGCAGCATGTGCTGTGAGTATCATTGTGATCCCTGGGGCTTCCAAAGTTCAGTAGCCCTGGTTTATATGCTCATACTTATAGAAAGATACGTGGTATATTTCCCTTATCCTACTACCAGTGTGCTGACTGAGAATATCAGAGACTGTTTTGCTGAAACTGATAGAGAAAATCAATAGATGTACATATGTATTACATTAAAAAGCCACATTAAAAAGAACTTAATGAAGGTTGAAAAGTCAAGTTAGGTGTCAGAATTAAGTTTGTCTGCACAATCTTAATTTGGTCTCCTTGTGCTTATGCATTATAATTAGCTGAGTGAATAAATGATTTTTCATATTGCTGGCAGTTCTAAAATATTAGACAAACATTGGCTGTGTTAAGCTAAAATCAGAAATTAAAAAAAATAGCAAATCAAAAATACCTCTTTGAGATCAAACAAAACGTTTAATTCAACTCAAAACATGCTGTTTATGGCTTTTTTTAAAGGTCTAAATTCGGATGAGAAAGAGGTGGAGCCCTCACTTTATAACTTTTAACCCTCTAGTGCAGGTTGGCACTCAGTCAGGATATGAGCCACACAAGTTGTATTCCTCCCCCCACCTATAACTGATGTAGGATTTGAACTTCTTTTTCCTCCAGCCCAGTGCCTTAATCACCAGACAATTGGCTATTCTTTGGGAGTGGGGCCCATTCCCTCAATATCTCCTGTTGAAGCGGTTTTACTCCTTGGAAACAATTCAATATTAATTGGCGCAGGGACTTGCATATGGGTCTCTCTTCTCCCAGGTGACTGCCCTACCCACTGGGTTATGGAGTCATTCTCTTGTTTGTTGTGGCCCAATGACTAATCAAGTATTTTATACTAGTGGAACAGCTTAACAAGAGAGAGAGAGAGAGACAGCCTAGAATAACCCATAGCTCCGTGGCTAGGGCGCTCACCTGAGGAGAAGGAAGACCTAAGTTCAAAATCCTTTCCACATCATGTAGTAGATACAGATGTTAGAGAGTAGTCAAGTGGTGTACTCAACTACTCGCTTCCCCCCCTTTGCTGCCTCTGTATGTGAGGCAGCAAGGGGGGGAACAGGAGATGGTGCTGGCGGGAGGTGGCTTTATCAGAGGCAGCAGGACAGGGGATAGGAGAGGCTGCTTCAGCAGCTGTCCACAGCAGCTTGGGCTGGCCGTGCGCAAGGGCTGCTCCAGAAGCTGCCATGACTAGGGGATGCTGGACTTGGCATGAGCTGGGTCCGAGCAGTCTCAGCTCGTGCTGGTCTGGGACACTGCGCCTCTGCATTTTAAATGTAGTAAGAGCCATCGGGCCTGATGGCTCTTACTACGTTTAAAATGCAGAGCCGCAGTGCAGGTGGCTCCTGAAGCTGGCACATGCTGGGACTGCTCAGTCCCGGCTTGAGCTGGCTCCTGGAGCTACCCCAAGTGCAGCTCCGTAGAGCAGTCCTTATCAACTAATCATGTAGTCGATACAAATTGCATCGACTACACAATTAGCTAGGTAACTGCAATTTAACATCCTTAGTAGCAGGGGGACCTCAACTTGGATCTCCCACATACACTTGGCTAAAAGTTAGAGAGGGCTGCCACCACTGCCCTTATTAATCTATCCTGATTTTGTAGTTACTGTTGGCTAAAACTGTTCAGCAAATTTGTTTCACTTTTGCTAATAGTTTCACGTGAACTCAAACTGCATTTTTTCAGAGAATAAACTATATGTCTGAAAAAATTAGGATTCAGCTCTAATTATGACACATTCTTTAATTAAATCATAACATACTGTTTTTTCCACAGGACCCCTCCCTCATTCAGTTCACAAAATGGACAGTGCTCACATAATGAGTAGCTATTTGATATATTGTTTTCTCCTCACTGTTCACTGTGTGGTCTCATGCTGCGCACTATTCAAACCCTGCTCTGAATATTGAATTATTAATTCCTTCATGGGCTTTTCTGTGGCAGCCTTCACTACTGAATTTAAACACTTCACAAAAACGAATGCATTTCTTTTCAGACGATCTCTGTGAAGTAAGGGACATTAACCCTGTTTTACAGATGAGGAAATTGTGTGTGTGTGTGTGTGTGTGAGAGAGAGAGAGTCCAGCACGACACATCTAGGATCTGAATTTTCAGAGTACTTAGCATTATATAGCACTTCCATGAAATGGATGGTTTCAAACTTTGTTCCAATACAAGATGACCCTTCCAAATCCTGGACTCTGGTCCAGCAGGGCCACAGATGTTGCTGGACCTAAGATTCCCAGAGGTGGGAGTGGGAACCAGCTGGAGAACATATGCCTTGGGAGCCCCAGCCCAACTGGGGAACCCCTGGCATCAGTGAGGCCAGGCAGAGGTGAGGAGCCTCACCTTGGCCAGAGAACCTCCAGCATCAGTGGGACCAGGTGGTGAACCGGGAGCCCCCATCCTGGCCAGGGAACCTCTGGTGTCAGCCGGACCAGAAGCTCCAGCCCTAGCTGGGGAACTCCCTGCTGCAGTAGTGCCAGGTGGCAGTCAGGTGGCCCCAGCCAAAGAACCCCAGAAACTCCCAGCAGCAGCCAGCATAGTGTCCCTGGTCAAGGAAATCCCTGGTGTTATCTGGGCCAGGCGGCTGGGGAGGTCCAGGCAGAGAACCTGGGGAATCTCCGGATGCAGAATGGATGGGCAGCCCAGGCCAGAGAACCTCCAGTGGCAGTGGGGCCAGACAGCAGCAGGAGAGTCCTGGCTGGGGACCCCCAGGGAATCCCCAGCAGCAACAGGGCAGATGGCTTCTGAGGGGGGCTGAAGATGGCCGAGGGTCTTCGGAATGAAGTCCCGGGGATGGCAGCAGGGCTGGCAGCAACTAGGCAGTCCTGTCCAGAACCCACAGAACTCTGGCAGCCTTGGGACCCCAGGAGTGGGACAGCCAGCACAGGGTAGCATTGACCTCCCTGGTTCGGGACTGCTCAGGTCCCGAGGATGCTGGATCAGGGAGTTTTAACCTATAACAGCTTCCAGTGGTCATCACTTTTGCTAATCAGACCCCAGGGTCTAGTCAGGACCCAGAAAGCAAAGAATACACAATTAGTGACCACTTGTTGAAAGTCTGGTTAAAATGAATAGATTAATCTCACACTGGTACTCTGTGGCAGAGGCAGGGATAGAATCCAAGTCTCCAAAGCAGCATTCAACTTCCTAAACCATGCCCTAAACCAACTGCCCTTTTTCTTCCTGCAGTCCTCTGCCCCAGTCACTACACACCTTCCAACTTCCACAACATATAAAGCGGGGATCCGACAGACAACAGCCTCCTTCACTACATAACCCTGATTCATCCCTGGAGCAGGGCCATTCTGTACAGCAAAGGAAGTAGTGGGCCTGTGGAGAAAATAGTATGAGGTCATGTAATTAAAGACTGTATCATCATGCATATGCACAGAAGGGACAAATTAATGTTGCACAGATCATTTTAATTAAGCATATCCAAACTGTTGAGTGCTTGAACTTACAATCTTGATGTTCTTTGAATGTATTTTGTGTGTGTGGATGTGTAGTTTTGTAGATTATTTAAAAAAGAATACAGAGCAAAAATAGAAATACCATCTTGTTGTTGCATACTGACATCTGTATGGGATATCAGCAGGGGTGGAACATTTAGCTCCACCACACAGATTTCTGCCACATGGGCTAACCATGTAAGTGAGCACAGTAGCAGATATTCCTATCCCCACTCCCAAATCCTCCTGTCCCTAGTCTTCTTGCCCTGCTATCCCAGTTTCCCCATCTTCTGATGGCTTCACATCTGATCTGTCTTCTCTAATATCCTCCAACTGCCACCAAGCCCATTTTCTTCCTCCTCAATGGTTCCCAGTTCTGGTCTCCCTCCCTGGGCATCTTGTGTAATCTCAATGTCTCCTCCCTACCTCCTTGTCCCAGTCTCTTTGCCCAGTCAGTCCTATATCTTCTGACACATTCCTGCTTCTCAGCAGACCTGTCTTTTGTCCCCTCACCTCATTCCATCCAGGCCATGGGTTCCCAGTCTCTTCAAGCACTTAATTTGATCTTGGTCTCCCATCAGCTTCCATTCAAAGAAGGGTCCTAACATGAGCAAAATAAAAGTATGAATTCCTACCTTAATTCTCAGGAACTATTGAACTGTTTTAGCTGAGATTTTTCACAAAAATCAGCCCAAACACCCAGCATTGAAAATTTCAACTCAAACAGTTAAAGCTTGGCAACATTATAAGCAGCTAGAACACGGTCTTATGGGAAGTAGTGGGCAACCTTAATAATGTACAGTGCTATGAAACTTATTTATAGGATATTTAAAGAGAGATATTAAGCATCATTTTGCATTCATCTCTTTTAAAAAAAGGACCCACCTTTGACAGGCATATTTTTCAGATAGCTTTCACTGCAGTCCTGTCGAGACATTGCTGAGTTCAGAAAGTGCTACTCAGGGAAAAGATTCACTGCAAATAAAAAAGAACCACAAGAGAAAAAAACATCAAAATAAGACGGGGGAAGTCATTGAAAGGAAAGAGATGATCACTTTCCAATGCTGGGTCAGATTAACCAAAAAGTGATAAAGTCATTAACCACTGGCCACACAAAAACCAGAGGAGGTTCTCCTTAGCTACTGCAGTTACCACAGAACTTTCAGACTCCTACCATCTTACTTCAGATTTGAAGTACTTAATGTTTTAAAACAATAGTTTAATTATTTAGAGTTTTTGAAAAACATTTTCCATTTTTCCTGTTTCAAACCAAATCAAACCAAACTTTGCCTGACTGACTTCACTAGAGCAACTCCATTTACCTTATTCCTGACTTGCTATGATGTACATTCGTGAGATCAGAATCATATCAAACTGTTTTTATAACACTAGTATTTCACACATATGGATAGATCTCAGGTCTTCTTACAAAAGATAAACAAGCATTATTATCCCTCTTTACAGGGAAAACTAAGCCACAGAACAGTTCAGTGAAAGCAAGTTAATGGCAAATCTAGTACCAGAACCCAGTCTAGTAGTCAGACTGGCACTTCTTTTATTTACAAGATACTTGAGAATTATTCTGTGTGTTATTTTTAGTCAAATCATTATTACTTTTCAGCAAATAAATGTTGCTGAGTGAAGTAATTACATAATTATTTTTTGCCTACCTCCTTCATGTATGTATAACCAATATTTATGCAGTGCTGGGGGGAGGTTCTTATGGGTCATAACATTGTAACATAGCATGTTTCCATGGGACTAGATATTTTTGGCTAATTAGTTTAGTTTATACAGCTTGGTTTTGTATTTCATAGCTCAGTAGGGCACCCTAATTGAATAAGGTTATACAAACATGAACCCACATGTTCAGGTGGTTTGCGTGGCACATATCCTGGAGGGAGAAATTTTTCAGTTTATACTGCTGCATATCAGCAGCACCATCTTTACATAAATACACAACATAACAATTCCCTATAACATGGAGAAGATCTCTAAGTATCTTCAACTTTTCTATAGTACCATAACAGGGGTCTGTGAGCAGTTTGTTCAAAAGCAGGAATCTTCAGTTTTTGCATCACAGTTGATGCACAAGTCATTCTGCTCTCATTTTCTCTGTTTTCCATTTTCCATCTCTCCATTATGCCATTTGTTCTGTATTTAGTGATACTCCACCTTACTTTTGCACATTTCACTTTGGTGAATCACTCTGTTGGCAGGATACACGCGTGTGAGAACATATAGAGAAATCTAATTTTTTGTCTCCCCTCTCCCCCAGACGTTTGCATATATGTATTTGCATTTTAGGATCCAAACTAGTTTCTCACGCGTGGTTTGGTTTTGGGTGAGGATCTCTGTCACTGGTCAGACTAATGCTGTTGTGATTTATGAGAGATGTGATACAGGAGTGCTTTGTGTCTTCACTTGGGTTTGGTATTTTAATTTTGAGCACTTTGCTGTTTTGATTGAAATGACACCAAAAGTTGGGTGTTCTTGTCTGTAAATTGGTTGAATCGGTGGCATGATCATAATTCTGCTCTGTAGCTGTTCATGTTGGAGTTCCCATGACCCCAGATTTTGTTAGCAGGACTGTAGTTATAGGGTTTCCTTTAATTAATTTTATGACCCAATTGACATAATTATCTGTTAAACCTGGGCCCCAAACTTCACTCCCATCTAGTACAATGCATTAGCATTTTTCTGCTGAATTGTTAGCAGTGAAATGAACTTATTTATGCTTTCAGTACTGTGGTACAGCAGACAGACATAGCTTTTTCTACTAATGCTTTTGTACTTCATCTGAAACTCCCTGATGCATTTCTTAAGGTGCTGGGATATCTATAAATTAGGATGTGTTAACTGTGTGTTCATCTTGATTGTTTTGGTCCATGTTTTGTTGCTACTTAACTATACCCAAGGCTAGATACAATCAAAGATTTCCTTCTGTGTATGAAGAACATGCTAGGCCAGGGCTACTCAATACACGGCCTGTGGGCCATATGCAGCCCACAGCTCGTTTGTTTGCGGCCCACTATGTGGTTTGGGTTTACATGGGGCTCAACACATGACCCGCGGATGGGAGCCAAAACAAAAAAGGAGATAATATAATGGTCTTCTGTTGATATGCATTTTAGTAGTTAAATTCCTGGACTGCTTGCTCATTAAAAGTGCTGTCATATGGGTGGAAATCGGGTAAATATTGCATTTTATTAATATAATCAGAGCTGATTTAAATGGGGCCTGTGTGTTGTACTGTTTTGCCTTAATCTTGTATTCATGCCCATCAGTGTGAAAGAAGCTATATGGATATATTTGCATATATATTTGCATGTTTATGCAACCACACTTAAGACAGAACATAAGAACAGCTGTACTGGGTCAGACCAAAGGTCCATCTAGCCCAGTATCCTGTCTGCTGACAGTGGCCAATGCCAGATGCCCCAGAGGGAGGGAACACAACAGGGAATCATCACATGATCCTTCCCCTGTCATCCTCCTCTAGGGAAACAGAGGCTAGGGACACCATTTCTACTCATCCTGGCTAATAACTATTAATGGACCTAACCTCCATGAATCTATCTAGCTCTTTTTTGAACCCTGTTAAAGTTCTAGCCTTCATCACATCCTCCGGCAAGGAGTTTCCTTTTGTTTGTTTTAAACCTGCTGCCTATTAATTTCATTTGGTGACCCCCTAGTTCTTTTATTGTGGAAATAAGTAAAAAACTTTTTCTTATTCACTTTTTCCATACCAGTCATGATTTTATAGGCCTCTATCATATCCCCCTGTAGTCTCCTCTTTTTTAAGCTTAAAAAGTCCAGGTCTTTTTAATCTCTCTTCATATGGGACCTGTTCCAAACCCCTAATAGTTTTTGTTGCCCTTTTCGGAACCTTTTCCAATGCCCATATATCTTTGTGTGGCCCTCGGCATGTGCTGTGAGTATCTTTGTGGCCTGCGGGGTTTCCAAAGTTGAATAGGCTTGTGCTAGACCTTAACTCCTGCACTAAAGCGTTTGTCACACCTTTTAGCTTATACTGGGGCTTAAGTAGCTTTTAGCACAGAAAGGCATCATTTGATCCAAGAAAAGGTGTTTGTCTAGTTAGCAGAGATATATAAAAGCATCTAATGCTGTGCAGATATGGAAAAGACAAGAAGAGATCTGAGAAAGAAAACTTAACTGTAAGATAATTATTTCTCTGGAATCTGTATACAATCCTACTAAATGAATACACCAATAGAATGTGTGTTAGTAGCAGGGATTTGTTTATGCTTTCACATCTCTTGGTTATCACTTTGAAGTAGTGCAATGAGAAGCCAGAATCTCGGTGCACAGACTCCCCATTTTCTGGTTTTACAAGCCAGAAAGAAATCAGGCATCTGTACTGAACTATCTGCTACCATAACAGAATGGAATTTCATCTCCACATACTTAGTAACAAGTTTGGTACTGTACCAATAGTTAGCATTCTCTTACAGTCACTGCTGATGTACCAACTCATAGCGGTGCTGAATCCGCATCCCTGAAAGCAATGTCTCCTCTTAATCAGTGACCGAAAGCACTGCCTCCACAGGCAGATTCTACATAGAGAAGGATTAGGGTAGTCTAAGAGCAACAGTGTCCACTTCTAAGCAAACATTTTTAAATGAACTAAAAATCACTAACCTTTAACTTTTGGAGCACTGGATTTGACGTGGGGGGGTACCTTGTGTGACGTAGTGGGGGTACCTTGCTAGGGCTGTGGCGACCTCTGCTGTCTGTAGCAAGACCCAGCAGGGAAGGGGGGAGTCATTATGCAAAGGTGGCTCCAAACTGGTCTGACCAGCCACCCCCCATGGGGAGAAACAAAGGAAGGTGGAAGGCTGCCCTGGCTGGGGGCAGGGCTGGAGGAGAGGTGGTTAGTTGCTGTCTGGAAAGCAGGGGAGAAGGAGCTAGGGAGGGGGCTGGGACTCCCCCATCTCAAGGGGGGCACTGAGGCCTCTTAGCCCCAGTTCCTGTAACCAGATGACATCTGTGCTGTGCTATATCCTGGAGATGCAATAAACTACCTCCATTCTACTGGCTGGGGGAGTCTGTTCGTGCCATTTGGGGGTGCAGGAGATGGGGGACCCCAGCGTGCCGTCACACTGGGTTCAAATGAGTTCAATGCTCTTGAGTCTCCACAAAACCATCACATAATTTGGCATGACTGGCAGATTCTGCTAAGAAGAAGGGACGACTATGCATTAGGATAAAGGAGGTAGAAAGTGAACATAAATAAACCTGAATGTCAGGATCACAAATACAAATTCAGACTTGAATATCAGAACTTTTGCACAGCTCTAACATAACAAGACCCAAATATTAGAATAGACTTGAGGACTCACCTTAGACTGAGGCCTTATCTTCACTACCACAACAATACATAATGTAGTGCATCAGGTGAAGATAGGCTGTGTTGACAGGAGACTGCTCTCCTGTCGACATAATTACTCCACCTTAGTGAGAAGCAGAACTTAAGCTATGGCAGCAGGAAAGCATCACATAGCACCGCTTTAAGTCATAACTTACATTGCTCAGGGGAGTGAGCTTTTTTACATCCCTGGGTGACATAAGTTACATCACGGTAAGCAGTAGCATAGACAAGCCCTCAGTAGGTGGGCATCATACCGAAAGAGCAGCACTGAAATAGCAACGAAACTACCATGATCAGTTCCAAACACTGCTTCTACATAAGCAGAGTGTGTGCTGTTCCCACAAGATGTGTCCCTGTTAAGATGCAATCAGGTGCAGCATGCAGCTGTGAGTTTCAAACGTGCCCGAGAACTTTCTGATGCCAGCAGCATTTTTTAAAGCCCTGCTTCAGCTGGTGCAGTGAATTTGGGAGTGTAACTGAGACCCAAGGGTTATCTGTCCTTGAGGGTATGTCTACACTGCACGCTTATTTTGAAGTAAGCAATTCCGGAATAGTTATTCAAAAATAGCACATCTACACTGCAGGGAAGCCTCAAAATTAGTCTGAGGCAGCGTTCCCTAATGTAGATGTGCTACTTCGATTTAGAGCCCTAGGAGGCACTGGGAAGGAATAATTTAGAATGGCCCTGGCGAGGGGCAATTTCAAAATAGCGGCATTGGAGCATCTACACACACCTTATTTTGAAATAGCTATTTTGGAATAGGCATTATTCCTCATAGAATGAGGTTTACAGATTTTGGAATAAGCTGTTATTTCGAAATAACAGAATAGCTGTGTAGATGGTCACATTGTTATTTCAAAATAATACTAGTTAATTATCTCAAAATAACAGTGCAGTGTAGACACACCCTTATTGAGTGGTAACAAGGGCTCCCCCCTTTTGTATGAGGGAGCTACAGAGAAGTCCCTGCCAACAGAGTACCTGGTTCATGCCCACTATCAGTCCTCTTCCTTCACAAACATGAAATTCACAGTGCAAAAATATAATTTTAAAATCCTCTAAAATGGAAGACTGGGGATAGATGGGAAAAACAAAAAGTTAGAAGAAAGAGATAAGAAATGGGAGAGAGAGAGAAAGTAAAGAAAGGCAACCCATTTGTCATTTATGTTCTCACTTGCTTTTTGGTGGCCATTTTTTAGGTCTTGACCCTGACATCTTTATGTGAATACTTCCACTGAAGTCCAATAGGCTATTTTTGCAGGATCAGTCTCTTAGCTTTTATGGAATACTCCTCTTCCATAGGGATACATTATATCATCTCTGGCATAATTTCTATTGCTATTTTTTGTCCAATTCCAAACTTGGCAACAGTGTAGGAATTCTTTGAGCTACAATCCTACACAAGAGTGCCTATGCAACAATACACGGTCATTTCAAAATGAGAAAAGAACTGAAAAAAGATGCACCCCTTTTCACATCATAGCTACCAAATGAAGATTCTACTTCAGCGGTGGCCAACCCATTAGAGACAAAGAGCCAAAATAGCAGTGGATAGAGTGCAAAGAGCCACGTACCAGGAGGGAGGGATTTGTTGAGAGAGAAAAAAAAAAAGATGCGCTGGGGGAAAATAGGTGCCGGTGCACTGTCCTGGGGTGTACCATCACAAAAAAAAAAGCACTGGGAAGGGGTGAGAGGTGCAAGCTCTGGGAGGGAATTTGCGTGCAGGAGGAAGTAGAGAAAAGGATGCTGGTTCAGGGAGGAGGCTCCAGGCTGGAGAGTGTTGGGATCAGGAGGAGGGTTAGGGTACTGAGCAAGCCACAGGCTTGTGGATGTGAGGGTGCAGGAGTTTGGGCTGGGGTATATGAGGGGCTCAGGGCAGGGAGGCTGGGAGTATGATGGGCACAGATTTGCAGTGTGTGGATGGTGCAGGAGTGTTGTGGCAGAAGACTGGGGATGTGAGAGGATCAGGGCGGGGGTTCCAGTGTATGATTGGCTCAGGTTTGGAGTCTGGGGGGTGGCTGCAGGAGTGTTATGATGCTGCGGCCAGATGGGGGCTTGGCCCCAATTGGCCAGGCTTCATTTTTAAATAAAATATTATGTCAAACACAAAATGTTTCAGCGTTGTCTTTATTTATGAGAGGCGCAGGGAACATGTTTTGAGTAAGGGGTCACTGACCCACAGAAAAGTCAGTCAGGGCCACACAAGTGAGATGCAAAAAAACAACCCCTTCAGAACCCCCCAAGCCTCACTAATGTGGCCCCAACTGTGCTGATGAGGGTAGGGAACAGGGTGCTGGGGCAGGGGACAGGGTGCCAGTGGGTGCCGGGGCAAGGTACTTGTGGGGGTTTGAGGGGGTGGAGGGGACAGGGACCGGTACCTGGGGATCCTGCAGCTGTGCACCAAGGCCTAGGAAGTGCACGGGCTGCTCCCCCATCCCCCAAACAGCAGTGTGGTACCTGAAACGCTGGTCCATCGCATGCCTGATGCCTTCCTGCATGGGGGGGGAGGGAGGGAGGAGGAGTCCCGGACCACGCCAGCAATAAATGCTCGGGCAGCATGTGCCTTGCCCCTCCACTCCCCATGGCAACATGTGCTGACCGGGCAGCTGGAGCCAGCGCACTGGGGACTTCATTCCCCTGCTGCCTTCCTGTGCTGGGGAAGGGGAAGTCTCAGACTGTGTCAATCCCAAACACTAGGGCAGCACACGCCTTGCTCCTCCACTCCCCACAGCAGTGCGCACTGCCAGAGCCGGCACAGTCCTGGACCCCCATCACCTCCCCGCGCACAGGAAGGCAGAAGGGGAACAAAGTCCGCAGCATGCAACGGACCCGTGTTTTAGGTACCGCACCAGCTGGTGGCGGTGGGGGCGAGGGAGAACAGCCCGTGTACTTCCGGGACCTGGCACACAGTGCAGAACTCCCTCCCATCCCGCAGGAAGCCCGCGCTACCTCCGTTGTTCCTGAAGGTAGCATCAGTGCGACGTTCATCTTGGGGGCAGCATCAATGAGCACAGGCGGGCCATTGGGGGAGGTGCAGGGAGGCTTCTCGAGCCACACTTTTGGGGGTGAACAGCCGTATGCGGCTCACAGGTTGGCCACCCCTGTTCTACTTATAGTATACATACTTTAAAAGCAGGAGCCAGGTTTCTGTGTATATTTGTACAGCTAAAGCCCTGTATGGATACAAAATTTGTATCTACATATGCATCTGCAAAAATGATCTGTGGATATCGAATCCACATCCACGAATGTGGACATAAAGTAGATACCCACAGATTTGCAGTGTTCTAGATACAAAATTTGTATCTGTAACTGCAAAAATGAGCCACTGATATCTGTATCCACATCTGCCAATGCAGATACCAGAGGAGGATTTGCAGGGCTCTACGTACACCACTTAGCACAAACAGGTCTGAATTCTGAATGGAGTCGCTGGATATTACAGTAATATCAATATTAAAAAGCTTAAGTATAGCTGTCACGGTCAGTAATGCCTACAATAACAATGAGACAAAGATTTCAAGGAGGTAGGATTAAGTTTTTTAAATAAATACTAAATGCAGCATCAGCTGTAGGATACAGATATTTTCAGTTGTAAATAGTTAACTACAAGAGAAAAGCAAGTTTATGAAGGACAGAGAAAAATGGGTGTCTAAAGAAGAGGTCCCCTGTGCACCTCCTCAAGACTGTATTGAGCAGTCCTCAGCCAGCTGGGAGCGGGGGATGT
Source organism: Pelodiscus sinensis (assembly GCF_052426305.1). NCBI lineage: Eukaryota > Metazoa > Chordata > Testudines > Trionychidae > Pelodiscus > Pelodiscus sinensis. Next base: position 92,806,518 of record NC_143055.1, read on the forward strand.
AAGGGGGGTGAAAGGGTCTAAACAAACAAAACTATAGCAAAGCCACACAAGGTGGGCAAGGTAATACCTTTTATTGGACCAACTTCTGCTGGTGAAAGAGATAAGCTTTCAAGCTACCCAGAGCTTTTCTTCATATTGTAACTATACACAGATCCTACTCCTGTTCCCATTGAAGTCAATGGCAAAGCACAGTAAATCCAGTCAGCCCCATAGCTCAGCTCATATACACACACCATAAGCTTTGTGAACAACAGCTTTTATAATCTAAATAAATGTCTTTTGTGGTTAAATATGTAATAAACATAGGGAACCAACATGTGTTAAATTGTGTAATTGTTTTAATTACACATCTTCTTTTATGTCTCTATAAAGATTTGGCTTGTTTTGTGTCCAGTGATATATATGTATTTAGGCCAGGTGGTTTAATCCATAGATTGGCTAGGTAGCTATTGTACTGAAGGTGCTGCATTTCAAGGGGCACCATGTCTAGGAGAAATATCGCTATAGGAAAAAACTGTTCAGTTGAAAAGCACTGCAGTCAGACATCCCCAGAGTGGTTGCTGCAGGAAAAAATCATTTACACAGAAGACTCTGTATCCTAGGATTGAGGAAGGAAACTTCTGTCAGTAGAAAAGTTCCCCACCTTAGCAAGGGGGAAAGGAAGAGAAGCTGGGGAGAAGAAAAGTAATAAGCAATGAGAGTTTATCCCTAGCAACAGGGAATAAAATAAAATGAGGGACACTTGCTGATTTGAGAGCTAAGGCACCATAAAAACTCTGCCTAGAGGACCAGTAAATCTAGGGTCATATAGTATAGGGCAGTATTAACCCATTTTTCCTGGGGTTTCATTCCTGGGCCCTCAAGTAATGCATTTTGCTTTTGGCGAAAGAATGGAAATACCTCTACTGCTAGCTGTGAATTCCCTAGTGATACCTCTGCTTAGTTTCTAAAAGTGGCACCTTTTGGCATATATTTCACTTTTCAATACAACTTCTGGAACTTAACTGTCATTGTCATCAGATGCTGTAAACAAAGCAAAGAGTTGACAGAGAAGAAATCTAATTTTACTAATCTAATGGACATATTAGTCTAATGGATATGATTTTGCTAATTTAATGGACACATTTGAAATTAATTCACTATCTACTAATATTTGAGGGAGTTTGTGAGTCTGTCCATGTGTCTCTCTCTTCAAGAACTCCTCACAACTTAAAAGCAAAATAAGGATTTGGTTGTGCCAGGAAAATAGGATGTGCCTGGAATGGGATTGCTTCTCAGAAAGCCATTCAGAAAGAGACAGCATCACCAGGGGCTGGTAAAAGGGGCTGACTGGGGAAACACCTCTTCCCGCCCCGTCTGGAACTGCCCCATCCTTGAGCCTCCCCCCACCCTCAGGTGCCTTTCGGAAGGTCAGGGGGGCTGTAGCCCTCCCCCCCCAATTCATGCAGGAACATTGTTGACTGTTCTCCTTCATCAGGGAGCGAGGGATGAGTGCACAGTTTGTTCCATTCCTCACTCTGGTGGAGGACCACAGGGGGCAGACAAACCTGGACCTGCTCCAGCTTAGGGACATGCACCCCTCCCCCAGCTGTGCCCCCTGGAGCTGCAGTGGCCATGGAGAAGCGCTCCACACCTGGTCCCATGCTACTGCGGTCAGAGAGGGCTAGGGTTGTCCTCTCTACCTGGGGCAGCCTGCATATTGAACTCCTCATCCCCAGAGCAATGATTTAAATGATTCCAAAAAACAAAAATTGAGTTAAGGACCCGAGTGATGCCAGGTAAATCTTTTAGTAGTCTATGAGGGTATGTCTACACTGCCACCCTAGTTCGAACTAGGGTGGCTAATGTAGGCATTCGAAGTTGCAAATGAAGCCCGGGATTTAAATATCCCGGGCTTCATTTGCATCTTGCCGGGCGCCGCCATTTTAAAATCCCCCTTAGTGTGGACTCTGTGCCCGCGGCTACACGCAGCACGGAGTAGGTAGTTTGAATTAGGCTCTCTAATTCGAACTACCGTTACTCCTCGTGGAACGAGGTGTACCGGTAGTTCGAATTAGAGAGCCTAATTCAAACTACCTACTCCGTGCCGCGTGTAGCCGCGGGCACGGAGTCCACACTAAGGGGGATTTAAAAATGGCGGCGCCCGGCAAGATGCAAATGAAGCCCGGGATATTTAAATCCCGGGCTTCATTTGCAACTTCGAATGCCTACATTAGCCACCCTAGTTCGAACTAGGGTGGCAGTGTAGACATACCATAAGAGATTATTGCTTTAAAAATGGGTATATGAAAGATGCATTATGATCTGTAAAAAGAAAGCAGATTCTCTCAGAAATGAATGGCAAATAATTCATTGCCTGAGTTATCACTTCTCCGTCAAAAAGTATATGAAGAAACTGTATAACTCATTTAGACAGCAATCATCATGGAATTATGCTAGCCTTTTATGCAGGTGATGAAACAGCTAAATTCCCTGACGGTGAGTTATTCCTTTTATCACTGACAGTGCTGTCAAAAGAATCAACAAGGCTATGGACATGGAAAACAAGGGCGTCTTCAAATTCAAGCAATAAACACACGTTTTATGTTTATTTTAATATCTATCATTTAAGTTTTAAAATTTAAATTACCGTGATGTTAAACATGGCCAGGGACCTACATGATTAATTAAAATTCAGTATTTAATTTTTGTAAGTAGGCTTTCTTCCAGGACCTTTGGACTTCTGCTTCAACTCTCTCTGTCCTAGTCCCTCTTGTAACTAAACACGTTTCTTCCAGACCCGACAAAGTGTGTTTAAAATATTGGGTTTTTTATTACAATTTATAATTCAATCATTGGAGGTGGATTTTCTCTGTCTCTCTCCATAATTACAGTAATAAACTGGTATAGTAAATCAGTTATTTTTGTTGCAACTTTATATTGCTGGAGAGGGCATACTTTATAAGTCAGAATATATGTGGTTAGAAATTTCTTTGCACAGCTTGGCTAATTTAGAAAAACCTAGTGAACGTAAAATTATACTAATTCTTTTGTATAGTTAAAAAGTTTTTATTGTAAAAACCGAACATACTAAGGATCAGTCAAGGCAATATGCCTGATTTCAATTTGAGCAGAATTCCAGTTAATAATGTCATACACATAAACCCTCTCTTAACAGTTCATAATGTTAAACTGAAGACAGGATTGCTAAAGAACTGTTATTTTTTTCTTCCTATTAAATCAGCATTACAGACTTTCAACAGATGTCTTTAATAGACATTGTTATTAAAAAGAATATTATATAAAATATATTTAGACCATTTCTCCATTACTGCTGCTACCACTAAGAGAAAAGTTTCTCTAGTATCTTCAAATTATTAAATTTATGTCTAATGAGAAAAAACAACTCTGGATATTATCAACCTATAGCAATGCTCATACCGCTGCTACAGTTAAGATTTTGTCAGTGCTTCCATTATACGGTAAACCTGTACACTGAAGACTTTAGAGACTGGCTGTAAAAACACACTACTTAAAAGGTTTCAGCCTAGGAGCAAATTCTTTGTAAAATGGTGGGGAAGGGGGCAAATCCAGCTGTTTTTTAAGTTCTAAGACTGCCAAAAGATATGTAGTCTGGTTTCAGGTTCTTTTCTGAATTCTCATAACTCAAAAACATTATATTTTAAGGCAAAGTTTACATGCTATTAGTCAGTAATATGGATTTGTACCTTTTGGAATCTGGAAAAATGCCAATAAGAATTGGATGGTTAAAAACTGCCAAATATGTCAATGTTGATTAAAATTAGATACTTATATTCATATGTAGATATATTTTGTCAATAGGTCATCAGACTTTCAAAGGTGTTCAAGCAGCCACAGGTCTATTGATTTCAGTGGGATATACAGTTGTTCACCATCTCTCCAAGTCAGTCTTTAATTGGGAAAATTCAGGTACCTCAGGTCTCTACCAGGTCCTCTGTGCCTTATTTTCCCATCTTTATAATGTCTCTTGCTCATAGAGGTATTGTGAGGATAAAAGAAATTAAAGATCATAGGGGCTCCCGCATATGGTAGTGATGGGGGCCATAAGTAACATACAGCGATGCATTTGATTGATTGATTTTTTTACCCCCTAGCAGCACTATAAGAAATAGGCCCTGAACAACTGCTTACAGCTTGGTAGCTGTTTTAATCTTTGCCTTGAAGATCTGAAGATGTTTCCAGCTGCTTCAAAGTGCATCATGGCTCCAAGTACCTTGACCCAACTTCAAAGCACCACTGCATAAATTGTTGGTACAATATATGAGCTCTAAAAGGACTGCTGCTATGTATTGTGAAAATCTTTAGGGAAATGTTCACAATACTTTTATTGACACAATATGTATTCCAGCTGTAGGCCCTTAAGAAACACTGAAAAGAACTGTCTTCAAGGGGCACCGCTAAGAGTGGTAGGACAAAATTTAGACCTGCTGCTTTTGTTTTGTTTTGTGGTCACGTGTACTTGCAGTAACACAGCACCTGAGGTTTGTGGTTGGTGGGTCACCCAGCTGAGATTGTAGCTTTGCTATCATCTTTGGTTTTAGATAACAGAATTTCAGACTGAGGATGACTTTTTTAAAAGTGATTATAAATAAGGTTGCACTTGATAACAGTGTGGCCAAGTTTTATGCAGTCCCATAAAAACTTGCAAACTATTTTAAGTGCTCTGTAGCTACTATCCTTTATAATTGGTGACGGCTTGTGGAAATATAAAAATACTGTCTCTATGGACATGCTCTGATTATTACTATCACTAACACTATACTATTTACCAATGAAGATACAGATTATTAGATGAAAGAAGACCTCTTTGAAAGGGAGCAGGAAATAAAGGAAAGAATGGAGCTTGCCCAAAAGACCAAGCTATTGATGATCTCTGCATGTGAAGAAACAACAAGCTGAAGTAAAGACAAAAAAGCCAATTACAATAAGGCTATTCCTCAACTATAAATTCTACACAAACAGAGGGCCCATTCAGACATCTCCATGGCATGTCTCAATGGCACAGTAAGATAATCCTGGTAATCATAAATATAAGGACAGCATTTATTTTCATAAATCATTAAGATATGTCCATATGCTAATATTATGCATGTTACCAGATTCTCAACCTGACCTTCAAAATGTTTGTCTTGAAGTAAGCAGTTAGGAGGTGGAGGGTTGGTCAGAACTCGATCTCCTAGTCTGGCATTGTCTTCTTCTGTTGTCAAACTGCCTTTGCGCGCATGATTTAAAGATGGGGGTCTGTACCTCTGATTGAAACTTCTTCCCTGTTTACATTTTACTGCAGGGACATGAATACCAAGCATCTTCAAGGTAGTGTGCAAGTGCTTTAGGAAGTGCAGAGAGGCATCTGAGGTGTTGGCAAAGAGTTCGGATCCCTGAAAGGGGAAATCTTTGACCATGGCCTGGACCTCACATGTAAAACCAGACATATGTAGCCAAGGTGACTCTCTCATCACCACTGCTGTCTCACAAGATTGGGAAGCAGTGTCAGAAACATCACCCACGGCTTGAAGGGCCATGCATGTTATCAAGATGCCCTCATTAATACTGGCCCTGAATTGGACTCTTGTCCTCAGGTAGAATCTCAATAAAATGTGTCATTTATTCGAAGATGTGGTATATATACCGGCCCGCATGGCTGCATAATCTGATACTCATAGTTGTGGAGACACAGAGGAATATGTCTTACTCCCCATGAGGTCGAGGAGATTCCATTTTCTCTCATAGGGGGTGGTTCTAGTTGAAGCCCATTTGGTTCACTTTATCTACGACTATGGAATTAGGGGTCAGATGTGAGAATAAGAAGTCAGCACCTTGGGGCGCAACATAATATTTTCAGTCTGACCTTTAGCAGATTGATGGTATGGTAGCTGCTGTCTGCCAGAGCACTTGGGCTAGGTCCATGGGGAAAAGATTTCATGTGCTCCCCCACCCACAGACCAATCAGGATCTGTGGGCAGGGAAACATGGAAGTGTCCTGGTCCCATCCCTTCCAAGTGGCCCAGGGCCACTTCAAAAATTTCTGAAGTGGCCCCTAGTCAAAAATTATTGTCCATCCTGGTGCTAGAAGCAGGCATACTGTCGGTGCTGAATAATGGGATGGTTGGCACAAACGTCACTCTTTGCTCCTCAGCTGTTGTTAACGGGAGCTGTGCAGATGGAATTGAAGATGGTGGTATTGCAGCTACCTGTGGTGCTGATGGCACCAACTGAACAGCAGGTAGCGGTTGCTTCTGTCTTCTTGATACTGGAGGTGGCATGGGTGCCGACAGTGTGGTGTGTGATTTAGGATTTTTCGGTGCCGATGGAATGTTCCTGTATTGAGTTTTCAACTTGGCCTTTTTGGGTGCTGAGTCAGAGGTGGACGGTGCCAACTTTGACTTAGACTTGTCCAGTGCCCTGTCAGCTGCCTTTGCAAGGTCTTAGGACCTCGGGAGCTATGAGATGATGATGGTCCTGGTGCCTGCCTGTCTGTCTGTCCTGGGCCCTAGACTGGGTTGGTGCAGGGGTCTGCCCCTATTTTTTTTGAGGGGGAGTCACCTTTGCTCAAAGAATAAGACCTCTTCCTGGATGGGTCTAGGGAAGAGTCTCGAGCAGTGGAGGCAGATGGGGCTGCCTTTTCGGAATTAGCTGCTGGGAAGGGATGCCGAGGTGGAGGGGACTGCTCCAGGTTGGAGGCTGGCCTTGCTGTACTTTCCAGGGAGATCAACTTCAGTTGTAGCTCCCTGGCCTTCTATGTCCGGGCTGTCAGCTGCTTGCAACGCTGTTACTGAGCTGTGGCATGTGCCTGGCCCAGGCACCAGACACACTGTGAATGCCCGTCCAACACAGGAATAGAGAGCCAACAGGAGAAGGAAACGTTTAAAGCCTGGGGAACCCAGCATCCCAGGGAGGAGGATTATTAGAGCAGAAAAACGTGGTCTTAACTGACAAAAATAGAATAAACTTAAAAAAACAAAAAAAAACAAACACGAACTGATTAACTATCAACTATAACAACTCAGACTAACAGGTCACTATGCTACACTTTGCTATTATAAAACACAATTCTATGTTGGAGAACAAAGTGGTTCCGACTGATGCCAGTAGCGGCAGAGAAGGAGCTGAGGGGATGGTTGCTGCACATGCATAGTAGCAGCAACACGCATGACACCTGCTCCATGTGTGTAGCCTACCAGAGAGCACTGCTACTAAAAATCTCCAACTAGGTGTGCAGCAGTGCTCAGACACCTAAAGTGGAGCACCCACAGAGACACTCCTCGAAGAACTGGAGGTTACTTTAGTACAATTCATGCTGATCACTCACCCATCTTTTCTCCATTATGCTCCCTGCTCTGAGTGTGATCAGGAGGAAGGTGTGTGAGCTGGCTCTTTGGGTTTATGCCTACTGAGGACTTCCTATGTCAGGGTTTTCTTTTACATAGGGTTAGCATAGGTTACCACTTGAGTAGCACAAAGGGAACAAATTCAGGATTTTTTCCCATTATTTCTCCAGAAGAATAACTAATGGACATCCATGCAAGATTTATGTAAATTAAAATGTGCAGATTTTATCATTTGGTCAGACATATGACACAATCCTGTCTTGTGATCTGATCCCCAAACTGAATTAACTACTTGATACCTTGTCGTCAACTCTGGGAAAGTAATTTTGATGCCTCCAGCTGACAACATATTTCAGTCACTCCATCGGGACAAAAATGAAATCTGTGAGGTCCACAAAGCAAGTTCATCTAAACTATTCATACAGAACAGCACGATATCAGCTGAAAGAGCTACTGATATGGTAAAATAACATGGATTAATCAGACTGGTCACAACCTAGGAGATTTCAGTTTGGATGATTCTCTTGAAGTACTATGGCTGGGAAATAAAATTCTTTGGCCTTAGTCAGAGCTCTGAGGTACAGGTTGGATCTCCCTGGTCTGGCACCCTCCAGACCTGACTGGTCATAGATGAGGGATTTTGCCAGACCAGGGAAGGTCATTTCTGACCCTGCTGTCGCCCACTCCCCGCCTGCTGCCGCACTGGGCTTCCCAGCTCCTCTGGGCAGCCCAGCTAAGCCATGCATCAGGCTTCCCGGCACTCCTCTTCACCGCTGAGCCGCATGCCAGGCTTCCTGGCTTCCAGCCCCCTCCTTGGTAGTGCGGCAGCTTCCCAGTTCCCCTTACCCTTCCCCCCTGAAGTTCAGCTGGGCCATGCACCCAGCTCCTAACCTCCCCCCTCCCTGCAGCGCACCGGGCTCCCACCTCCCCACCTTGCAGCACACCAGGACTCCCTGATCTTGGAACATCCATGGACCTGTCAGATCAGGGATATGCTGCTGGACCAGAGAGTCCAGGTTTATAGGAAGAGCAAATATACATAAACCTGCACAGAATATTATCAAGCTTCTATTGTCCACTCAGATATTTGGATTCCAACATGAGCCCTCCTCCTCGCCCCCCGTCCATCCCCCCAGCTGCTTCAAGACCATGGTTGACCCATGTTTGCCTCAGAGGCCAGGGAGTTGATGGCTGCCTTTAACAGCTGAGAATATCCATGGAAAAGATGTTTCATCTCAATCAACAGCTAGTTAGTGGTCTCAACCTCTGGACTACTGTACCCCTTTCAGCAGTTTGATTTGTCATCTTGTGTGGGTACAAATTTCACTTCATTTAAAAACGACTCTTACAAAATAAGACAAAATGTCACAGCACAGTTACTGAAAAATTGCTTATTTCTCATTATTACCATATAATTATAAAATAAATCAATTGGTATATAAATATTGTGCTTACATTTCAGTGTATAGTATATAAAGTAATATAAATAAGTCATCGTTGCAATGAACTTTTAGTATGTATTGACTTTGCTAGTGCTTTTTATGTAGCCTGTTGCAAAACTAGGCAAATATCTAGATGAGTTGATGTGTGCCCCTGGAAGACCTCTGTGTACTCCCAGAGGTACATTAAGAATCACTGTGCTAGAACAATAAATAGATCAGAATCTTGCAAAACTCTGGTTCTGGCTGAATTGTGCTTAGGTCCTTTTGTGTTCAAATCAAAATCTGTGATGAAGTTGAGGTGGTGATGAGGATCCAGGATCAAACAAACAAACCTGTTTGGATGAGCCCATGTGAAAAAAATCAAAATAGCTGCATTTTGCACAGCTCTATTTATAACTGTGCAATTTTTAATGGAAAGGCCAAAAATAGTCATTGCAATATGTCAGCCTGATGCAGTTTCTCTCTCTCCAAAAGGCTTAACGTCAGTTTAAACTTTTATTTTATGCAGAGTAGTAGGAAAACCCAAAAAGAATAGTTTTTCAGGTGGATTCAGATGCTTGTTTTTTAGTTTCAATCCTTAGTGACAGTAGTTCCTGGCATTTGAACGTGGACTCTGCCTCATCTGACTTCATTTAGGGCATACATATGTTATGTCAAGGGACTTTCACAAACATGTAATGACTCAACAAGGGAGCTAGTTCAAGTGGGGGATAATTAGACTTCCATCCTCCCCTTCATTCTGTGCCACTGTTTTTACTCTCTACATCTCCATTGTACCCTTAAGAACAGCAGATCTGCAGCCAAGCACTGCACACTCCCCACAGCCAGCAACTTCCTCTGAAGCTGCAATACATAATTACAACCAGCTGCTAAGGGTTGCTGGAGAGCAGTACAAACAGCATCCTCATACCCAGAGACTGAGAGACAACTCCCAGGCTTTGCTACAGTGGATAAGCCGAAGGAAGCTCACGCATCCTTGCTTAAAAGAGAGCAACAATTCCTTCTGTTTCCTGTAACCACAGAGGTGTTAAGAAGACAGGGAATGACTGACCCCTCTCTTTTCCCTGCCTTCTCCTTTGCCCATTTGCTCAAATGAAAGAAAGCCTCCTACCATGGCTCTTGCTGACCCACTACTTTGTTGCTCTGAGTCTGCTCTAAAACACACAGTTGTTCCTTCTTAATGACTGACAGGAGGCACTGCCCATGCGGGAGCAGACTCAGTCATGCAGCGGGATAAGTGATAGTGACAGCAGTAGGAGATTAACTCCTTTTAAATCACGTTCATTGGCTCCTGTGAGCCTTATCTTCAGTGCAAGGCCCTTGTTGCCAGTCTTGAAAGTTCCCTCCAAGGCCTCTCAGTTACTGGGCTCTTGAACTCTTACATACACACAAAACTCACGCATTTTTCAAATATTACATTTTTTGCAAATACCGGTTCATTTTTTTGCATTGTTTGAAACAAGAAAGTTTTAGAGCTTTAAGAAATCATACAGATCATTAAATGTGATTTATCCACCAATAGTAAGTTATCAGACTCACATCCCCCATCCTACCCCCAGTGAGTGAGAGAAGCCACAGCTTTAATGTGGGAGGACAGGGTGAGATTTTTTTAAAGGCACTCAAGGGAGCTGGAAGGCAAATTCCCTGTGATACAGGCAGCACCGATGGCTGACTTTAACATTTGCACTCTGAGACGAAAATCTCATAGCATTCACAAACTAGGGATGTAATTAAGTAACCGTGTAACCGCTGAAAATGTCAGTGGTTCTAAGCCAGCACCCCGTGCACACCAGTTCCTGCCTGCCCCTATGCGCTGCTGCCTCTGTATCAAAGGCAGCAACACAGGATTGCAGGCGATTCCCCAAGATCCAGTGCATGCCAGGAGCTGGCTTAAAAGCTCCTGTGTGTGCCAGGATCCTACGTTTAACCGTGAATGTTAAAAGATGAATCCAGGCTCATTGATTAACTGGGCAGAGGTTGGACCTCCCTAGGGACTTGAGCTGACCCAGACCAGGGTATTTGCTGGACCAGGGGATGTCAGTGCTCCTGGGCTCCTCTCCCTTGGGCTGCCTGCCCTGCCACTGGCCCCACTAAAGCTGGCCCAGCATGGCTCCCCACCTTGCTGCCTGCCTGCTGCTTCAGGATCTCCTGAGTTCCCCAGTGGGAACCACTTGGCCACTGCTGCCACCGCAGGTACTTCAGCTGGGGCCACCCTCCCCTGCTACTAAGGCCGCCCTGCTGCCACTGGGAATTCTGCCGCCCACTTCTGCCAGCCTCGCTTCAGCTGGAGAGTTCCCCAGCAGGGGCTGCCTGGTCATCCCCCAGTCCTGCTGCCATCGGGGGTTTCCTGGCCAGGACAGCCTGGCCACAGGCAACCCAGCTGCAGCCAGGGATTCCCTGGCCCATGGCCCTGCTGATGCCAGAAGTTCCCTGGCCCAGCCTCGGCTCCCCAGCCTCTGCGTTATTCAGAGCCCTTTGGTCCACAGGTGTTGCTGGACCACAGATGTTACCAGACCAGAGAGTCCTGGATTTGGGAAGTTAAACCTGTACTATCACATCCCTATCACAAACATTAATACATTCAGTCTCCTGGCATTAGCATGAGGCAAAGATTCCACTTTACAATTAGGAAAAGAGAGACACAGAGACAATTGATTTCCCCAAAAAAATCACAGCAGAAATCGGTGACAGGGGTGGGGAAAAAAACCCAAATCTTATATCTTTATCATGAGACCATCCTTTCTTCGAGATAACTAATATTTTGCTCTTTACCACTACATACTGACTTTACAATTAATCTAATGGTGAGAAGCACCATAAGAGTAAGCTAGGCTGTTTATCCGTGTGACTGGCTTTGTCAGGTTGAAATAAGCACTGGTGGTCTCGGTTTATTAAAAAACTATACTTAATATGGAATTGTAGGGCATATCTAGATAGATTTTTTTTATGGCTTAAGAACCAGTATACAAAAAATTGCATTGCTATTTTACAGGACAACTCCCTGGTGACATTGGGCACAGCAGGGGTCAGGGAGGTATCAGCAGTGTCATGCCTCCTTAACTGACCTTTGGCTAGTGCTCCAGAAGCAGCAAAGCCAGGAATAGCATACAAAGCATCACATTCACGCTTGGCTGATACAACAAAAGATGAAATTCTGTTGTGTCTATTGCATGTGTGTGAAAATTGTTAAAAATATTGGGTGAAATTCTTCAAAAACGCCTTACGGGTACGACTATGTTGCAATAAAAAGCCTGCAGCACTGAGTCTCATAGCCTGGGTCAGGGCTGTCCATATCCATACAAAGAATATGCAGTTACATATGGCATCTAAAAATTTGGGGCACCACTTGGGTCTTTACCTCTCTCCACTTGCCTCTTGCAATCCCTGTTCTGTGGCTCTGCTTCCTCCAGAGAGGATCTTGTTAACTTAAAAGTGAAAAGCCTGCCAGACCTATTAGCAGAACACTGAACCCATGAAAGAGCCATTCAAGTGGTAATGAAGCCATTTAACAGGCATTTGCCAACCTCAGGTATATACTGTCAGCGTCTATATTTATTGTGCTTGTCTACAGGACCTTAGTTTAAAATTTGTTTTAAAATGTTTCAGTGGTGTGCTGCTGAAGATTATAAAATCTTATCTCTACAAAAATCATCCTCCCCCCGGCTGCCAACAGGTATAGGAACTAGGGTTGTAAAAAACAGTTTAAAAACGTAACCATGTAACCGCTAAAAATCCTAGTGGTATAAAGCTTTATATTGTCGAGCCTACAGTGCAACCAGTTCCACAGGAGTGGGACCAGTAGCCGGGAACTGGTGTACGCCAGAAGCTAGCTGTGTTGTGGGCTCTGAAGTATAACTTTATACTGCAGAGCCCACAACTCAACCCGGGAGCCAGCATGTGATTGTAACAGAAACTGTGTTTATTGGTTAACCATTTAAATGGTTACACTTTTACATCCCTAATAGTGGCACCAGTTTAACAGTACTACATAGGGCCCCATAGATCTTAAGTGCAGCCCTGGCCTGGGTCTATTGCACAGGGCTCATGAGGAGTGGATTGTGGGGCTAAAAACTGCAGCGTAGCTTTTGGGCTCTGAACCCCTCCCACTTTGTGATCTCAGAGCCAAGGTTCCATATGAGCCCAAACATCTAGGCTGCATCTAGACTGGCAAGTTTTTCCGCAAAAGCAAGTGCTTTTGCGGAAAAATTTGCCAGTTGTCTACACTGGCCGCTTGAATTTCCACAAGAACACTGACGATCTCATGGAAGATTGTCAGTGTTCTTGCGGAAATGCTATGCTGCTCCCGTTCGGGCAAAAGCCCTCTTGCGCAAATGCTTTTGCGCAAGAGGGCCAGTATAGACAACGCGGTATTGTTTTGCGCAAAAAAGCCACGATTGTGAAAATGGCGATTGGGGCTTTCTTGCGCAAAACTGCATCTAGATTGGCACGGACGCTTTTCCGCAAAAAGTGCTTTTGTGGAAAAGCGTCCATGCCAATCTAGATGCTCTTTTCCGCAAATGCTTTTAATGGAAAACTTTTCCATTAGAAGCATTTGCGGAAAATCATGCCAGTCTAGATGTAGCCCTACAGAGCAATTTTTAGTCTTGCAGCCCGAGCCCCACAAACTCAATTCAGCTGACATGGGCCAGCCACAACGGTGCCTCATGTCTTTTATTGCACAGCAAATGTACTCTAAGCAATTTAGGAGCATAAACCCAGTTTTCAGAAGCCACCTGGAGATGTAGAGAAGAGCCAAGACTTAGATATATTAAAAACATATGGAAAAATCATTGCCACAAAGTTGTGTTGGTTACCAATAACATAGCGAGAAAGTTCCTTGGTTAACTCTATAGGCCTGATTTCCCATTGGGTTGCACTTTGTGCTGTCATTCACAACAGACCAAAGTGGATATAAAATGCTACCATTTTGATTTGGGACCATTTTAAACTCACTTTGGACAGCAGAATGGAGGGCAATGGTGAATTGGACCACATAGGTATAAATGAGATAGCTAACTACACTGCCCATTTCCTTCCACTGCTTTTTTAGTTCTGAAATTTATTTCTTTAACAGTGTACTGTTGATGACCAATTCACATTTCCATTTCTCTAGCCATCAATGTTGAATTCATGCACCCCAATAAATAAATGAAATGTTTCTAACAGAATTCCAAAGCTTTACTTTTTGGTTTTAGCAGCTCATTTGACTCTCTATTTTTGGGTAGTTTGCAATTCCCAGTGACATTAGTTATGCAATTTTTAGCAGACTTTTTTGTAGGCTTCTAATAATTAACAAGCTTACCATGCCACATAAAAGTACTTTTGAATCTCTATGCTGTCACCTATCTAATTTTGGTAAAATACCAACAAGGGTGCAAGTTTGAAGAATCTCATCACTTAGAATCCCTGTCTGTAGCAGCAGATTACTACTGATCTATATTATATTTTTTCTGAATAAATCTGCAAAATGATTCTATTATATCAGCCTAAGAAGATAATATTTTTCTATTCAGGGTCATTAAGTAATGAATATAAGGCTGTGACAATCACAGTAGGTCTATTTTAGTCAAGGTCCCGTTATTTGTTTTCTGTTATATTGTCTCTATGTTTCTTTAGCTGAGTAGTAACCTTGGTGGTTCTTATGGTCATCTGACATGAAAACTATTTTCCAGTTACATGTATGCAGGCTGAATTTCATTTAATCTTTTCTTTTTACACATCTTTACCTACTTTATTTCAATGTGGAACAAAGGGACCAATCTTGTTACCAATGAAATCGACAGCAATACACCTAGAACTGGACCTGCAACCAGCATACAGGCAGTCCCCGGGTTACGTACAAGATAGGGACTGTAGGTTTGTTCTTAAGTTGAATCTGTATGCAAGTCGGAACTGGCGTCCAGATTCAGCCACTGCTGAAACTGACTGCCAGTTCTGACTTACATACAGATTCAACTTAAGAACCCCAAGCGCCCCCAAGTCAGCTGCTGCTGAAACTGATCAGCGGCTGATTCCAGGAAACCTGGGGCAGAGCAACTCTGCCTCGGGCTTCCTGTAATCAGCGCTGGTCAGTTTCAGCAGCGGCTGACTTGGGGATGCCTGGGGCAGAGCAGCTGGGGTGCTGCTGGGTTGCTCCAGTAGCACCGCTACTCGGCGCTACTGGACCAACCCAGCAGCACCCCAGCTGCTCTGCCCCAGGCGTCCTGATTCAGCCGCTGCTGAAACTGACCAGCAGCGGCTGAATCAGGACGCCTGGGGCAGAGCAGCTGGGGTGCTGCCGGGTTGGTCCAGTAGTGCCCAGAGCGGCGCTGCAGGACCAACCGGCAGCGCCCCAGCTGCTCTGCCCCAGGGTCCACAACAAAAGCCTGGTCTGCTGGGGGGGGGGGGGGGCGGGCACACTAGCTGTGCCCCCCCCCCCCCAGCAGACGCTGGGGTGCTGCCGGGTTGGTCCAGTAGTGCCCAGAGCGGCGCTGCAGGACCAACCGGCAGCGCCCCAGCTGCTCTGCCCCAGGGTCCACAACAAAAGCCTGATCTGCTGGGGGGGGGGGGCACACTAGCAGTGCCCCCCCCCCCAGCAGACCAGGGACACGGGGAGCAAAGCCGCAGCGGCAGCGAGGTGCCGCGCCTCTGAGGCTTTGCTCTGGCAAAGCCTCAGAGGCGCGAGACCCCGCCGCAGCTGCTGCTTCGCTCCCGGTGTCCCTGGTCTGCTGGAGACGGTCCCCAGCAGACCAGGGGCACCGGGAGCGAAGCCGCAGCAGCAGCGGGTTCCCGCACTTCTGAGGCTTTGCTCTGGCAAAGCCTCAGAGGCGCGGGAACCCGACGCCGCTGTGACTTTGCTCCCGGTGTCTCTGGTCTGCTGGGGATGGTCTCCAGCAGACCAGGGGCACCGGGAGCAGCTTTTCTCGCTCCGGAGGTTCGAGGTGGCGGATCGCTGCCTGCGAGCTCCGGGGCAAGAAAGCCCCGTTTGTAAGTGCAGATCCGACATAAGTCGGATCCGCGTAAGTCGGGGACTGCCTGTACATGTCTCTTTTTGTCTTCTGTTATATAAAAACAAATTCTCTTAACCTAACCTTTTAAAGAAAGCATGATATAGGCTGTAGGACTTCAGTTTTAAAAATAAAATAGTTCTTTCAAGATTTGCACATGTACCAGCAAGTCTCTCCAGAGAGTCTGAAGTAAAAACTGATGGATGTTTTTAGAGGCCCCTAGAAAAAAGGTATTTTATTTCAACAAAGATTATGTGATCACAAAATCCAACCTTCATACATTTTGTATCATTATACTAGAGAAAGAGAAATACAGTTATGATTTTTGGAGGCCCAACTGTTAAGAACTTTTTACAGCTGATGGAATTTTAAAAAGCCAGAAATCTTCCAAAAGCTTTCCAGTACTTTTCTTATCATCTTAGTGTGTTTACTGGAGAAAGAGTCCACAACGTGAACATTAAAATGAACTTTATTTGGAAACATGGCCATGTAAAAAATGGATTACCTACCTCACAGAACTGTGTTTGTCCCTATGCGCATTCATTGTCATTTTTGCTTTAGCTTCACTGATCAAAATGAACTTTTACTACTTTTGAGTGGAGTAGTCAGCACAATGGTATGGAAGTGTGAGCTGGATTCTTTAACTTCTTTTGCATCATGAGGAGAACATGATTCTAAGTTCTGATTTCAGAATCATTATTAGTGCCATGTATGAGCCAGAAAAAAAAAACAAACAAACCCATCCCGACTGTCTGATTCTAGACTGAGTTTACAAGGCTGGCAATACAGAAAACAATCTTTCACTTGTAAACTGACTAAATTTGAGTTACAGAGATAAGGTGGGTGAGGTATTATCTTTTATTGGATCAACTTCTCTTGGTGAGAAAGACAAGCTTTCAAACTTACACAGAGTTCTTCCTCTTTGTGTTAGCTTGCAAGCTTATGTTGGTCCAATAAAATATATTACACCTCACCTACCTTGTCTCTCTGATATTCTGGGACCAACATGGCTATAATAACATGGCATAAAGATCTGACTTATAAGTCATGAGAGACAATAAACATGGAGTCCAGTGATGCCGCTTTTACAAACTCCTTTTTTCAGGGCAGATCCTCGGTTTAATGGGGACAAATTTTACAAAAATCACTTCCAACATGGAAGTTCAAAGAAAAATAAGAAAAATGGTTAGTGGCCTGGAGGGACAGAATAGTGAGGAAAGAATAAAAGAGCTAAACATCTATAGCTGTACTGACAAAGGAATAAGGTGTGGAGAAAAGAACACAGCCTATTCGAGGGGGTCAATATCAAGAAATGACCAGATTTATTTAGAATGGTACAAGGCGATAAATCTAGGGGAAATTAAATGTATTTAAGAAAAGACAAATTTAGGTTAAACATCAGGAAAATATTTCTTATAGCATGATGTGTTAGGCTGTGGAATATTTGCCTAGGGGAAGAGATGGAAGCCTCATCCCTAGAGGCATTTAAAACTGCAATGCAAAAAAAAAAGCACTCAAATGTCTGGTAAGGAATAGTCCTACATTAGCAAGGAGATGGATGAGATGATCTAATTGGTCTTTTCTAGCTCTGTTTTACATGATTCAATAATAATTCTGCTGGACAATTCTGATTTCAAATACAAATGTCTATCACCAAAGGAAATGTGCTCAACTAAATAATCCATTTCAGAAAGAAAAAAGTTTTCCTATTTTGATGGAACGTTTGTAGATATTAAATGAGGAGTACAATGGCACATAGCATAATCAGCTGTTAAGAGGTTAGCTAAAATAAAATAAATTTTAATGTCAGACTTCTGTTTTCCCCCCAGCAAAGATACCAGATGATAGAATCTACAAAACAATAATTCTTTGGAGATATATTACATGAAGCCTAGAAAATGCTGTTTCACTTGTGATAAACTGTGCCTGGATTTGATCCCTGGTTTGGATAGAAAGTAGCAACTAACTAACCCTATGAGAAATCATGACGGGGCAGATCTCCTTGTAAGGTCCCTATTCTGAAACTCTTGGTCATACTGAGTAGCACTTGTGCCAGTAATTCCTCTTACTACATGTAGAAAATGACTTATCTAAGTGCTATTCAAAGTGAGCGAAGGTTGAAGGATTGGGCTGGATAAGTGCTGTACTAGAAAAACAGAAGTAGTCTCCTAAATAGACATCTACGAAATACTGATGATGTTTGTTAGCCTGGGCCTATGTCTGGACCACAGAGATTCAGTAGTGTTCAGCTCTTCTCCACCTTCTGCTCTATTTGGAGCTCACCTGCTATCTGTGTAAAGTGAGCAAGTGTTAGCAGTGTTACTTCATATAATTCCAATTTGTAAATGCTTTATTTCTTAAAGAATAGATCCGCATATCAATTAACCCAGTTCATGATCCTGTTGAATGGATTTCCATCTAGCATATCACTGCTGAATCTACTGTAGATTCAGAAACTTGACTACAGAAATAGGAATACAGAGCCTTTTACATCCCAGTCACCAGCAGAAAGAGATAGGCAAATACTGTAGACATTAAATCAAACACAACTGCAAATTCATTTCAATAGTATCTGCCCCACTTTTGTGTCAGGGAACTTTGGAATATTCACTGAATATTCCAAACATATGTGTGAACTTCTATTTGCACAAGTACTTACACTTGAAGTGTTCCCCTGGTCATTTTGAATGCTCCATGTGGTTTGGGAGTCATCTAATTAGGAACAAAAAACAATACCATGTGACTTAAATGACCAACTACACAGCATGAGTAGTAAATACACAAATAACTCACAAACAGCAAACATTTGAGTAAATTGTTCTCTGTGAATAGCTCACCCTGTTTGTGTGTGGAACTTTATTAACTTGGAGTTAAGAAGGAAGACACTCTCTCACCTCAACAACAAAAAATCTTCAAGAAATTATTGGAATTTTCTTAAAAGCTTAGACATTTTAAGTATTCAAATTACAAAGCTTAGAAATTTTATTAAAATATGTAAAAGTGAAGTTAACTTAATTCTGCTCCTTTTACAGGAAATGAAATGCCACAACTTTAGAACTATTTGTACACCATTGTTCCCCAAAATAAAAGTGTAATTCAACTATATAATGTTATTATATCGATAGAAAACGTACTCAATACTTTTAAATCTAAAAATAAAAGCAGAAATAAAACTTTAAAAAAAATGCTAAGAATCATATCTAAACTGAGAACTGGATTTCAAAGGATCTGGATTCTTTTTATGTAGTAAAGAGTTTTCTGCCTTTCAGCAGCACAGAGAACTCTGTCTAGATTAAGCCATGTTCCATAGGCATGGAGATAAAGCTGTTTTATTGTTAATCAAATGCTACCAATTTACAGGTGTAGTGGTTCCTAAGTGTGCTGTGCCTTTAATACATGTGCACTTTTCATACTGTATTTTAAAAATTAGGAGATAAACTTATGTGTGAGAAATTAGCTATGCTGAATCCACAAGAGACTTGTTCCCTGCTTCTGCAACCAGTGGGCTAGGTCTGTCAGCAGTCCACTACTCCAGTCAGGGTGGGATCTTGGTGGCACAAGCAGCGCCTCCTGTTCACAGCCCTCTCCTCAAAACATATTCTCAGGAGCAGTAACCCCACACAAGGATCGTGTCACTTCAATGTTCCGTGGAACACAGATCATGTGTCAAGACTGGCACCCAGATATGGGCCCCCAACAGCACCCATGCAGCAACAAAACTCTTTCCCCTCCCCACCTATAGCAAGAAGCCTGTTCCCAATGGTCAGCCTCCCAGCCCTCTTGCAGCAGCTCTTCCCCTGCCAGGCACCATAGCTCTGCCACTCCAGAACTTCTGCAAGAGCTCCGTCCCCGCCCCTCAGCACTACAAGCCCTTGTCCCCTCCTCTCCCCAACACCAAGAGCTCCCCTATACCACGCCCTCCCCCACAGACACCAACCCTGTTTCTAACAATCGGCTTGCCACGAGAACTGAAATAAGCCTGGGTGTGGGCATGGAGAATCCAGCCTGTGTGGCCACAGCAGCAGCAACACGGCGCTTGTCCGCTGCTGCTCTAATTGTTGATTACCCCCAGCTGGTTGTGAGGCGGGAGTCAGGCACTCAGATTCCCGCCCCTCCTTTGGTCCTACATCCATTTACACGGAGAAAACGGATTCAACAAAACACCAGCAAGCAGCTAAACGCCACTGGCTGCTGCAGGCCTGGGGACGAGGTGGCTCTACTCTGCGAGGGGGACGGGACCCCCGCCTCGTGCTACTTTTCTCCTAGATGACTCCCTCCCTCAGGCTGGAGCTGTCACCAGCAGGACAGACACCCAGCGCTGGCAAAAGCCTGAGCCTGCCACTGGGAGCTTTGTGTTGAAGGCTGGCTCAGCGCCATTCCTCCTCCTCTTTCCCATGTTGCTCTTCCACCCCCCTTCCCCCGGTCTCTGTCACGCATCCAACTGCTGACAAGCCAGGGGGGAGTCAAGGCAGCGAGGTGTCTGCTGTCTTCATCCCTTTGCCTGGCCCTCATAGACTTACCGCTGCCTGCTGCAGCTGCGCCATCTACTGACCAGTCACTATTACTGTATGGCCACAAGAACTAAAGCTGTGAATTTTAAGTGGATCGTGATCTCCAGTGGACAATTAAATATTCCTGAGTGAGTCTTAGGGGGTGGCAGCTTGTGTGTCATCAGTGTGAAATCTATTTTAACATTGTGTTGTATTCACTATATAAAGAACAAGAGAATCAGATTCTGAGACTACAAAAGGAATATTTTCTATTTTCATTCATGACTAACATTTAACTGTTAGAAGAGCAGGCACGTCCTAGTAATAAGAGACTGAGAATGTGGAGGTGTACATCTGTACATCAGAGGGAGCACAGTATAGTAGTTAAAGCACACAATTAGGAGTCAGGGTACTATTCCTGGGTCTGCTACTGACTTGCTGCAGGACTATGCTGAGCCTACAAATATTTGTCTCATTTCCCCATTGATAAAATACAGGCAGTGATATCTACCTTACAAGGATATTGTAAGGCTTAATTTGCTACTGGATTCTTATAGATACTCAAGTAGAATGAGCAATAGAAGTGTAAAATATCTCCCAACCCTCCCTTTATTTTCAGATTTGTGCTGCTCTATGTTCCATCCATGTGAATCTTTCACTCATAGCTGAAATGCAGCGGTAGGTGACCACAATTTAACAGCACAACTCTGCACTAAATTTTGGGCAAGAGTACTTCCTACCTGTAAAAATCCAACCATCTCCAATCAATCAATTGGATCTTGTATTATGTTAAGGAGGTTGTGCTTTGTTTTTTTTATTTTAAACAAGAACAAAGTTGTTACCTCAGGGATACTGGTCCTTCCTTCTGGCTCCCATATATTCTATGGTCTGCTTGGAAAAACCAATCAACATGTTACAAAACAGTCAAGACAGAGTAAATGTTAATAGGATCCACAGCAATAAGACAGTGCTGATGCCTCATATCCTCAAATCCATTTCCAGAGTGGTATTGTGTATCCCATTCTCTAGGACTTGAAAATATTCCTTAAGTTGTAAAGGATGGTATTACAGGTTGAACCTCTCTAGTCTGGCACCCTTGGGAACTTAGTGGTGACAAACCAGACAGTTCGCCAGACATCAGCATTGTCTAGCAATATTACCAACACTTCAACGGCTTACTGCGCTCTTAGAAGACATTTAGGGGTAAATTAGAGCTAAATAACAGCACAGAACACTGAGAGCCAGGACTCGTGGGCTGTAAACAAACTTTATGGGACCACAGGAAACTTGGCCACACCCATAAGTGGACATCCGGGTCTAAAATCATGCTGGACCATGGATGTTGCTGGACTAGAGAGGTTCAACCTGTACCACGAAACACATCCTTGCAAGTCTTTGTGCAGACTTCAAAGAAAATCTTAGGAAGGATCATTTTGGTCTTTAAGGTTAATTTTTAGGAAGTCAAGATAAACACAGCAAAATCGCAAAAGCTGAGGCAGATTAAAGCCCAGGTCCACCAAAATGTTGACTCCATCAACAAACTTACAGTGATTCATTCTTACACTTTCTATCATCTCATCTGCTGTCTACAAAATGGGATACTGAACCACGACTGTGCTGGGTGTACTGGCCCGTCTCAAAATGGTTGAGATTAGATCTTCATGGTGATATTATCAAACCTATCAAATACTTTCAAGTTGATTGGGCGTATATGTCTAATTCCTCTGTTAAGATTACCCGCCAATTTTCATTTTAAAATCTGGTATCCACTTGCTTATCACTTTGCCAAACATTAAGGGTGCATCTAGACTGGCAAGATTTTGCACAAAAGCGGCCACTTTTCGCAAAAACTTGCCAGCTGTCTACACTGGCCGCTTGAATTTGCGCAAGAGCACTGATGTTCTAATGTAAGAATTCAGTGCTTCTTGCGCAAATACTTTGACGCTCCCGCTCAGGGATAAGCCCTCTTGCGCAAGAGGGCCAGTGTAGACAAGCACCTTAATTTTTTGCGCAAGAAAGCCCGATGGCTAAAATGGCCATCGGAGCTTTCTTGTGCAAAAGCGCGTCTATACTGGGCACGGATGCTTTTGCTCAAAAGCATCCGTGCCAATCTAGATGCTCTTTTGCGGAAATACTTGAACGGAAAAACTTTTCCGTTAAAAGTATTTCCGCAAAATCATGCCAGGCTAGATGCATCCTAACAGTTTGAGATTTTTCCATGACCAGTGTCTATTTCAGGCTGAAAATTTTTGGGGAAATGTAATTCATAATAGTTAAATTATTTCAGAGAATGGTGCTAAGGAAAAATGCTGTTTTGCCCATGTTAATAAATTCAGGTCACCTTTATTTAATATGCTTTAGCACCACAGTGCTTTGGAACAGTGACTTGAAATTTGGCAAGGGGGGCCCTTTGTGTCAAGGATGTGCTTTTGGCCATCCTCATGAAAATATGGCCAAATTTGTCCAAGTTGGAAAATAAAGTATCAGTTTGCATATGCTCAGCAGAAACTTGCTAGAGCCGTGCATCTAAATTCCCAGAAGAGTCCATCAATGCTGGGCATGCTCCAGCTAAGGGCTGAGCTGGACTACCCTGGAACTGCAGCTTTGGCTGCTGCAGCATGAGCCAGGGCCAGACTGTGGTACTGACAGCTGGGAACCTCTATAGTCCATGCTCTCAATTACATGTCTCCTGCTAAAATACAGCAAAGGGTAAGAGGAAGTTGCCTAATTTGAATGATGGGGTGACAAGAACTGGACCTGAGTAAGCAGGGAGTAGATTAAACCTGGATGGAAAGAGCCAGGGCCTGAAAGCCAGGTCATAAGAGAGAAGAGGAAAACTGGGAGATGGAGAGGAGACACTGACTGGTTAAACAAGGAAAATGGGACTGGGAGCTGGGGACTAGGGAGAGAATGGGAATCTGTGGCCAAGGACACTAGAACCAGGAGACAAAGTTGGAAAGTGGGAGTAAGGGACAAAGTAGGAGCCAGTGGGTTGTGGGAGACTGAGGTGGGGGGAGAGACTGGGATTAGAAACCCGTGGGCAGAGGGAAGGAGATGAAAGATGGAAAAAAGTAGTTCTGATGAGAAGTTAGGGTGCTAGTGGAAAACTAGGACTGGCTGGTTAAAAGCTGGGACAAGGTGTTTGGGGGTGTGAGGAACTGATATTTGAAAAAAAGAGTCCAGAGAGGAAAGAGACTGGGAGCCAGTGGGAACAGGAAAGAGAGAGATTGAATGAGGAGTCAGACAGGACCTGGGATTGGCTGTGCCAAGAGCCTGAAATTAGCATTAGAAGCCTGAGCAGCAGACTGGCTATGTGAAGAGAATAGGACTGGGACAAACAGCAGAGGTGGGAAAGAGATGGGAGTAGAATACAAGCATGCTTGAGGGGCTGGGACAAAAGGGGGAAACTTTGGGAAATGGAGGGAAGAGCTGATGCCTGCTCTAGCACACTTCCCTCCAGAGCCTGGAATAGAACCCAAGACTCTCAAGTCTCACTTTTCCTCTGGTTTCAGCAAATATCCAGTGAGACTCCTGTAGCGCTGAGCCACATAGGGGATGACAACCTATTTGTTACTACAGTAGCTCAAGCAATATGGGTCTGTGTGGTGGACATGAAGGTTCCAGTCATGCTGATGACCCAGATGAGTGTCAGTGACAACACACAATGAAATCTATGGGGGTTTTAGTTTGTATTTTTTAAAACGTAGAAAATTATACACAACAACAATATTAAAAGATTACTACTAATGTTACAAAGTTATGCACTCAACAGTTAGGAAATGCTAACATTAAATGTGCCTGTACTCCTTGTTTTTATGTGTGCCCAACTTGACATCCCAAGGTCTGATCTGCAGAAGCGCTAGCATTCACAGCTGCAACTGTGGTCAACGTGGGGTGCTTGTTGAACATATAAAGAGCATAATATAATGCTAAGTATTCTAAAAACCCAAATCCTAGGTATTTCAAATTGGGTACCCAAAATTAGAGGGTACTTTTTACTTTCATCTCTCTAAGTTCTCCATCTATAAAAAGGATATCTCATCTCTCAGGGGTTTTGTGAAAATAAATGTGTTAATATTCGTGAAACCCTCAGATATCATAGCAATGAATGCCACAAAAAAGCTCACTAGGAAATTAACGATTTTGTTCTCTAAGCAGGGTTTGAATAATGTGCACACATTAAACAATGAGGAGAAACCAAATATTGAACAAATAGCTGCTTACTTTGGACACGTCTACACTGCAGGGAAGAAGTCAAATTAAGATATGCAACTTCAGCTATGTCAATTGCGTAGCTGAAGTTGAAATAGCTTAATTCGTTTTTTGGTGTAATCTACACAGCAGGAAGTCAAAGGAAGAACACTCTTTCTTCGACTTCCCTTACTCATGAAATGAGGGTTACAGGAGTCATTGTAAGAAGTCCTCAAGCTTGACATTATTTTGAAATAATGACTTGCTGTGTAGACGTGCATTTTCTTATTTCAAAATAATATCAGTTATTCCAAAACAATATTGCAGTGTTGATGTACCCTAACTGTGCATCATCTACTCTGTGCATCGAAAAAGACAAGAGGAAAAACTAGCATGTGAAAATGTGATAAAAAATGACATGACAATGGTCAAATCAAGTTTGCACAGACAACCTTAATTCTAGCATTTCCTAACATTTGAGTGATTGACTATGTAGCCTTAATAGTATTCTTCTGACAAAGTTTTTTTTGTATATAATACATACACGCACAAACACAAGTTATTCTTGCACACAGATAAATGTGCTCAACATAGCTATCATTAGCATTACCTTGAAATAATGAAAACAAACTGAAGCAATAATTATTAATTTCTTGCATTACACCTTTGCATAGTATTATGATCATTCCGGTCCCCATTTTCATTAATAACTGTCATTAGCAATTTCAACATTTTCTAGCTATTCATCATTCTGTTATCTGAAAATGGGTTTATAGATACAACTGAAATCTTCTTTATCAGATACATAATTTATGGCAAGAATCTCCTTCTAAGGGATTCTTAATTCTTAGTTAATAACCAGTTGAAGAACTGTCAGTAACCACCAGGCCCGCTGATGGGGAAGGGACACAAAACGAGCAACTGATTCAAAGAGGCCCCTTTCTGCCAGCCATTGCTACTGCAGCAGTAGCAGCAGTGGCTGGAGACCTAGTCCTTTAAATCACCACCAGAGCACTGGTTCTGGGGGGGGGGGGGGCAGTGTCATGCTCTAGGTGGGCTACCCCACCCCGTCCACCCAAGGCCCTGCCCCTTCCATGGGTGCTGAGCTGACCCCCCCTCCACACACACACCTTGCCTGGGGGCCCACTGAAGCTGTTGGACCCCCTCATAACCACTATTCAGGAGACTGGGAGATTCCTTTAGGGAGGGTCAAGATTAGGCTACTGGTAAAAGGATATTACCACTATGGGTTCAAACTCAACTTGCCCAGATTTGGTCTCTCGTCAAGAACTTCTGTCCAAAAAGTCTATGATGATGACTTCTGGAAGCACTGCAGTACGGTGGTGCAGACACCCTTAAAATAAGCACACACTGAAGAAGAAAGGAGATGGTGGGATGTAAACTTCCAACATGCACAGGTACTGATGTTGAGTTACCTTCTGAATTCCTGTTTATGAGCACTATGTTTGAGTCTGTGAGGTCCTGAGAATGTTCTTTAAAGGTAATACAATCAAAGGGAGTTGAGGTACTCAGCACCTCTGAAGTCTTTGTCTTTTGTTTGAAGATTGTGCCTCTTTTTTCAATAATTAAAGGCAATAGCCTCCCAGGTGGAACTGAGATTAGACAATTATTTGTTATAATTTATATAGCACTATGTACTGTTGTAATATTTATATCAAACTATTAAATATTTGGTCTCAAATGTAGAGTAGAATTGCCTGGCCTTTAAGTGATACATCAACCTTGTGTTAATTTCTGAAGTAGATGGTAGAATAAATTAGACAGAAACCCAGTTATCAGGATTAGCTATACTGTAGAATTGTGGACTTTCAGAGAGGCACTAGCTAAGTGAACTGAGATTTCTTAATAAAAAGCTGCTGGGATCATTCAGAAATGGAGAATTTCTTAGTCGAAATGTAAATGATACCAGAATCAGAGCAGGCTATTAGCACATATCTGTGAACACACTCTATCACTATTCAAATGGTAGGACACTTTAAGATAAGCAAAGGTGAAGAAATGATTGCAGGGCATCATGACATTGGAGAAATTTATGTGAAAGTAGAAAGGTAAAACTCCTTTTCTAGTTCAGTTACAGCACCACAGGAATGGATGAAAGAGTCAGCAACCTAAGGCTATGTCTTCTGCAGCTCTTTTCTGGGATATCGGAGGTATCCTGGAAAATCTTTCGCCATTCTGTAAACCTCGTTTCATGAAGGAGGGATGTCTCAAAAGAGAAGGTTTTTCTGAAATTTGGTGCCATGTAGACAGGCCAAATTTCAGAAAAGCCTCTTTCAAAAGGAAAGTCAGAAAAAGATATGCAGATTGTAGTTTACAATTTGCGTATCTTTTTCTGACTTTTCTTTGTTGTGTAGACCTAGCCTAAGGTATGTGTACACTACCAAGATTTGTTGACAAAACTTTTATCGACACCCAAAAATCATCAAAACAAAAATCACCAGAGGGTGTTGACACTTGCTCTCTCTATCGACAGATCAAGTCCATATTTGGGACACCATAACTGACAGAGTGAGCAGTGACTGTTTTCTATGTATCCCACAGTGCAGTGTTGTGGAAAGGGAGAGCTGATCCCTGCACATCTTGGAATTCCCTTGGAGTTCTCCCAGAACACACTCAGCTGCTAGGAGTGGCATCATGAGTAGCTCTGTGAGTGCTCTGTGTTAAGAAATGTCAAAGCAGCACAACAGCCTCTCCAGCCTTCCCCCTACAGCAGGGCTATGTCTAAACTCGTGGCTTTTTGCACAAGTATGGCTGTTCTTGCACAAGAATCCGCATAGCGTCTACACTGCCCGCCCACTCTTGTGCAAGGAAATTTACAGTATGGCGTGGTAAGAGAGGGCTTCCTACGTAAGAGCTATGTTCTTTTTTAACAGGTATAAGCCCTCTTGCGCAGGAGCTCTTGCGCAAGAGGGCAGTGTGGACGCTCGGCAGGGATTTCTTGCACAAGAAAGCCCTACGGCTAAAATGGCCATCGGAGCTTTCTTGTGCAAGAGAGCGTCCACACTGCCATGGGAGCTCGTGCGCAAAAGCACAGCTCGCACATGGCAGTGTGGACATTTTCTTGCACAAGAACCCTTACTCAAGATGTTCTTGCGCAAGAAGCCGCGAGTGTAGACATAGCCCAGCAGTCTGCCTGCTGCTGTTTTCCTGTGCAGGGCAGAATAGGAGCATTTCAATGATTTGTTCTTTGTTTGTTCCCTAAATGGAGCAGCTCACTCAGCTGTCAGATACTTCCCAGAGTTTTGCAAAAGGTAGGGGTGCATGCATGCAAAGCAGCAGAGATCAAACACTGAACACAGCCTTCAGGGCAGGCATTGTGGAACATTGGCAGAAGCCAGTTTTGTCGACAAAACAAACAGCAGAATCTATACTGGCTATTTGTCAACAATAATAAGAGGGAAAAGAAAAACATCTCCCATAAGGGTGGAAGATTTTTGTCACAGAAACTGTTTTTTCCCCAACAAAAGTCGCATTGCACTGTGAATGCTTTCACTGTTTTGTCACCAAAAGGCAGTTTTTGGCAACAAAACTTGGTACAGAAGGGGCAACTTTTGTAGACATATCCCATAAAGGTAGACATACCCCTAGAATAAAGAGTAGAAGAAGACAGGCTGAAGAGGTAGAAAGACCACAGACTCAGAAATGGCCTACATCTAAAATTTAGGTTGATCCAGGGGCGTGCACAAGTGAGGCAAGCAGGGGTGTGCCCCCCCCATAATTATCAGGGGGCACAGAACTCCTCCAGCCCTGGGCATGTCAGGGAGAGTGACCACCTCCTGCTTCCAAGTTGCAGGGAGGAGCTCAAGCTCTCACCAGGGACAGCAGAAGAGTAGAAGGAGGAAAGAGCAAGCTCCTGCCACAGCTCGGGTAAAGGCACAGAATGTCTCTCCCCCTTATGGGGTCAAAGTGAAATTTCTATGCATGCCCCTGAGAGATCTGTCACTCAAGATTGTGAACATTTTCATGTCCTGTGTGATGTACTTTAAGGATGTTAAGAGGTGGGGAAGTAGCTAGTTGTGTAATTGATACAATTTGTATCGACTACATGCTTAGTCGGTAAGGGAAGACGGTCTGTCCTGTCTAGCGCTGGGTCCAGGAGCTATCCCCAGTGCAGCTCTGCAGTTTAAATGGAGTAGGCGCTGGGTGTGCAGGCAACCAGGCTCCTATTACATTTAAATTACAAAACTACAATAGGGGAAAGGTCCCAGACCCAACATGAGCCAAGGCAAAGCTGGCCTTGCTCAGTCACTGCTTGCACCAGGTCCAGCAGCCCCTGTCCGTGGAGGGTCCCAGCTCCCATGGGCTTACCGCAGGCAGAGGCTGCTTCGCAGTAGTCTCCCCTGCCCCTCCCATGCGCTGCTGCCTAGCACAGGGAAAAGGGGGCAGGTGGAACCATGGAGATGTTGATGGGGGGAACCAGCTTTTAAGCCAGCTTTCCCCAGCACTAGCTCCTGCTTCCCCGCCTTGCTGCTTCTGATACATGGCAGCACAGCTTCACAGGTGATTAATCAGCCCTGACCAGTCAGTCATCAATGGAGCCTTGAGCCTAGAGGGAACACTGGTCCAGATCATCCAAAGCACCTATTCCCGCCACCCGGCCCTAAGGAGCAAGGGGCCCACCAACGCCGGGCTCGCCACATGGGGCTATGTGCTTCCATCCTAGTCTGGCGCCCCCCAGCGTGGTGCCAGAGGGCAATTCCCCTCCCCCGACCCTCCTGTCTACGCCAGGCACCCCCAGCCCCACAACCCAATGCCTGGGTCTCACCAGAGCTGCCACCACCGCCACGTGCTTCTCCCTCCAGGCACTGTTAACGTCCGAGCTTGAACATTCAATTTGACAGGAACATGTGTTGATGTACCCCCCAGACTACTCTTGCATACCTCTAAGGGTACACATACCTCGGGTTGAGAAACATTGCTCTAGCTTACCTTCCCCTTACAAGTCCTCGGCCAGTGGTTGTGGAACACGTTTTGGAGTGGGGTTGCTGAGTTGCCCCCCAATATTCCTGTCCATGACTCTTACCTCCCCCTAGAGAAGGGGGGGGGAAGATCAGGCCCAGGGCCAGATCCAGCCTGCCAAGCATTTCTCTCTGGCCTGCCAGCTGATGAGCAGAGCGTACATACTTACAGACCTCAATATGTGTTCAGTCCCCCCTCCCCACACACACACCTTGCTTTGTTCCGCAGTTGAGCTGCTCCCAGGATTCTCCTGCTAGCTGTGCAGAGGAGAGGGGAAAGGGAAGTGCTGAAGTCAGGGTGTTCCCCTGCCCCTATCCTCATGTCTGCAGACCAGAGGTCAGAGAGGAGGAGACACACAGTAAGGCATGGATGCATGTGAAGCATTGATGGTAAGAGAGGAGTGTCTGTCTTAAGAGGCTGTTTCTAAGATTTCAGTGCTCCTGTGCACTCTCACTCACACACACACTTCCCCCACCCTATCTCTGCGGGGGGGGGGGGAAAGACCACAGAGCAGGACAGCTTTCCCTGTCTTAAAGAGACAGCGGGTGGCTTCTCTTAGAAACTTACCCAGCAGTAGCCAGCACACGCATTCTCTGTGTGTCTGACACACACACACACAGCCATTGTCACATACAGATTGACTGTGTGCAGTAGTGTGTATCAAAGTCTGTCTTTCATACACCGAGTATGTGTGTCACATTTGAACACTCTCTTTCTCTCTCTTTGTAGTCTCCAGTTTCACCCCATCTGCCCAAGGCCCCACCTTTTTTGGGGGGAGGGGCTGGAGTCAGCCTATGACCATGTTCCAAAATTCATGAAGTGGCCTCCCTGTGAAAATTATTGCACACCCATGCCCTAGAGCTAAGGCTGGAAGCTGAGACCTTGCATGTGAATGGGATCATGGGCTAGCAGCAGAGCCCCTGGTCATGGGGGGCTGTGGCCAAGCAGGACCCAGGGTCAGCAGTGGAGCCGTGGGCAGCAGTGAGCCTGGCAGCTGGCACCCTGGGCAACAGGGGTGTGGGGCTGGAATGCCCAAAATCTGGGGGTGCTGCAGCACCATTCCTGCACCTTTACCTCCCACGCCTGAGAC